>NC_141021.1:17990000-18345000 GCF_052040795.2 Danio rerio
GGCTTATATGAAAGGCAAATGCCTCTAGATTATGCTTATTTTACCTAAATAAAATATGATCATGGTTTGATTTTTAATTATTTAATTAGGACAGTAAGGTCTAACTTTGCTTAGACAAAAGTCATCACTTTACAGAAATAATGTACAGTATAGAATTAATATAAAGTCATGGTGCAGTGGAAAATGAATTATATTGTGTATAACTGCATCCATACATCTCTGCAATGGCAAAGGAACTGTTTCTGCAGGACTCCCAGAGTTCATCTAGATTCTTTGGATTTATCTTCAATGCCTCCTCCTTCATCTAACCCCAGACATGCTCAATAATGTTCATATCTGGTGACTAGGCTGGAGCACTATCCTGCTGAAGAATTGGCCTTCTATAGTGGTTTGTTATGTAATGGGCAGCACAAATGTCTTGATACCTCAGGCTGTTGATGTTGTCATCCACTCTGCAGCATCTCTTGCATGTACGATACTGATTGTTACTCCAAACCATGATTTTTCCTTCACCAAACTTGACTGATTTGTCTGAGAATCTTGGGTCCATGCGGGTTCCAATAGGTCTTCATCAGTATTTGTGATAATTGGGTTGCAGTTCAGCAGATGATTCATCAAAAAAATCTACCTTCTGCCACTTTTCCGAATGGTCAGCTAGAAGTCAAGTTATTATTGGCTGCTCTTACAACTGGAATCGACGACAAGACTTTTGTCGGATACTTTTAATAGGACCTTAAATAGTCTTATGTCAAAAGGAAAATGAAAACTGTTTTGCTTACCTCATTGGCAGATCATTTTGCTTGTTTGAAGGAATAACTCATTTAATTTTGACATGTTATTTCCCAAAACAAGTAGAACAAACTAGAAACAAGAAAACTAGAAACAAGTCAAAAGATCTGAGTAAGACAAGCATGTTTTGCAGTGTGATTGAACTCAGTAACCTCAGATGAACACAGTCAGACTTTTATTGTTGTCAGTATATTGCAATTATATATGTTATGTACACGCTGAACAGGTTCTGCATGCCGTTATCATTTACCACTCGCATGGCTTAAATTCATTGGAGTATAATGAATGAAATAATATAACTAAAACATTTGGGGGTAAAAGTTAATTTGTAGCCTCAAAGACAGAAAATACATTAAAATTGATTGGTTATGGTTGGAATGATTAATTTTATCAGTATAATTAAGCTGACATAACCCTAAAAAGTATGTGTTTAAATCAAATTTGTGAGACCACTTAAATTAAAAGCTTTTTTTCCATGGCTGTTCTCATGCATTGAAAGAGCTTCATCTTTTATATTAAGATGTTATCATCATAGCCACGAGCATTATATGTGGTTGCATATTTTGTTGAGCAGCATAATTACAGCTCACACTCTGATTTATGTACACAAACTTATACACAAATAAACAAGTACATTCCTGTTTCTGATTATATGCATGATATTGCATTGATTTCAGTATTATATTTTGTTGAATCAGAGTTACAGCTGCAGAGTAAAAGTGTAACAGTAAGCAAATTATGAATCTACTGAAAACAGTAAATAAATAAATAGGATAAGATTAGTTTTTAGAGATAACAGTAAAAATGACAGAAAACTGACTAAATCATTATAATCCGAGCAGGGTCCTTACATGTGTTTAGTTCATTAATGATTGTCTACGAATTCAAGGATCAGTATTTGTACACTGTAAAATATGCTGGGTTCCACACAATTGATTTGTGTTGGGGCAACATGAAGGAATTGAGCTAACCTATTAGTTTTCGATTTTAATTGGATTGAACATAAAACAATTAAGTTGTTCCCTAACAAACGTTAAGAATTGTGTTGTTTCAGCTCATTTTATATAAGTAGTTAGAACATATAACAAACATCCTTTTCTGAATGTAGTTTTTTATGCTAACATTTCTTCTAGTCAGTTTAGGGCCTATGTGGATTGTGCAAATCAGGACTTGACGCTCAGACATTGGAATAAGCCTATGAGATCAGTTTTGGCACCGTGAGCTACTACAGGGAATAAACACCTTTTCAATCGCTGAAGAATCAGCCAAGCAAATAGCTTGCTAATGCTCAACTATGTAGTATAATTATACAGTATGCAGAGGAAGATCCGATGAGACAAAAATCACAAAAGACCAACACCCATACTGCAGTTGCAGTTGAAAATTAGAGAAGTTTCACACATTTAGAAGTCATAGGATTTATAAATAACTTAAGTATAAAAAACTTTAGTGAGATATGTGTGACCAGAACCACAAAACCATCTTATGTTTCATGTGTATAGTTTACCAATAGTCTAAAGTACATTGTATGGGTCAAAATTATACATTTATATTTTATTATATATATATATATATATATATATATATATATATATATATATATATATATATATATATATATATATATATATATATATATATATATATATATATAGTCATGAGGAATATTAAGTAAAGATCATTAAAAAAAATCATCCATAAAGAAATTTTGTACATTTTTTGCCTTAAATTTCTTAAACCTGTTTATTGATTAGAAATATGCATTGCTAAAAACTTAATTTGGACAATTTGATGATTAGTTTTTCTCAGTATTTAATTTTTTTAAACTCTCAGATTCCAGATTTTCAAATAGTTGAATCTCCGTCAAATATTGTCATATTCCAACAAACCACACATCAATTGAAAGCTTATTTATTCAACATTCAGATAATGCAAAAATAATTCCAATTGAAACTTTTGACTGGTTTTGTGGTCCAGGGTCACATATTTGAAGAAGCACACTAATCAAAATTAGACACTTTCAGATACCTTTTTGTTAAAGGAGTTAATCAGTCACTTGGTGGTAAATTCCTTAATTATCAGCATGAACAGGGCAAGAATGCATCTAGACATACAATTTATCAACATTTAAAAGAATTTGGACTAAAACCCCTGCAGTGACCAAACCTTTCATCATTAGAGAGAATCAGAAGACTAGACTAACCTTTGGTAAAAGCATGTTGTGTGGACTGAAGACCAAATTTACTTTATTGATGAAAGCAAGTTTAATTCATTTGGGTCTACTGTGAAACATTTCTGCAGCAGGAGTTTCTCATATACAGTTAAAGTCAGAATTATTAGCCACCCTGAATTATTAGCCCCCCTGTTTATTTTTCAATTTCTGTTTAATGGACAGTTTTTTCCAACACATTTCTAAACATAATGGTTTAATAACTTATTTCTAAAAACTGATTTATTTTATCTTTGCCATGATGACAGTACATAATACGTTACTAGATATTTTTCAAGACACTTTTATACAGCTTAAAGTGTTAAAAGCTTAACTTGGCTAATTAGGTTAACTATGGAGGTTAGGGTAATTAGGCAAGTTATGATGGTTTCTTCTGTAGACTATGGAAAAATATATAGCTTAAAGGGGCTAATACCTTTCACCATAAAATGTTTTTTTTTTATTATTATTATTAAAAACTGCTTTTATAAAATAAAAAATAAAACTTTCTCCAGAAGAAAAAAATATGATCAGACATACTGTGAAAAATTCCTTGCTCTGTTAAACATCATTTGTTAAATATTTAAAAAAGAAAAGAATTTCAAAAGAGGGCTAACAATTCAACTAGTTGAACTAACTTCAACTGTACATCTACATGAAAGAGTCGAAGCAAATGTTTAACTGAAGCTCCAACATGCTTTCAGCAAAAAGGTTTACATGAAGGATAATGAAAACCATCACATAGCCAAGCATGTAAAGCAGTTAATTAGGAGGAAACAATGAAATGTCAGCCTAGAGTCCTGAACTAAACCTGATTAAAAATCTCATGCTCTTCTTGTGCATTGTTTGCTATCACAATGTCTGCTCAAAGTCATTACATGTCATGCACAAAGCTCCTGTGTTCCCAGGTTTGTGCTGCTTTCAACGGAACAGTTTTTAATAGAGCAGCTTTAGTTCTCAGGCTGCGTCTATGATTACCTGATCAGGGCACTTAAACAGGTGTCTGCACGTTTTAGACTGGGAAAGACCACATTTTCATCTTTAGGCCTGAAACTATTTTTAGACTCTAAATGGGCGAAAGAATATAAAAAATGGATGCATTGCCATAGTTTAAAATTGAACTATACATTTGGCATTTCATTAGGGTTTTTCGTTATGCAAGAGGAGTTGTTCATATTGGGAAACTGGAGAATAGTGCCATTAGAATAAGAAGGAGAGAGAGAGAAACCATGGAGCATGAAAACTGAGACACTGTTGCGTAATCACACACACACTGCATCTCAGAATGAATGACATTTATATGGAAGTGTAACTGGCCACCTTATTAACGTATGTTATTTATTCAAGTCATATTTAAAGCTGAATGCTGTCCGCACAGGCTTTAAGTCATAGGACTGGAAGGTTAGTATAATATGTTATTATTTTAAGCAGTTTGATTTCTAACAATGCTATAAGTGGCCAGGAATAGTTGCTAAGATGCTAATAAATGCTAAGAGCTCTGTCAGTTAATGTGTAGGTGTTTTCAGAGGGCATAGCAGACTTTCACTCTCACATGCTGAAATATTTCCATTCTAGGTCATCATCGTGATTCCATCTTAATGGGAGTATGCACCTAATTACTAAAAACCGTGTTACAGAATGACTGCAGGTCCCAAAATATGAACATTGTCCTGGGGAATTATGCAGGTACTATATGTCATCCTGAAGATGCTGTTGTGTGGATATTTGATCAGGTATTCTGTAGGTTATAGAGGTTGAATGTTAGATTTGGGAGTAGCAAATGTATTGTGTATCACATTGACAAAGAAACACTGTGACTCTGTGGAAAGTCATGATGTAACAAGTCCTGGGTTAAGTTTCTGATATTGAAACTGCTTAATATTGATTATATAAGTTCATGGTTCGTTATGTATTGTTACCGGAGCCTTGGAGCCTTAGGAGTGTTCTAGAAATCCACTTAGTTCAGTCCTGGCACATCACATTTATTCTCTGGTTCGTTCTGTCAGGGAAGGACGCATTAGCTACCCTTCGCTTCATTGTTCTTTTTGCCCAGAGGGCTGGTGGACAGACTAGTAATAAAAAAGTGGGTTGATGTCAAGCTTTCCCTAGTGTGATGTCAAAAAGCGAGCATTACTGTGATTCAAAACCATGTACCACTTCAGAATTCTAAACTGGGTGGATTTAGTCACATTATTATTATTATTATTATTATTTGTTTGTTTGTTTGTTTGTTTGTTTGTTTATTTATTTGTTTATTTATTATTATTTTATTTTTTGTTAATAAGTTTAATAATTAGGTTTACTTGCATGCACAGTGCATCCGGAAAGTATTCTTAGCAAGTCCGGAAAGTATTTACTTTTTCCACATTTTTTTATGTTACAGCTTTATTCCAAAGGGATAAAATTCAATTATTTCCTCTAAATTTTACACAAAATGCCCCATAATGACAATGTGAAAAAACATTTCTTGAAATTTTTGCAAATTATTAAAAATAAAAAACCCTGAACAAACCGCATGTATATAAGTATTCACAGCCTTTGCTCAATACTTTGATGATGCACCTTTGGCAGCAATTACAGTCTCATGCCTTTTTGAATATGATGGCTCAAGCTTGGCACACCTGTCTTTAGGAATTTTTGCCCATTCCTCTTTGGAGTATCTTCCAAGCTCTATTAGGCTGGAAGGGAAGCGACGGTCTACAGCCATTTTCAGATCTCTCATGATGTTCAATAGGATTTAGGTCTGGGCTCCTGCTGGGCCAGTCAAGGACATTCACAGAGTTGTGGTTAATCCACTCCATTGATATTTTGATGATGTGCTTTGGGTCATTGCCCTGCTGGAAGATGAACCGTCGCCCCAGTCTGAGGTCAAGAGCACTCTGAAGCAGGTTTTCATTCAGGATGTCTCTGTAGATTGCTGCATTCATCTTTCCATCTATCCTGACTAGTCTTCCAGTTCCTGCTGCTGAAAAACATCCCCACAGCATGATGCTGCAACTACCATGCATTACTGTCGGGATGGTATTAGCCTGATGATAAGCGATGCCTGGTTTTCTCTAAACATACCGCCTGGCATTTACTCCAAAGAGTTCAATTTTAGTCTCATCAGACCAGAGAATTTAGTTTCTTATGGTCTGAGAGTCCTTCAGATGCCTTTTGGCAAATTCCAGGCCGAGAGTGGCATCCGTCTGGCTTCTCTACCATACAGGCCTGATTGGTGGATTGCTGCACAGATGGATGTCCTTCTGTAAGGTTCTCCTCTCTCCACAGAAGAACTCTGGAGCTCAGACAGAGTGAACATCAGGTTATAGATCTCGTCGCTGACTAAGGCCCTTCTCGGATCACTAAGCTTAGATGGCCGGCCCGCTCTAGGAAGAGTCCTGATGGTTCCAAACATCTTCCACCTATGGATGGTGGAAGCCACCGTGCTCATTGGAACTTTCAGAGCAGCAGAAATGTTTCTGTAACCTTCCTCAACCTTGTGCCTTGAGATAATTCTGTCTTGGAGATCTACAGACAAACAGATCATGTCCAATCATCTGAACTTACCACAGATGAACTCCAGTTAAGCTGCTGAAATATCTCAAGAATGATCAGTGGTAACAGAATGTACCTGAGCTCAAATTAGAGCTTCACAACAAAGACTGTGAATACTTATGTACATGTGATTTTTCAGGTTTTTTTATTTTTAATACATTTGCAATAATTTCAAAAAATCATTGTCATTATGGGGTGTTGTGTGTAGAATTTTGAAGAAATAAATGATTTTAATCCATTTTTGGAAGAAGGCTGTAACATAAAAAATGTGGGAAAAAGTGAAGCACTATGAATACTTTCCGAATGCACTGTATGTGTGCATGTATGTTTTTGTAAATGTTAAGTATGTACTTGTAAATTTTGTAAATTTGTGTATGTAAATTTTATATTTTCACTGTTACTGTCATCCGATGACAAAGATTTACTTTAATCTACAGAACACAAAATCAAATATAAATTGTCCAAGCTGTTTTCTGTAAAATTTCAAATAATAAAATATGAACAATTCAAATAAATAATATCTATAATGGTGAATTTGTGAATTATGAATTGTCCTATTTAGATGAAACTAGAAATAAACAACTAAAAAGTATAAAAATGAATAAATAAAACAATTAAGTAAAATATAAACACTTGTTCTTGTATTTGAGGACAAACTACCAGACAAACCTATGATCAGTACATTTAAAAAAATAATAAATGTACTTTTATTCAGGAATGATACATTGTTTTATGGTTTATGGTTTTATGGTTTCACTGACATTTTGAGTATTTTTGCCATCACCAGAGTAAATAACATTAAAGTAAACATTGTAATAATTTTACTATATATTTGGTCAAATAAATGTCGCCTCATGGATTAATATTCATAATGTAGTGCTTAGGATTTTCAATAATTAATCATTTAAAAGAAGTTCTTTGAGATTTATGTATCTCAAGCTTTGAGATTCAGGATTCTTCTGTCCCAGTGTGATGTCCGCTCCAAGTTATTTCAGTTGACAGGCATGCAGTGCAGCACCGCAGGACTTGTTCTCCTTTTTTTTTTTTTTTTTTTTTTTTGTTATCCAACACTTTGTGTGCGTGTGCCTGAAAATGTGTAGAAGACTATGCAAATCTGTCTGGTGTAAGGAAACCATGTCCGAGAAATGTGACATTTCCCCACCTTTGTTAACCCAATCCAATCTAAGATTTTCTTTAATCTCAATCACCCTGCCCGGATGTAAGAACTGACGTAACACAGCAAGAATCATTACTGCATTAAGACTTTCTCACTTTCCCATTCAGGCTCTCATTGCTCTGATAATCTGGGAACACAGAGATGTTAGATCAAGTGTAATTATCAATGTCAGAAGATTAAAGTGGCCTTCGACAACCCATGTTACACATGCTTAGAGATGCAGGGTCATGTAATTCATCATCCGTATCTCACTGTTGATCACCGTATAGAAGGCAACACATTGTTACATAATATAGCACTGATACATACAGTGGGAATGTACAGTGATATACAGTGCTGCTGGCTTTGGTTTATAAAAAGTGTGTTTTATTAAATGTGTTAAATGTGTATTTTTTTACTTTTACAGTTGGAATTTATTTAAAAAAGAATCCACCTTTTTCGCACACAACTACTTTTAATGGAATGAAATTTCTATGAATTAAAATCTCTCTGATACAGAGAACGAGTGAAGGTTACTAGTCTATCTGTATGGTAAATATGCAAGTATATCTTGCACATACAGACATGAAAAGTAGCTTGTCTTGTTCCTTTGAAATGGCAAATACGTACTATACCTGGATAGTTAACTGATGATCTGGGAACTTCAACCTGGATAGACTGTTGTGCTGTTAGTGTTTGTCATTTCAAAATATATAGACACTGTTTGTTTAAAAAAAGGTGTGTTATTTAACATATATTTGGCTTTTTTAACAGTATATGTGACAAGAATTATTTTGGTTGGGGACCAGAGAACATTTTGGCAGGGCATGTAAAAAATCAATCAATCAGTCAGTCAGTCAGTCAGTCAGTCAGTCAGTCAGTCAGTCAGTCAGTCTGCCTGCCTGCCTCTATATCTATCTATCTATCTATCTATCTATCTATCTATCTATCTATCTATCTATCTATCTATCTATCTATCTATCTATCTATCTATCTATCTATCTATCTATCTATCTATCTATCTATCTAAAATTGTATAATGACATGGATATGACCTAGTTGTACTCTATTAAAGGGATAGTTCACCTTAAAATCTTAACTGTCATAATTTACTCACCCTTTACTTGTTTCAAACCTTTATGAGTTTTTTTATTCTGCTTAACACAAAAGAAGATATTTGGAAAAATATTGGATAACTATTAACTTCCATAGTGTCTGTTTTTCCTACTATGGAAGTCAATAGTTAGTTAGTGTTCAACAGAAGAAAGCAACTCATGACAATCTGGAACCAATTGAGGTAGTATAAATACTGAGTAAAATTTCATATAAACTATCCCTTTAAGGTGGTTTATGAGGACATGATTTGTGTCCTCATAATTCCATATGGTTAAAAATCATACTTTGACATTTAAATAATATACCACTAGTTTCTTGTAAGAGTTGTGTTACGGTAGGGTATAAGCAGTTTTTAGAGCCTTTGGAGAGTCCTCATAAACCATATGTAGAATTAATTGTGTTTGCTAGCAATACATTTTCATGTGAATTGGTAATAAAAACTATTAAACATCTGTAGACACCCTAAGATTATCTTCTCTTTGTATTCCTCACACTCTAAAAAAAATGTTTGTTTGTTCAAACTACTTATTTAATATGAGCTGAAACAACACAATTCTTAAGTTTTTTGGGACAACTTAATTGTTTTATGTTCAATTCACTTACATTTGTAAAAACTAACAAGTTAACTTAATACAGTCATGTTGTCCCAACACAAATCAATTATGTGGAACCCAGCATCTTCAACATGTCTGTAATATTGATAATATATTGATCATATTTATGGTAATTAATGGTCTGCTGTAAGTTATTTTTAAGCTTCAACATGCTGCCTTTTGACATTGGATGTCAGATTTTTTAACTGTTCACTGTTACAGTGTAATGGAAGTTATTCCCATAATTCATGCAACAATTCACAGAAAAAAGCTTCCACTGTTTTGTATTCCACATTCAGTACACACCAAACTAACAATTACTTTTAAACTATAATAACAAAATACACAATGATCTGCAATACAGGTTCAAAGTTTACATTTCCACATTTATAGAACACACAAAGCTTACCCCCACATTTGATTATATAATCTAATAAACAAAATATTTCTGTGATCCGTTCACTGGAGCATGTGGGACTGTTAGTCTTCTGTTTGAAGGCAGAAGGTGAAACTCCCTAAATGAAACATGAGCGGGATCAGACAGAATTTTACCAAATAAAGACATCATGTTCTTGGCATTCGCTTTTTGAAATATTCTCTCAGTTGTTTGGCTAACAAATTTGTGAACAAATATGTTGCCAATCGAGCTCGAAGAACTGTATATTCACAGATTCCATACTATACAGCAGTCTGTATAACAGATTGATTAAAAAAAGATTCTCTTTGTGCTTGAAAGTTTTGCCTCATTATTGTTAATGAAAGGGTTTTGTAGCTTGTATTTAAAAGTCATTTGAATGCATCGTTTACATGTTTGCAAAATTAAGAAGATACTTTGATTTTACATTGTGTACAGATTGAAATAAATATGTTCAAATTCAAAAAGCCTTATTTAAGTTGATCAGAATGAATAATTTTTGTAAAATATTAGTAGTTTAAAGCATGTATTCTGACTTAAGAACTGTTTTTAAAATGTAAATTGTATTCAAGTTATACAGTCATTTGCCTAATTACCATAACTTGCCTAGTTGACCTAAACAAATTGGCTTTAAATTGGACTTTAAGCTGAATACTATTGTCTTGAAAAATACCCAAATACTATGTACTGTCATCATGGCAAAGACAAAAGAAATCAGTTATTAGAAATGAGTTAGGCTAATATTCAGCAAGTCTATTATATTTAATAGCAATCAAGAAACATGAAATTAGCTTTGAAAATGATTTGATGTTTTGTTTTTGAAGCATTGTTGATATTAGCAGTTTAATTAAATACTGCTAAATAATGCTTATATTTTTGCCATGTCATGAGGCAATGCACCAACTAGCATAGACGCATTTTACCTCCCACTCCTCCTCCGGCTTGAAATCAGCCTGTTCTTTGTGTTAAAAGATGACCTCTGGTGTATTCATTAAATGGTTTTTGTGAGCAGAACAATTGGACTCTTGGATTGGACCGTTTAGCATTTGTCTGGAAACACAAGGACACCATTGTGGCAGTAACATTCACTATTGCCTTGCATGTGCCACAAAATGGCCTGAATATCAAAATAAAAGCCTTCTTCTTTAATTAGCTTTTGTCTGGCCTATATTATCACCCACATTTAGTTGCAAAGTGTGACTGACATAATGCAGATTTAACGCAGGCGCAAGATGATCATGGGTGTCTAAACTTTAAAATAAATAAAATACAAGGTGACATGTCCATGCAGGCTGGTATAAACAAGTGTTTCCTTTATCAAAGCAGCCTAACCATTTTCATTAACAAAACAAGAGAGATACAGGAGGACATTTAATGAATTACTGCAATGAATGTTATTGCAAGGCGTGGAGTTTTGGCTGCCAGTAGGGGAATGTTAATAAAGACGATGGACTTTAATATACCGATGACTAACTATTTTACTGAGCAAAACTCCTAAAACTGGGTAGAAAATCGACAGGAGTCTCCAGTCCAAGTCCATCACACTCTACACACACTCTACACACACACATCCTCCTTCTTTGGGGACACAGCACCAAAATAAAAGTCCTTGACAAAAATATGCAAAAATAGAATACAACGCTTATTAAACAAACAACTTCACATTATTATAATAAAAACACAATTACTTGCATATAAAAGCTTACCTTTCTTGACTTTCCCTGCATAGAAAAAGACTTTTATGAGAGCTTGCCAGTAGGGAGCAGTAGTGCTCTGTTTTTTCATCTCCCTACAACAAGGGCATCTATAGAGATTCTGGACTTAAGAACTATTTAAACTCCAAAAAAAGGGAGGCTGAAACATTATTTGAAAAATATTTGGCTTTTATGATATTACCTTATTGCATATACAGTTAAAGTCAGAATTATTAGCCCTCTTTATTTAATTTTTTTTTGTTTTTTGATATTTCCCAAATTATGTTTACCAGAGCAAGGAAATGATCACAGTAAGTCTGATAATATTTTTTCTTCTGAAGAAAGCCTTATTTGTTTTATTACGGCTAGAATAAAAGCACTTTTTTTAAATAAAAAATTTGATTTTTAAATCTAAATTATTAGCCCCTTTAAGCTATGTATTGTTTCGATAGTCTACAGAACAAACATCGTTATATAATAAAAGCCTTTGAATGTCACTTTAAGCTATATAGAAGTGTCTTGAACAATATCTAGTAAAATATTATGTACTGACATCATGGCAAAGATAAAGTAAATCAGTTATTAGAAATGAGTTATTAAAACTATTATGTTGAGAAATGGGTTGAAAAAATGTTCTCTCCGTTAAACAGAAATTGGGGGGAAAAGATTCAGACAGGGCTAATAATTCTGACTTCAGCTATATATTTACAGTATGTAGTTGTAGTGCAATTGTTACTTGTTTATTTGCACATTTACTTATTATTTTAACTACATGTTTGTCATACATTGTCTTGTATTTTGTTTTATTTTATTTATTTATTTTTGTTATTGTGTTTTAAATGATTGTTTTTTATGTAATTTAATATTTTTTCATGGTCATTATTTTAGAATTATTATAATTACTAAATGATTCTAATTGTGTCATTCATTTGTTTGGTTAATTTAATATTTTATCAATGTTTGATTAATTTATTTTTAAATGTAATCTAATTAATTTATTTATTATTTTTCATTTTATTATTACAATTTTGATTATTTTAGTTGTTTTAGACCGTCTTTTGTGGTAGTATTTGTTTATTAATTAATTCTTAATAAAACATATGCTTATTTGACATTATTTAAGCTAAATTGTGTCATTCGATTGTACATTTAAGCAAGAAGGTCGCTGGTTTGAGTCCCAGCCAAGTTTGTGTCTGTTTCCTCTGGGTGCTTCGTTTTTCCACACAGTCCAAAGACATGCGCTATAGGTGAATTGAAAAAAATAAATTGGTCATAGTGTATGTGTGTGGATGTGAGAGTGTATGGGTGTTTCCCAGTATTGGGTTGCAGCTGGAAGGGCATCCGCTGTGTAAAACATATGCTGGATAAGTTGCCAGTTTATTCCGCTGTGGCGAGCACTGATGAACAAAGCGACTAATCCGAAGGAAAATTAATAAGTTTTTACATTTATTTTCTCCAAACATTTACGCAGACCCCATAGCCTTCAATAGGATTAGGTTAAAAGTTAAACCCATTAAACACAATTGACATGTGCTGTCTTTTCTTAATTCACAGAGCCATTAAAGAGTGTCAGCAAAGTCATGGGTGCCATCGTCTGAACGATCAAAGAAGTAGCCTTTCTATGATGAGAAACACCTTAATCCCTTCTTCTACAAAGTGGAGTATTTCCAGTCCATCAGCAAATTGGATCTAGCTATGGAGGTTTGGGCTGTATGATTAAATCTCAATCCTCGTACCTCATGGAACCACCAACAAACATATCTGAGCTTCCACCTCCTGTGCTTCCCAACAGACCTCAGCATGAATTGTGTCTCCTGTTACGCAGTAATGAGCACAATAACATTGCGTTCAACTCTGAGTCTTCCTCCCTGTCCTCGTCATCGATTTCTCTCCTGTATGACCCAGGTGAGACGTCACCTGACTCCGTGCGCAGCTTGAGTAGTCTGAGCAGTGTCAGAACCGATAGTCCTCTGGATGTGGACATGCCTGAGGCGGAGATGGGAAAAGTAATGGCCAACAGTGATGATTCAGGCATACAGAGCCCAGACTGCAGACCAGACTATGCAGAGGACAACGACAACTCTGTGTCAGTCTATCTGGATGCTAATGAGGACTGCTGGAGTGACAACGACAACCATAATGTAACTTCGGTGGTATCGCAGAAGGTCAGTCAAACTGATGGCGATGATACATCCTTGTGCTCTTCAGAAAACGGTGACGATGACACCAAAGATGAGGAGGAAGAAGAAGACTCTTTTCTTTCTTTAGTTTCGGTAGAAGTGATGATGAAGAGCCAAGTTGGAGTTTCAGCTCTGGAGGGCTCCACTGTATCTCAAGTGGCAATACCAAACACTGGTTTACAAGACACATCTGAGGACCTGCAATCGGATGTGTCTAAAGGGTGTTTGTTGAATAAAACCAACAGGGAAGTTGTCTACGAAAAAGGGGAAGTCTCTTTAGCCATTCAAGAAATTGATGTTGTGAATGAGACATTTGCGTCACCTGAAAGTTCTGAGGATATTAACGTCTCCAGTTTCATAATAGGTACCAGATCCATCTTAAAAGATGACATCCAGCAACACTCTGATGAACATCCAGAAAACGTCTCTAAAATGGATGTGGTGTTTGAACCCAATGAGGAAGTTGTCCACAAAAAAGGGGAAGACTCTGTTGAGTCGCCTTTAGCAATTCAAGATATGGATGTTATGAGGGAGACAGGGGTGTTTTCTGAAGGTACAGAAACTAATGAAGTCTCCAGTCTCATAGCAGATAACAAAAATGTAACTTCTTGCTTATCAGTCTCAAAAGATGATAATCAGCCAAGGGCTAATGGCCAACAATCAGAAATGGTTACTTGTATTGTACCCAACATAGAGGTTGTCCACAAAAAAGAGGAATACTTTGTCGAGTTGCCTTTAGCAATTCAAGATACTGATGTTATGAATGAGACAGTGGAACTCAATATGGAGGTTGTACATGAAAAAGGGTATTCCTCTACTGAGTCCATCCAAGAAACCAATGTTATAAATGAGACAATGGTGTCTACTCAAAACAAGGATTCCAATGATGCAGCTTCTTCTCTCTTAAAAGAGGAGTACCAGCCAAAACCCATGTTGAAAATGGCTGCTGGGAATGAATCCAATAATAAAGTTGTCCACAAAAAGGGAGAAACCTCCATTGATCCAATTCCATTCAAAGAAATAATGGTGTCTCCTAAAAAATCACAAGCTAATAAAACCTCTACTCCTATAATTGGTACTGTAAAGATAGCTTCTTCCTGCTCAAAAGATGACAACCAGCCAAAAGCTAATGGTCAACAATCAGAACTGGCTACTTTTGCTGAACAAAACATGGAGGTTGTCCATGAAAATGGAGAATCCTCCGTTGAGTCCATCCAAGAAACCAATATTATCAATGAGACAATGATGTCTCCGGAAAATCCAGAGGATAATAACATAACGGGTACCAAAAATGCAGCTTCTTCCCTCTTAAAAGAGAGCAACCAGCCAAAACCCAAAGACCAACCAGAAAACGTGTCTAAAATGGCTACAGTGAATGAAGCTGTCCCCAATAAAGAAGAATCCTCCGCTGGTGCAATTCAATTCAAAGAAACAATAGCATCTCCTGAAAATTCACAAGCTAATAAAACCTCCACTGCTATAATAGGTACCAAAAAAGTAGCTTCTTCCTGCTCAAAAGAGGACAATCAGCCAAAGTCTACAGCAAAAAAGATCAATGATTTGGCAGGTCATGTTCTAGTCAAGCCTATCCAGACCAAAGCCACAAAACCTGAGGCGAAAAGGTTCCCCAGGCCAGACTTGAGGAACGTAAAAGCCAAGATCATCTCCAGGGCTGCTTCTTCACCAAGATCAGCCAATCCCCTGAAAACAAACACTGTTCAGTCAGGAAGTGGGAACGTTCATGAGAGCAGGAAAGTGGAAGATAAAGCTGTAGGAAAAAGAAGCAGATCATCATCAAACCACACAAGAGGGAATGAAACAAGGAGTGCTGAAGTTGTCTCGAGTGGTGATGGGGAGAATGATGCAAACACTTTATCTTTGCCGACACAAGGAAGAGAAGCAACAATGAAGTCAGAATCTGCTTCTTCAACTGATTTTAAAGATGAAGGAGAGCCTCAGCTTGAGAAAGAGACTTCTAAGAGCCCCAGTAAGGTTAGTGATTCGGTTGTTCACTTGTTTACCCTTTTCTCAACTGCCGTTTAATAAAGAATTGTTATAACCAGGGCTTGACATTAATACCAGTGGCGTGGACCGTGGGACCCCGGGGGGACCCGCGTGATTAGGGGGGCCCTGCGTCGTCGCAATTATCAATAACTGAAAATCCGGCAACCGCAATAATCAAACCCCTGGGAACAACTGTGGTCGGAACCAAAGTTCGTAGGTCTGTGTTCTCTGAACTCCTCTCAAACGGTGTACTACTTCATTTTGATTGCTTGCCGCCGAACAGTGTCATAGCTCATTACCATAAAGTTAACTTGATTTCAAGTCCTCCTCGACGCCCACACCAGAGCAGATGCGCCGCGCTGCAAGTACTTCAGCAAGTTTATTTTATTTATTCATAATTCTTTACATGTATAGTTTGCATAGGTTTTTAATTAATTACATGTAAATGATTAATGTTTATTAAAATTTTATTTTTTTATTATTTTTATTAGTTATTTAAATTACATTTAAATCTTATAAAGTGTGTTATTAAAAAACAATATTCAATATTATGCTTATATTTATACTCTAATCAGCTGTCTGATTCAAACTCCTCATGTTTAAAACAGCTTTAACTAGTCCAGCTCTATACGTGTCATCACATGAGTCTGCTATGCTGTTATTCAGGCTTAAATGTGTTATTAGCTTCAGTCTAACCAAATGTTAAAAGATCTCAGAACATTTTTAGAATGTAAATACTGCGATTAGAGATGAACACATATACCCATTTGTCCATCAGCACCTTGTTTTCTACATCTGTTCACTGTCCAGACTCTTACAGAATGTCAGAGCGATTACGTAATTGTACATAAATGCTTTCGCATGTTTCTGCTTTACTATAACTGTGAGCAAACCTCCAAGAACTTTAAACACCGGTTCCCTCTAACACTTCCCTGGCTTTTTCAGAGTAAAGCTAGTTAATCTAATTATTATTTTGACTAGATAAGACATTTTATTTAAAAAATATATGTATATTATGTTTAATTATACCTTAAGTCAAGTTTTATGTTTATTTACTGTAAGTCTTATTAGTATTAAAATTAGTATGTAATTATTTACTTATTTATTGGTCAGTTGGTCAATATTGTTATATTGTTATATTGTTATTGTTATATTGTTATTATTATTATATGTTCGGAAAAAGCAGCCCTATATACGTTTCTGGACATGGCGAAATATGTAGCCAGGATTATGTATGGCTCCATTTAGTTTTTAAAATGAATGCTACGGGGTGATATGACACTGTTCCTTTTCAGGCTTGCCAGCCGACCGCTTAAGCCTAATATATACTTTTACATTGAGTGATTGGCATAGCCCATGACGCATGCAATGCGCGTAGCCGTGCATTTATACTTCTGCATGCTGTTTCTGTTGCTCTGCAAAAACACTTCCAAAACACTAGCAGTAGGTGTTTATGTTACTCTGTGTCAGGTTTCTTCACTGGTGTTTTGTTTTTTCTGAATGCTACCTTAATGTACAAGTGGCTTAAACTCGCTCTTTTTAAAGCGGGAACTGGCGGATGTGCAACAACTTTAACCATGAGGTAAACACAAAACAAAAGTTTCCATCTAGAGCTCCTTCACGGGACTCGACACTTGTAAACACTCGCTCAATAAGGCTCACGTGACTCTCACCCCGCCCACACTCGTCAGCGCTACCAAGCCGACCAATCACAAAGCTTGCACTACGTGTCGTCGCAACATGTAATTACATTTTTTTAAAGGTGCGCGTCAGCGTTGCCGACGGCCTCCGCCAGGGCTATGCATCCACGCTTAGGCAGCGCGCTTGACGCAGAAGTATAAATCAGCCTTTACCTTAATATGAACGGCTTTCTCTCTGATACCAGTTTGTCCAGTTAGCTTGCCATGTACATCGGTGGACTTGAGACTCTCACTTGAGACTGAGAGAGATGACCACGATTACGGAGTTCGAGTCTGTTGAAAAATGGTTCCAGAAATCGAGTATGACAAAAACAGAAGCCAAAAAAGTAAATAACAGGGCGAGAATGTGGTAAAACATGGTAAAAACCAGGCGAAGGCTTTATTTATTTCTTTATTTATTTTTCTGGATTGCTTTTTAAGTTTTTGGGTTGGCTTTAGGGAAGTGGGTGGGCGGGTCAGTCTGTGCTTTTTAAAATACTATTGGTTGGGTTTAGGGAAGGCGGAGTGTGGATCAGTCAATCGGTCATTCAGTCAGTCAAACAATCAGTCAACAGTGACCGCTGGTGGATTTAAAAGAGAACAGCAGGCGCAAATGGCACTCGAGAGAGAAAGTTGAGAACATAAAAAGCGTACACAGCGGCCTCTGGTGCATTCGCAAAAACAAAAACTGCAAAAAAACGTAGCTCCTATGACGTATTTGCTGGTCTCCAGAAATGTATATAGAGGTACATTTTCCGAATGAGCCTGGGTAGTTTATATGAATGTGTCATTGAAGCTTTTGTTATTTTTGTTTAAAAAAAAAAAAAAAAAAAAAAAAAAAATATATATATATATATATATATATATATATATATATATATATATATATATATATGAATATTATGAATATATATTATATATTTATTTATTATTTGTTATATGTTTATTCCTACTTTTATTTATTTATTTATATGTTTATTTTTTATTTAGCTTAATTTGATATTTTCCCTTGGTATTATTAGCTGTTTTGAATTTAAATTGTTTCAAGATGTTTTAATGCCAGTTCTATCTCACTTTATAGGCTTTTTCAGCTTAGCTAAAAAACATGAATGAGGTGTTTTTGCCAATGAAACAACTGTCTTGGAGGGAAAAAGAGTCGTACAAGCAGGGAAACATTCCTAAGAGGAGTCTGACTCACTCTTATGAACACACTGATTCAGTCAACAAAATCTTTCCACAAACTCACACCATGTGTGTGTGTGGAGTCAAAAAAAAAAAGCGAGGTGGAGAAAAGGAAAAGATCTGGGCTGGTCCTGGCATCAGTAGCCCTGAGGGAATTAACACACAATAGAAACGTTTTCCCCTTTGCTTCTTTTTTTTCTTCTTCTGCTTTTTGGAGTGGGCGAGTCTTGTTTCTCCTCCTCTTTCCTCTGCTCCTCCCTCCACTTCTCCTCTCTCTCTCTTTATTACCGCTGCACATTTTCTGTCTGTTTTGAGGAATGGCGAACACTATGGTCACCCTGCGGCAGCCAGAATTAGGGTCTTTCTCTTGGGATGCTGTCACTAACCAGCGTCTCTTTCTCCAGACTGTGTCCTCCAACCTGGGACCATCTCTTGGGACTAACAGTACATCCAGCTCTGGGTCTCCAGAAGGCAGACCGAAGCCCTCAAACCGACCCACAGGTAGTCTGGGTCCAGCGGGAGGCCGAGTGCTGCAGCCGGCTGGTGAGTTTTGCTTGTTTAATACGCCGCATGTACTAACTAAATCTCTATGGTGTTGTCTAAGGAAGTAGAGTGAGCGAACGCTATAGTGGAAGAGACTCTAGATTACTTTTGTTGAGTGTCATGTTTCCTGTAAGCTTATACTGATGTTGGAAGTGAGATTTTTCCTGCTTCACTGTCAAAGCTGAGGTAACAGTGATGGAGTGAAGAAAATCTGAATCTTTCTGACTAAATTATACTTTATTTTGATTGTCTTATACTTCTATTATAGCATAATGTATTATACATGTATCATACTGTTTATATATATTAGGGCTGCGTGTAAAAAACTGACATTGCAATATTAATCAGGTGACTTGAATAGCTTGTAAAGATTAAGATTACTGTGTAGAATTGAGTATATATTAAACTTTAAGCTACAAATGTTTAAGTTATTGTACTCAAATGTTTAAGTTTGCTAAAAATTCTTAAAGACACATGTGAACAATAAACTTTCACTTGAAGGTTAAAATTTAAAATGACTCCACTATGGTGTTGACTGTCATTTCTGGTCAACTATAATCCTGACTATGTTGCAGATCCACATTACAATATACGATATCGATGCTGAAATGATATATTGTGTAGCCCTAATATAAATATATATAGCATATTTGATTACTCACAAGGCTATTTAAAATGAGTTAATAATTAGAATTAGTTATGTACATTTATTTTATATATTTAAAAAAATAATAATTGTTTATTTGTTTGTTTGTTTGTTTATTATAAGTTGTAATTTGCTACCATTTTGTTTAGTTTTTTGTCGTTTATACTACCATTGAAAAGTTGTAAATTATTAAGAATTTGTTTATTTCCTCTCGGAAAAAAATTATCAAAAGTATCAGCAAACAGTTTTATTATTAAGAAATATTTGCATTTCAAATGAATAATATTATTTTAACTTTTGATTTTAGAAACAAACTGTCTAAATCTTGACAGATTACACACACACACACACACACACACACACATACACACACAAATGATAAAATAAAGGCACTCTCGGAAAGCAGAAAAAAACCATAATAAAACTTAACTTTAGTGTGTATTTATATTTTTATAATATTATTATTGTAGCTTTTTTTGTTTAATAACTGACATCTTCATTATATATATATATATATATATATATATATATATATATATATATATATATATATATATATATATATATATATATATATATATACAGTGCTCAGCATGTACACTCTTCACAAATCTATCTTTTGAATTCATATTTTTAATAGGAAGCTATACAATATTATATTTATGCAAATACATTAGTTTGGTCCAAAACGGTTCGATAATGGTCCAAAAACCAGTACATCCAAATTTATATGTTATAGAAAAATATTAAAAATTTTAAAAAGAGGAAAAATCAAGAGAAGCAAAAAAAAAAAAAATGAAAACAATTATTGAAATTTTGTATTTTCTTCAGTGTTTTGCTTGAATTTAATCGTATTATCTTTCAATTTCTAAATATGTTCAGTGACTGAAATACTATTTTAGTAAATATATCTGTTTAATAAAAAAAATATTTAAATGCGCCCAAATACATTGCCTATTTATCTACTGAGCAATGAATAAAAATATTCATTTTCAAAATGGTGTGTACTTAGTTATACTACAGTAAGCACTGTTTATATATGTGTATATGTGCGTGTGAATAAGAATGTATTGGTGTTTCCCAATGATGTGTTGCAGCTGGATGGGCATCTGCATTGTAAAACATGTGCTGGATAAGTTAGCGGTTCATTTCGCTGTGTCGCCCCTGATTAATAAAGGGACTAAGCCGAAAAGAAAATAATTATTTATACATATATATATTAAATAGGCAAAATAGACTTTTAGGCACAAACTAAATATATGTCACAAACTAACTTGTCAATTTGTCCTTATGTCATCATAAAGATGTTTTTAGCATTTATATAAACAAGTTTGTGTAAGATTTACGGTTGCTGTTTAGCAAACAGACCTGTTAGAAGTGTTAGATTTATGTCCTCACGAGTGAATCCAGCACGTGTGTGTCTACATTGGAGCGAGTCTGAATCTGCAGCTGGTGTTAATAAGCCTGCAGAATTCAACACTTCTCTGTCCAAACTCAACATGGCATTACGTAACTCTGCTCTGTTCGTGAGCACATGTTCATCATTTAAAGCCATAACACACTTGAGTTGAACACTTCGCACTTAACTCAACACTTTCCTATCTTACATTGTCCATTCATCTCTCTTTGCCATTCTTTCTTTTTTCCCTCCTCCCATCCGGTCTTGTGTATGTATGTCTGTGTGTGTGTGAGAAGCCTAAGGCAGTTTTCTGTTCTGGTCAGAAAAAGACTTGTGTCAATGTTCTCGTTCTCTCTCTCTCTCTCTCTCTCTCTCTCTCTCTCTCTCTCTCTCTCTCTCTCTCTCTCTCTCTCTCTCTCTCTCTCTTTTGTGTTTGTGTGTGTCTACACGTTTTGAAAAAGTTTTGGACTGTCCCTTAACATAACCCTCTTTTGTCACAAGTCCCTTTCTCGCTTTTACATGTTTTGTTGTTTTTATTGGATGTGGATTAGGGCTGTGTAATCAAAATTCATTTTCGATTTGATTTTGGCATCCAATGATATTGAAAGCAACAATCAAGATAAAACAATTATTGCATTATCTTTCACCCCCTCTGGCAACACAAGCCTATTGTGGATACGTACCCCTCATCTACATTTCTGGAGAGCGTGAATTATGTAGCCAGAGCTACAGTGCCTATGGATGCATTTCGTCTATAAAATGAGAGCTACAGGGTGATGACGCGCTGCCAGGTGACCGCTTACCTCAGTGTGGATGGCTTTTCTGCTGTTACCAGTTTGCCCAGTGACTTGCCATTAATGTTGGTGGACTTGTGATGCAGACAGGAGTTGACCACGACAATTTAGGTTCTGGAACATTTCCAGAAAGCAGGTAAGACAAAAACAAAAGGCAAAAAAATTAAATAAACAAGTAAACAACAGGGGAGAATGTGGCAAGATCTGAAAACTTTTTTTTTTAAAAAGGCGGCCGAAAGGGCTTTTCTTTTTCTTGATCGTTTTTGAAAACACTGTCGGTTGGGTTTAGGGAAGATAATGGGTGGGTTAATCGGTGATTTTGAAAACACTATTGCTTGGGTGTATACAGGGGTACGATTTAATAACAAGCCTAGGTTGCCCTTTCCTGTAGTCCGCATTTGTTCCTCTAAGCCCAATTTCACAAGTAAATCAGTAAAATCATGTGACCAGCATTGAATGCACTTGTTTTTTTTTTTAAAGTTTATATTTATTTGTGTTTTTAATGCACGAAAGAGAACTTGTGCTGTTCTGTATTTGCGCTCAGTCTCGGAGATGGAAAAAAAGATGTGGTGTGTGTATGTGCACCTGTATCACCTGTTTGTATATGTGAGCTGAAATGTATTTTCTTGTTTTTAGAGTTTTTATTTTATTTATTCATTTATTTATTAGTTATTTGATTATTAAACTTTTGTTGTCATTGTAGCATATTTTTTTGCAAGAATGTTATTTCTTTATAAAGTTAAAAACTTTAAAAAAAAAAGAAGTGTGTGTGTATGTGTGTGTGTGTGTGTGTGTGTGTGTGTGTGTGTGTGTGTGTGTGTGTGTGTGTGTGTGTGTGTGTGTGTGTGTGTGTGTGTGTGTGTGTGTGTGTGTGTATTTGATCATATGGCCCATTCTTAATCATTTTAAATAATTATGATTACAATATTGCCCAAAATAATTATAATTATGATTTTTTTTTCATAATCGAGCAGCACTGTAAAGCCTGATAAGTTCACATTAGTCAAAACATTGGTAAACGCTGTTACATTTTTGATTAGTTTATTTGGAATATCAAATACAAATGCATTTTTTTTGCATAAATGTCACATGGACTTAAATCTGTTTGACTAAGTGTTAGTTGGCAATAACTTGTTAATGTAACTGTCAAATAATCTATTTTTTAATCCACTTGAATGCATACACTGTAGTTGCTGATCATGTAGTATATGTCAAATTATATATTATATTATATATTTTTCAGCCCATCCCCAAACCTCAGCTTTTCACTACAATGTTAACCCTACAAATTTAACGATCAAAAAGTTCAGCTGATCCCAACAAAGCACAAAATAACACTTTTGTGTCTCCTTATCAGTTAACTTATTAGTCTAGAAGCACACAGAGCAACAGTTAATTAATTTCAACAAAACTTAGAATTTTATGTTACTTGTTTCTAATAAGTTTAACAAACCTACAAATATTTGAGTGCAATTTACTCATTTCTAATTTCTGGGAAAACATGAATTGCAGTTAATCGCATCCAGAATCAATGTTTGTTTTAATATAATACATGTGTGTGTAGACGATGCAGTGGCGCAGTAGGTAGTGCTGTCACCTCACAGAAAGAAGGTCGCTGGTTCGAACCCGGCTCAGTTGGCGTTTCTGTGAAGAGTTTGCATATTATCCCTGTGATCGCATGGGTTTCCTCTGGGTGCTCCGGTTTTCCCCCACAGTCCAAAAATTGGGTAGGCTATTTTGTCCGTATGAGTGTGTGTGTATGTGTGTGTGTATGGATGTTTCCCAGAAATGGGTTGCGGCTGGAAGAGCATCCGCTGCGTAAAAACATGCTGGATAAGTTGGCGGTATATTCCGCTGTGGTGACCCGGATTAATAAAGTGACTAAGCCGACAAGAAAATCAATGATTGAATGATGTGTGTATTATATACTGTATATCTATTATGTATATGTGATACCCACACATACATAAAAACATAACTATACAAAACGATTTTGTCACATATATATATTAAAATGTAAATCTAATATATTTACATATACAAAGGTACGCATAAATGATATTATTTATAATATTATAATTAGTATAATTATATATATGTAGTATAATAGTATAATTATAATATATACATTTATTTTATATATAAATATGAATAATATCATACATGCGAGCCTTTATATTTATATATACATAATAAACATACACAATACACACACTTAAATTATGTCAAAACAAACTTTTATTTTGGATGCGATTAATCACGATTAATTTCTACTAATTTCATTTAATTAATTTGACACTTTAAGAAAGTTCAGGACCGTCCCATTACTTTACTCTCTACTGTCAAAACTTCTTTTCTTTATCATTTACATGTTTCTTCTTTTTTTCATGTGAATGCAAGGATATGTTTGGGTGCATGTCGTTTAAAGGCTGTATTCTGTATGTTTGTTTCAGTGTCAATGTAAAGTGGAATTGAATTAAGACGAGAAGGTCACATTCTTCTTGGACAATCGTCGTTTTGTTTGTCCTCAGACCCACACTGTGACTTTTGCTCTGAAATCTTATAGCAGCCAATCAGGAGAAAGGTTTTGCGGTGAAGTGGCCGCTGTATGGTTAGACTTAGAATAGGATAGATTTACTTTTATCTTCTTGTTTTGCAAAGTGTGTAAATACTATTGTAATGAAGTTTTGATATGCGGTAATGATGTGGCTTGATAGATTTAACTAATTTTAGTTAAAATTAAGATGACATTTTCCAGGTAGTGTGTATTCGTATTTTGAAAATTGATTTTAAGGAAATAAGTGAATGACATCATATATTTGCAAAGATACACTTTGGCAGTGTTTAGCAATGTCTTATTATGAGTTTATGGAAATATTTTTCCCCTATATTTTTAACAAGTATCACCATAATATTTTTTTATATAATTTGCATAATATTATTACTTTTTTTTTTAGGATTATTTAATTACTAGAAAATTAAACAGAACAGCAAATATAAATGCAGCAATGGTAAATGCAAAAAATATCTGTACATAATTAATTGCAATTATTATTATTTTTTGTATGAAATGCAAGATTGTTGTTTACAAGTAATATATACATAATTTGATAATATTAGTTAAGGACATAAGGATTTCATCAAAATAATTAATGTTTAAACATTATAATTTATTTAATTAATTTGCACAATTTTTTCAAAATATGTTTATTTTTATGTGGAAAAATTTTGAACGCAAAAACCACTGTTCAAAGCCTCATACTCAATGTTTATTTACATCTTTCAAGTAATAACATTGATATTTAAAATGATTCAAGTTATTATTGACCTGTTCAGATCATATGTGATCAATTCCATACCACAAGAAAGTTAATACCTGCTATATTGTTTGGGTATATTAAATTATAAGTAATGTGTACTTATAAATAGGGGCTGGAATTCATAAATACCTTTCAAAAGTGCAGAATTATTGTGTCTAGTGTCTATATTACGAATGTAGTATAAAATTTGAATAAAATAACTAATGAAATAACTCTGACATGTATCATTTAAATACTCTAAATAAATCTATTAATTATATATATATATATATATATATATATACAGTTGAAGTCAGAAGTATTTGCCCCCATTGAGTTTTTTTTTCTTCTTTTTTAAATATTTCCCAAGTGATGTTTAACAGAGCAAGGCAATTTTCATAGTATCTCTAATAGTATTTTTTCTTCTGGAGAAAGACTTATTTGTTTTATTTTGGCTAGATTAAAAGCAGTTTTAACTTAATTAAACTTAATTAACCTAGTTAAACCTTTAAATGTCACTTTGAGCTGTATAGAAGTGTCTTAAAAAACATCTAATCAAATACTGTTTACTGTCATTATGGCAAAGATAAAATAAATCAGTTATCAGAAATGAGTCATTAAAACTATTGTCTTTAGAAATGTGTTGAAAAAAATTCTCCGTTAAATAGAAATTGTGGAAAATATTAAGGAGGGCTAATTATTCTGACTTCAACTGTATATATATATTTCCAGGGAAATGCCATGTGATTGTGATTGTGATTGATAATGCTTATCCAGCTACACAACCACTTGCGTCAGAGAACTATTTGTGTTTGTTTGCTTTTCTCTAATCTTAGTTTTAGCTAGATAACCACGAGTGATCAATCATTAAAGCTGAACAAGCAAATGCAGTACCATGTTTTCCCCAACAGATGGCATGTATCCCACTTATTAACCACTGCTGCTGAATTTGATGCAATTTAAACACTTGTTTCAAAATCATAAGAGAGAGGAGGCATTCAGAGAGAGATTTCTGCACCAGACTGTGTAGAAATGTATCTGCAGCAGACCAAAAGACTGATGCCTACATGTGTATATACACCAGCAGACTGGTATCATGTGTGTTTGTGATGGTTGGTCTCCATAGCAGTGCCCCAGTAGACCTTACACGATGTACAGGATGTTCTTGTGTGAGCTGTTTTTTTTTTCTCTTCTCCTTTAATTCACAAAAACATGCAGAGCTTCTGTTCGTTGGAATCCAACAAGTGCTCTTCCACAAGGGAAATGATCAGGAGTTGAGAAATCGGAACAGGATATAGGAAACACAGCAAGATTTACAAAAAACACCAGCACCAACGCAACTTCCCAGAAATCTGACGTCTTCTATTAAAAATATTTAGCATTCAATTAAGAGAGGGAAGTTACATTTAATGGGAAAATAATTGCTTCTTTTAATGCGGCAGGAAAACATCACGCATGCCGAGACTAACTATTTAAACAAATACATTCATTCATTAAATTTCCTTCAGCTTAGTCCCTTTAATCCACAGGGATCGCCACAGTGTAATGAACTGGCAACTTATCTAGCACATGTTTTACACAGCGGATGCCCTTCCAACTGCAACTCAGCACTGGGAAACACCCATACACACTCATTCACACATGCACACACAATTTTTTGGTTTATTTAATTCACCTATATCACGTGTCTTTAGACTGTGGGAGAAACCGGAGCACCCAGAGGAAACCCATGTAAACACGGGGAGCTATTAAACAAATTCAATTGAATTCAATTCAATTCACCTTTATTTGTATAGCGCTTTTACAATGTAGATTGTGTCAAAGCAGCTTCACATAGAAAATCATAGTAAAATGAAACAGTGTCAGTCCAGTTTTCGGTGTTTAAGTTTAGTTCAGTGTAGCTCAGTTCGCTGTGGTTTAATATTCACTGCTGAGAGTCCAACCACTGAAGAGCAAATCCATCGATGCGCAGCTCTACAGATCCCGAACCATGCAAGCCAGTGGTGACTGCGGTGAGGAAAAAGCTTCACCAGTTGGCGAAAGTGAAAAATTAAAAAACCTCCTGAGAAACCAGGCTCATTTGGGCATGACCATTTCTCCTATGGCCAAACGTCTTGTGCAGAGCTGCAGTCTAGGCGCAGGAGAAGCTGGACGTCAGCGAGATTCATCTGCATAACAGGAATCAGTCTCACGGTCTCCACTCCTTCATGACCACCACAGCAGCTGCTCAGGATACGGCCTGGTCCAGGATTATGGAAACCATGGGATCATCTCGTCGCTGGTCTTGGATCGAATCAGTGGCACTGACTGCATAGTCTCTGAGGGCCTCGGGCTGATTTTCCCCAGGTGGAAATAAAGAGAATAATTAGCATAGCTGCTGTTCATAGTGTATATAAACGAGATGCAGAAATGTATCATACTACAAGTGATGCATTGAGTGTATGCTTTACTAAACAGATAGGTCTTTAATCTAGTTTTGAACTGCCAGAGTGTGTCTGAGCCTCTGACATTTTCAGGAAGACTATTCCAGAGTTTAGGAGCTATAAATGAGAAGGCTCGACCCCTTTCACTCGACTTTGCTGTTCGAGGTACTACGAAAAGCCCTGAGTTTTAAGATCTTAAAGAGCAGGTTGGATTGTAGCTAGACTGAAGGTTGGTTAGATAAACAGGAGCTAGATTATTTACAGCTTTATAGATAAGAAGCAATATTTTAAAATCAACACTTAACAGGCCGCCAGTGTAAGGAGGATAAAATTAGGGTGATATAATCATATTTTCTAGACCTGGTGAGGTTTCTGGCTGCTGCATTTTGAAGTTTGTTAATAGAGGATGCTGGGCAGCCAGCAAACAGAGCATTACAGTAATCCAGCCTAGAAGTCATAAAAGCATGCACTAGCTTTTCTGCATCTGAGATGGATAGCATACTTCATAACTTAGCAATATTTCTAAGATAAAAAACGGCAGTTTTTGTGACATCGAAATAGGAGCAAATTACAAATATACTTTTTTATTTTATTGTTAAATGTTTTGGTCCGACAATTTTGTTGTTTTAAAAAAGGAATTAATACAATTAATACTTGTATCAAAAAATGCATTTACTGTAGTAGAAAAAGTTACTTTTTGTGAACACATGAAAACATCACACATGCTGTGACTGCCAGCTATTGAACAAATGACAAATATTATTATTATTTACATTGCTGTTAAATGTTTAATTCAACAATTTAGTTCTTGTTGTTGTTGTGTTTTTAATTAAAACAATTATTATATTATCCAGAAAGATGCATTTTTTTATTTAAATTTGATAAAAAATTAATTTCATTTATAATTGAAAAAATTATTTTCTAGATTGTTATTCATCAAAACCTTTCTATATTATGTTTCAGTTTCAACTGTAATTTTATGCATCACAAAAATTAAAACACTGA
Source organism: Danio rerio (assembly GCF_052040795.2). Classification (NCBI taxonomy): domain Eukaryota; kingdom Metazoa; phylum Chordata; class Actinopteri; order Cypriniformes; family Danionidae; genus Danio; species Danio rerio. The sequence continues at coordinate 18,018,664 of NC_141021.1, forward strand.
TAAGATATACATATTACATTTTTGGGATTCTGCAGTTTGTTAAATCTCTGTTTGTGGGCAATTTTACCTGTAAAAGAAAATCTACTGATTAATTATGTACATCTAAATACATTTATTTTCCCCCTCTGGCCCTCGTAAACAACTATACATCTCTTAAAAGTAATTATACACAAAATGAATTGCATTTATTAAGACTGATGTGGTTTGGAATTGGTAAAGTGTGTTGTTGGGATTTTTTTTCTCAATGACACAATTAACAAAGTTTACCAATCAGAAAATTGACTTGCATAATAATTATTCACACACACTGTATTATTTAGTAACTGCTTTATCTACACTTGTTAGACAGTAAGTATTAACACTTAAAGGTCCAGTGAATTTAAAATAAAGTATTTTTTAGATGTTAGTATCAGTATAAGTCTTCAAGGATATCCAGCCTGATCGTATGAGGACACATAACTATTTTATGTTTTGTCAGTTTAGCCGCTAATTTGTACAAGTTCTGTCATTCATAAATGTACGATTTTAAAAAGCATGTGTGGCACCCAACCCTGCCCTTTAACCCAACCGTCATTGGGAGATAAGCAAATCTTACTTAATTGTATGTATGAGATCACATAAGGTCAAACGAATTAGCCACTTAATCAAAAAGTTACGAATTTCTGTAGGATTGTCTTATTATATTCATAAGCTAGTGTGGTAAAAAACAGTGACGAATATATTGTATGAAGTTACAAAACTGATATATACATGTAAAGCTTGTAGTTTGTCACTTCCACCTAAATGGATCAACGTTTTACGTCATCTCATACTTCAGTTTCTCATCAAATCTTGACCAATCAAATGCTCCCTATATCTGACATGCCCCACCCCCTGCAATACGCTTCACATTTGCTTTTTATTTAATGCGTTTAAGCTCAACCACTTGATAAAACAAAACGCTATTGGCTGCTTTTAAAAAGGGGAGGAGCTATTATATGTCCCGCCCTCTTTTTGTTTTCAGTTAAGATTAGGTCAAGCATCGAATAAAAATTGCACATTTCAAAGCACTTTATGAGACATTTAAACTGGTAAAAGCAAAACGCATAAACACCTCAATAAATAACTGCAAATGGTACACAAGTTGTATACCAGCATTTTTGGGGACCTAACAAAAATTGAGTGCTTGTATTCGGAGCCCCTTTAAATGTTTTAGAACCTTGAGAAGAAAGGTGATGAGTACACAAAATTAAAACTGTTGACAGACTCAGGTATATCTGAAGGCTACTTATATTTGACATGAAATCTCAAAAGTCAGCTATTTTTAAAGCAGAGTCATTATGCTGTGTGTGCAGGTACTCAAGTAAAGCACAGCTGAATGCATGTTTTATATATGCTTCCTATATTAAATAATTGAACACAATGTGAGTGAGGGCCAGCTGAATAGAACATCTATGAAACTATATCCAGTCTAGTTAAAATGTGCTTTGATTTTAGTGAGAACAGCTTGTACATTTTAATCATATGCTGTTTTGCTTGTAGGTATTCCAAGGATGCGCAGCACAGACAGACCCACAGTACTCATCAGCCCCCCGTCTGTCTCCAGCTCTCCCAGTAAGGCTCCTCAGAGAACTGCCTCTTCAAAACTGCCTGTCAAAGGTTCACCCACAAGCCCCAGCTCGTCTTCACTGGGAAGCACAATCAGCGAAAGCAACAGTACTGCTGTAAACAAAGGTGTGTGTGTGTGTCTCAAGTAACCATCTCCATCTCTATGGTTGTTAAGTATACACTCGAAAACCTCTTAGTGCTAAAATCCAAGATTAAAAGAATTAGGATAAATGTACTTGATTTAAATATGGTAATCAGTCATTACCATATTCATTTGAATAAAACAATGTATAAAGGTATTACAGTGCCCCTATTATGAGTTTCGGATATTACCTTTTATTTAGTGTGAGATGTAGAAGTTTGTGAATCTAACATGTCAATTTCAAAAATCAAAGACTACAGCTAATGGAGTTATCGTCTGCCAAAGGAAAGAAACAATTCAGAATTTCTCAGTAATTTTTGTTGTAGCAAAGTCTCTTTAAAGCAAGTCATTTCACTTAGCGGCCATCTTTGAAAGGCCTTTCAGGCAGTATGTTCGGGCAATCTGTCTGAATGAGGAAACATCAAATTCCCCAAAACTGCTTGCCAAGCTTATGATTAAATTACATATTTGGAACCACCAAAAATAAACAACAACTGTCTCATAAGTTTAATTTCTAAACGTTTGAATCAAACAAATTTGCATATTTTCAGCTTGCCTAAGCTAATGCACATGCACACTCGAAAGAAACAAGATCACGCAACCAACTTCATTTATAGTCGTTCAACACATTACCATTCTCTGAAAAATGATCGTTTGATTGCGCTGCTCTTCTATAATAATCGACAACTTTGTCTTGATGGCCAATCTCCTCCAGTAATGAAAGGGACTGTTTGTTTACAAGTTTGTGGGCGTTTAAGTAGTTGCTGTCATGTGACGTGCGTTTGACAGGACGGACTGTACCTCGCGTTGGTTTAATAAAGATTATAAAACTAAAAAACTTTTGTATTAAAGTGCACTTGCTTCATGTAAAAGTACAGATTTCGAGCTTTATCTGGATATATTTCTTATGTCTGTATTCACGGAGATTCCAGTGCGTATGTTTACCACCAAACAATCGTAAAAGCACACATCTGGTCTGATCCCCTCCCCTGGAGAATCGTCAGTTTAAAATGATGGGTGATGGGCTCCTTTACTTGTAAGCATGGCTTTATTTGCCATGTTGACCGTTACACTTTGCCCTATTCAAAACTATAAGAGTGACACATCTTGTGTTTTGTACAGTCTTTGGTCGTACATACTGCTGAGTTAAATCTGTAGTATGTCTTCATATCATTCTAGCAACTTTCTACCTTCAGCCCTTACATTTAATTTTCTCATTAGATCATCTTTTTTTTTTGTCTATATGCTTGTGGTATGTTTTTGACACATTATTAAGACCAAACTCCCACAGTCAGTTCCTCCTTCTCTATTGTCCATCTGAGCTGTAGCAGCTTGTTTTTTGTGTGTGGTTATGCATTTGCTATTGTGAAAGTACCTTCATAAACAAAGTCATTCATTCATTCATTTTGCTTTGACTTTGTCCCTTTATTCACCACAGCGGAATGAATCACCAACTTATCCAGCATATGTTTTACGAAGCAGATGCCCTTCCAGCCCAGTACTGGGAAACACCCATACACACACAAACACTCATACACTATGACCAATATTGTTTATGCAGTTCACCTATAGTGCATGTCTTTGGAGTGTGGAGGAAACCGGAGCACCAGGAGGAAACCCACGTGGACATGGGGAGAACATGCAAACAGAAATGCCAACTGACCCAGCCGGGGTTCGAACCAGTGACCTTCTTGCTGTGAGGCAACAGTGCTATCCACTGCGCCACCGTGCCGCCCCTGCATTTATTTAATTTTATCAAGTTATCAAGTAAATAAAACTATGATTATTTTTGTATATTTTAAATATATTACAGCTTGGCTAATGAGTGCGTCTCTTCAGCAAGGCACCCTAGCCGGAAGTTTTAATAATAATAAATAATTCACTTTATTTATAATGCACCTTTCTTAGACCCAAGTCTATACAAAAAACAATAAAAGAAGAAGGGATATAAAAATAATACAGTTCATCACACAACATTGTTATTTAATCAATGGCCTAAAATATAACAGAAAAAGTAAGTGATTTCTTGAAACATTCAAGAGAATGTACTCCAAGTCAAGTCAATGTTTATTTATAAAGCGCTTTTTAAAAAACAACAAGTCCTTACCGAAGTGCTTTACACACATACCTGTACACCATCTAAAACAAAGGACAAATACAACAGACACATGACTCTCGTACAGTGGCGTAGTGCAAAATGCGGAGGCCCCCCTGCAGGGATCGCTGACGGGGCCCCCTGATGAAGGGGGGGGGGGGGGGATATGTCATACGTCAATTTGCATATTACTGACGTCATCACGTTCTACCGTTTCTGTTTAACAGCCTATGGTTAATAAAGGGGTATTTATAATTGCACTACACTTTATATAAGCATGTTTATTTAACTAAATTTATAGCTGTTTGAATACAGTATGTCATTATAGATGTGTAGTGAATGTGCAGTAATCTCTCATATGTAATAAAAGTTCAGAAACTGTCACTAAAATATCTGTGATTGTGAACAAAAAAAGAATAAACGGTCCAATTAAATTGTTAAAATAAAGTAGAAGTAGATTGTTTTGACTGTACAAGGGAAATACCTTCACACTGCCTGTGCTAAATCATTTGTCGTCGGTACGCAGAGGGGTGATCTGCTCTCGGGCTGCAGGTGGGAGAGGCTGCTGTACGAGGACTGACTGGGCCGCCTGTCAGTGCTGGCGGTGGAGGGGCCGGCCTCATCACACGCAGCTCGTTGAGAAGAGTAGGGACGTTACAGTATGGACAAATGACAGTCGCTAAGTTGGCAACATTGGCGGCAAGCAATCAGAATGAAGTAGTCCACCGCTTGAGAGGTGTTCAGAGAACACAGACGTGTGAACTTTGGTTCCGACCAAAGTTGTTCCCAAGAGTTTATTGAAAATCGCAACGATGCGGGGCCCCCTAATCACGCGGGGCCCCCCCCGCGGTGCGTGCCCTGCGGGCCTGTCCGCTACGCCACTGCTCTCGTATGGTATTAAAAGCCAAAGAGTAAAAATGGGTTTGAAAACTAAATTTAAAAACAGAAAGAGTTGTGGCCTGCCTAATATGGAGAGGCAAATTATTATGATTTGGGAGCCACCACTGCAAAGCACAGTGTAATGTGCTCCCGTTTGCATGTCTCCATCAGCAAACGAGCAGCAGTATTCTGCACCGTCTGCAGACGAATAAGGGAGGTGTGGCTGATGCCCACATAGAAGGCATTACAATAACTGAGTCGAGATGAAAATATGTATAACCCTTTCAAAGTCGTTAAAAGACAGAAAAGACTTGGATAATTGCCTTAACTGGAAAAACTAGCTATAATTACTGAATTAATTACTGAATTACTCATTTTAAAAGAAACCTTAACTTTTCACCAACAGTTTCAGAAACTGTCAGAAAAAATGAGTTAATGCTGCAGTTTATTATTATTATTAGAAATTTATATGTACTGTTTTATGTTTAAATCACTATAAACCCATTGTAAAAGCTCCTCACAACAGCAACAAAAAGTGATTAGCATAATAGGCACTTTATCATTTGATATCTCACTCCTTCTCCCTGAGCTTTCTTGAAATCTTCAGGCCTTCCACTGCCCTTATTGACTTTCCTTGGGGCAAAGGTCACATCTGCTCAGAGTTTAACAGTGACTGTGAGCAACATTCATACACAATAAAATCTCTGTCGTTCCTGGGCTGTGTGTCGGAGACATTAATCACAGCATCCTCCGCACAACTGCCTCTCACCATCATGATGAGTTTATTCCCACTCCCTGAACTCACATTCAAGAATAATCAAGACTCTCAGTTGTCATGCTAACTTGGAGCGATGAGATCTAGGCTCAGTGGGAATGCATGTCAATGTGTTTAACTATTGACTAAAAAAGGGTTGTCAAGGTAAATTCAAAACAAAATTGCCCATTTGTATTATCACAAAAGCCCTTTATTTGAGTGATAATCTGATAGAGTAATTGTGCCGTTGTGCTCTGACTATTTGTTTAGGATTGAGTCTAACTGATTGTGAGTGTAATCTCATTTTTTGTGAACATGCTGGATCAATTAAAGAATTAAAGAAAACAGGCTTTATTTTAGTTTATATTTAGTCTTTTTTATTTTTATTTTATTTTCCTAGTGAATGTTTTTGGCTGATGACTAATGCAGATTGTGATGCCAATTTTTTTGTTGTTGCTATTTTTGCTATTTGACTTCATTTTTAGCATATTCAATAATTAAAATCAAATTAATCTGTGAATTTTTATTTTATTTTATTTAGTTTTATTTAGTTTCATTTTGTTTTGTCAGAATCCAAAAAATTAAAGAACAAATTATTCTGTGGATTTTATTTTATTTTATTTTATCAGAGCAGAATCCAGGAAAACAAGTGTTAAAAACACACAAACTAATCTGTGGATTTTAATTTAATTTAATTTAATTTAATTTAATTTAATATGGTTTTGTTTTGTTTTGTTTTGTCAGAATCCAGAAAAACAAGTGTTAAAAAGCACAAATTATTCTGTGGATTTTATTTCATTTTATTTTATTTATTTGGTTTACTTATTTTATTTATTTATTTATTTATTTATTTATTTTTATCATTTATTTTATTTTATTATTTCCTAGAGCAACATCCAGAAAACAAGTGTTAAAAACCACAAATTAATTTGTAGATTTTATCGTATTTTAAATATATGAACACACACACACACAAAACACATATCCTCAAAATATAGATATTCTCTAAAAACAAATAATGCTATTATTTACTGATATTTAAAATAAGCTTTTCTTGAAATTAACACAAAATGTTGTTTAATAATGCATTTCCTTTATTTTTTTGATCAGTTCTTGTTGAAGTACCAAAGAGTGAGGAGAAATCTCTTAAACAATCACCCACATCCCATACGCAAGGAAAGTCTCTTGTTAGCAAACCTGCATCAGGTCACCGCAGCAGAGCGAGCTCCACAACAACCAAACCAGCAGCAGGTGACAGAAACAATTTTTCATTCCTCCAATTCTGACAAACCCCCTCATTTGCTTTTGTACATTTACCAGTGTCCATGCTCATCTGTCTCTCATCATTTATTAATTACACATCAAAACAACCTCAAAGGCAAACTCACTCTCTTGCTGTTACATTTTCTTTGATCGTTAATCAGTGAGAAAGCTCTGATTGTCTTAAGCTAATGATACTGCAATTAGCAGCCCATTTAAGGATGATTCTGCATTAAACAATAAAACCTAACTTTGATTACTTCCATATATCCCTCTTAATGAGATTTAAAAAGATTGTAATGGTCTAATTCATTGTAGGTGTTTGTGGAGTTCAGCCAACAGCATCTGGCAGAAGCAGATTAGGTTACATCTTTTAATATAGAAAGTTAAAGAGAGCTAAATGCAAATGATACAGGAATATCCTTAAAACATCATTATAAATGTAACAGATTTTGAGTTTGAGCAAATGCAAATATAATATTGTATGTTATGGGGCACCAATTGATTTATATAAAGAAAGAAATAAAATATGAAATTATCTGTACAGTTAAAGTCAAAATTATTTGCCCCACCGTGATTTTTTTTTCTCTTTTAAATATTTCCCAAATGATGTTTAGCAGAGTGAGGCACCGGAAGAACGACCCTGGTGACTGCGAAAACACAGAACGCATCCTGTAAGAAATTAGATGCTGCGTTCCTCCTAATGGTCACATGAACCTCACCCGTTTTTTTTTTTCCATCAAAGCTTTTATTTTGTATTTTTTTAACACAGAAAAACATGCCGTAGACAATCAGCATATAGCAAAGTGCATAGATATACATGTAATAACCAATATACAGGTTGCTTAATGGTTATTAAGTTAATGGTATTAATAATAGTGCCAACAATAGCAACAATAGTGACAATAAAATAACAAATAACAAAGACATACTAATACAAATAAAAATAATAAAAAATAAATGAATTAATATGTATGTACACATACACACATGAATACAAATACATGAAACAAATTTCTAAACCAAGAAAAGCAATAAACCAAATTTGTATTTAAGGTTAAGTAAGGGTAAAATTAAGCCAGTTAAAATAAATAAATAAAAAATGGTAATTGACAAATAGAAATAGCATGGTTTTAGCTATATTCCTTCTTCCACCAAAACGTATTAACAGGTAAGTGAATTATAACAGCGCAAACTTTTCTTTAACCGTTAGCTTAGCGTAGCTGTTTCACTTTACTCCAGGATGCATTAATACCGCTCTGTAGGTCTATTGGAGACATTCATAAATATTCCTAGCAAATCTAATAAATGTTGGAGACATACTTGATACATAAACGCACTAAATCACACTTCAGCAGTGTTTATTTGAGAGCGCACAAGAAGATCTGCGCTTGAGCAGCGTATATTTGAGGGTGTGCAAGAAGTTTTGTGCACGGGCAGAGGAAATCGGCGCTCAAGCAAAGAGATTTGCATGCTCGTAGACTTTTACATAAATACGATCTCGTCTTGTAGTACTGCATTCACGACATTTGTTATTAAAAATAAGGCCACAGGTAGTTGGTAGATCTGTGTAAAAAAGACTTGCTGCCACAGCTGGAAAAAATCCTAGAGCAAACACTGAATAGGTATTCAAAACCGTGCTGAAAGAGCTCTACGACGATGAAGAAAAGTTATAAGAAGCCCAAAGAGGGAACCACTCATACACGCGTACGATGCATTTCAATCATCCCATTAATCTACTCTTTAATTTCTTTAATTACATAGTATCAACCTAGCAGCTGTAATGCATCTAATATTGAGAAGAATAAAGGAGTTTTTACTTACAGTATATGAGGTATCACTAGTTTGTCACCCAGAAGGCATAGCTGTGGTTCTACAGGTAACTCACAGCCCAGCCACACCTTCATTATTCTTAAAATGTTACACCAGATTTGGTAAACTTAGCAACATTCCCAGATCATGTGTAAATATGTATCCTCTTCTTTATTGCATTTCCAACACTGATTATTTCCAGCTAGTCCCATCCTATAGAGTCTGGATGGTGTGTGGTAGTATCTATGTATTATTTTGTACTGAATGAACTTTCCTCTAACTTCTCTTATATTCTCTTATACATTTAAAAGGATGTCCAGCCACTCATTCTACCCTCACGCATCTTTAACTAAAAATTATTTAAACATTACAGCATTCGTACAATGATTTACTGTTTTCCCTCTTTTCACAATATATACTATGCACAAAGACTTTACAAATATACTTTGCACAATACAAATAAAACTGATTTTAATACGAATCTCAACAAATAAACACAATTAATGTGTTGAGGACTTTATTAAAACTTTCATGGTATCATTTACTTTCACTGTCTCACTTAGGGAAACTCCTAAGGTAAATAAGTTATATCTCTGAACTTTAATAATAATTCTTTATAAAATGCTGTGAAGAGAAGAAAATCTAATATAAATACAATAAATAAGTAAAAGCATTAAAAAACAGTGATCAATAAGTATTAAAAGCAAGAGAAAATGCATAGGTCTTTAAAACGGACTTAAACACGGAAAGTCTCATGTGAATTGGTAGTGTTTCAGTGTTTAGGATCAGCAATTGCTTGATCCCATCGTTTTTTGAAGCGGGTTCGAGGCACAGTGAGTAAATTGAGATCACAAAAGATTTACAAAAGATACAGTTTTTTCGAGCTTTCTATATGTTAAAGATGAAAGTTTTACTGTTTATAAAAATATTGAGATTTATGTAGGGATGTCCTGATCAGGTTTTTTCCCTTGAGTCTGAGTCATTTGATTTAGAGTATCTACTGATAGCAAACCCGATCTGATACTTGTATAATACATAAAAAAAGAATAAAGAAGAGCGAAGAAACAGATTCAGGATGTTCCTGATTTTTTATTTAATTCACCTTATTTTAACAAACAGCATTTCAGTGAGGTAGCTTGAACTATCAAGTAATAAATAACCTAAATTCTTCACATTTGGACTTTAGTGCAACAGTAAATATAAAAAAATCTGATATAAATAACAAATAGCGCCTTAAAATACTTAAAATACCCGGCAATCCCAAGTTCTCATATCTCACAGTTTGCTATGGCAATGTTGAGACACAGACATGCTGGCCGTGTTCTGCTTCCGTGTTCCGCTGTAATGAGAAAAAAATAAATAAATTATATATATATATATATATATATATATATATATATATATATATATATATATATATATATATATATATATATATATATATATATATCCCTAGATTTATGTGACACTAAAGACTGGAATAAACTGGAATAATCTGCAGAATAAACTGCCGTCTTTAACCCCACCCTGTCCAGCCCACTGCCATTTAAACCCTCATTCTCATACTGCAAACTCAATCACTGAAACGGCCACAACACACTCTCTAAACATGAAGTTTGACTTCTTTTGCACAGTTTCAGTCGGACTAAAGGCCCCAGCTGTAATCAACCATGTGACAGCCAAGAATAACCAGAATGCTTTACACCGCAGTGGATCTACACGACCCACACGCTCAGCATCAGCAGCAGGTAAGGAGAGCAGAAATTTTAATATTGTGTATCTGTTTACATACACTCAAAACATGATGTTTGTTGTCTGTTCAAACTAGTTATTTTAAATTAGCTGCATCAACACAAATCTTGAGTTTTTTTTTTTCTTGAGAGCAACTAAATTGTTTTATGTTCAATCCACTTAAAAAAAACAAATTCATAAATTACTTTACTATAGTTTGTATTTAATGGGTGTTTTTACCAATGGTTGTGTAGTGATAAGAACTAAATGTTCTTATTGTTTGTAAACATTTGCCTATTGTACATTTTTTCTGAACCAAATTCTAAAATGTGACACCAAAGTGATGTTTTTTTTTTCTTTCCAATATTTTAACAATCTCAATTATGCTATAAGAGTGCTGCACTAATAAACACTACTTTAGACAAGGTATAAAGTGAATCTAGGTGTTTGTTATCGCAGAATAAAGCCCGGTAGGCATATCATCAGCAAAGCAGGGTTGTCTTTAGGGTTTATTCTGCAAAACAAAAACACCTGGATGTACTTTATCCCACTTTTTACATCACTACCAGTCACAAAATGCATAAATATAGACATAAAACACTGTTCTGAGCTGAAATAGTTATAAATTCTGCATCTAAAGGCAAAGCTGACAGAAACCAAAATGGCTGAAGCATACACTGACATATTTTCAGTCACAAGATGCCAAACAGCATATATACAGAAATTATTAGCCCTCCTGTTCATTTTTTTTTTTATATTTCCCAAATTATGTTTAACAGAGCAAGGAATTTTGCAAAGTATGTCCTATATTATTATTTTTTTCTTCTGGACACAGTCTTGTTTTATTTTAGCTGGAATAAAAGCAGTTTTTTTTAAAACCATTTTAAGGTCAATATTATTAGTTCCCTTAAGCAATGTTCATTTTCAATTGTCTACAAAATAAACCATCATTATACATTGACCTGCCTAGTTACCCTAATTAAACTAGTTAAGCCTTTAAATGACACTTTAAGCTTTAAGCTCTAGTAAACTATTATTTATTGTCATCATGGCAAAGATAAAATAAATCTGGCATTAGAAATGAGTTATTAAAGGTTCAGGACACCCTGGAGAACTTTTTTTATATTAACAGATATAACAGATGTGTGTGTGTGTTGAGCATCAGTTAAGACATTGTTAGCACCTGTCAGCTTTAATTGTGGGGAAAACTGGATAATTTTGAGCTTTTGTCAGCTAATTTCAGCTTCCGGGTTTAAAATGATTTTTGGGGCGGGATCAAAATCGTCGACGTAGCGCTGTACTGCAAGTGCAATAATGACGCGTCGGTTTCTCATTATTATTCATAGCAGAGTTTTCTTATCCTATGAGAAGAGCCGGCTGCTTAATTTTTCATGAGAGCACGTGCTTTCCGAAGGCAGACCTGCCAGTTTCAAGCAAGCTGTGAGAATGACCCACGGCACGCAGTAGCTGTTCATAAAGGCTCGTATGTGTTTGTTTACATGATCCACTGGGATTGTTGCATGTTTTTTCCCCGCGATCTTGTCAGGGCCGATCATACAGCAAAGCTGTGTGTGTGCTGCAAGCATTTTTGTCGGGAGAGCAGCACGAGAATTAAAGAATGGCGGACGTTGACTTTTATCAGGAGTTCGTTCACATTCAGACACATCGCCGTGCTGTGGTGTTTGCCTAAATCCTCCAGATTACCAGCAGGGCTAATGGTTAAAATAGACAGGTCAGGAGACCTGCTGCACTGAGTCTGCATTCAGATCTATAATTTAGACCCGGGGATCGAGGGAGAATCCTCATTTATAGTGTTTACATGAACACACTTATCTTTATAATGATATAAATTGTGGTTATGTGTATATGAAATTCCGAATACCAAATGTAGCAGGGCATTAAATTACTGTTTATTTCTTTGCATTTTAACTTTGTGAACTATAAACTCATGCGACTCCTCATGATTTTTGTCTCATTTTGTGAGCTAACTGTCGACAACAGTTGTTCGCTCCCCTTCTCCCCTGCTGGCCACGCCCACTCCTGCCCTATGCTCACGGAGCTCCATGCCCATTAATCATGCATCTATTGAAAAAATTCTGAAGTAGACTTTAACCGAAAGTGGGGGGTGTCATGGCCCTTTAAAGCTATTTTGTTTAGAAATATTTTTATTAAAAATATTATTTCCATTTAACACTAATGGGGGGGTATACAAGGGGGCTAAAACTGTATATACTGTAGTTGTGAACATATTTACTGAGGGCCAAGATGATTCAAAGTACCCACATGAGCCTGTGTTATTTTCAACAGTTGTTATCTGGGAATAACATACCTTGAAAGGCTGCGACTGGCCAGTCAGAATCAAGTAATCCAGAGAGCTGTGTAATTATGTGCTATAACAACGGGTGCACTTAATCCCTTAATTATATGCAGACAGGATGAATAGAAAATGCCATCTAAACTTGGAACTTTTTATGGAAAATGCCTGCAATGCAGTTTCACTGATTGGAGATCAGTTGAAATGAAACAACAACAAAAAAATTGTTTAGATCTTTGTAACATGTACCGATCTCTTGATGTCTGCATGTAAACCAGGGTTTAATTTGTGTACTGTGGTCTATTTTGCACAAAGAGTGCTAGTTTAGTGGTAAAACATAACAATTATAAACATTTCACATGATTAAACGTATCAAATGATTGACAAGTGTGTTTCTCTGCATTATTTATTATATTTCTTTTATGCATATAATACATAAAATGGAGATGGTAGAATAATTCTGTGAATGTTAGAGAAGGTTTATTTCATGTTATTATTAATTGATAATTTTTCAACCGCTTTAGGTAATCCCCATTCTCTTCATTCCTTTCATTTATAACCACATACTGTAGAGCCGCAGGCAAATTTCATGCTGTCTGTTTGCAACATAAATGCCACAGAAATCCTCAGGCCAAAATTCCAGTCACATCCACAGCAGGTTTACCCAACCAGTGCACATTCTTTTGGTATTTCTGCCCTTTGTTTTAATTACAAACAACTTGGCTTTAACTGAAATTCACCCACAAGCATCTCCTCCACCCCTTGACTATTGCTAATTTATGTAGCTCTGGCCGTGCAGCTGCTGGCCTTTAGTGGTGAATGAAGAAGCACAATGGTGTCAGAACACAAGCGTTCATGTGCTGCCTGACGTCTCTCTATTCAACACTGACACTCATCAGTATTCTGAGGCGCTTGTTTCTCTCTCACTCCTTGCTCTGTATTTCTTTTACGTTATCCAACAAGCCAGCCATTCAGGATGGCTGCTGCTTTGAAGATATGTAAATGTTAAATAGATTTCTGAGAGAAGGCAGATTTTTCATTGGATTTTTTTTAAGGTAACTGGTTGCAAACAATTTAAATTGGCTGAATTTAAACAAACAAATTCAGCTGAACATTACTCAATTTAATTTGTTTAAATTCCAACCATATAAATTGTTTACAACCAGTTACCTTAAAAAAATGAGTAAATCCAATTAAATATTTTTTGCACCTGAAAATCAGGAAGAAAAAAAGGAAGATAAGTATAAGGCAAGGCAAGTCTATTTATATAACACATTTCATACATAGTGGCAATTCAAAGTGCTTTACATAAACAGAAATAAAAGAGACAAGTACAAGAGAATAAAACAAAGAATAAAAATGATTAAAACAGATTAACATGTGTTAAAACAAGTTTTAAAATAATGAGAAAAAAATAGAGACAATAGTGCGATTTGTCGGACGTACATTTGATCTGGAAACTTATTCAAGCAGCGGGGACCATAGTAGCTGCTTTGACTGAACCCTTGGAGTTTCTAGTTTCTGTTCAGTGAGCATATATGTAATGTATTGGGGTCTTAGGCCATTTACGGATTGATAGACAGGAAATAATACTTTAAAATCTATTCTGAATGTAACTGGGAGCTAGTGTAGAGGACAGGTGTGATGTGCTCTGATTTTATTTTTATTTTTGGGCCAATGAGGAGGCTGTTACAGTAATCCACTCTGCTGGTGATAAAAGCATGAACAAGTTTCTCACTGCAAGCGAAGAATCTAATTCTTGCAATGTTTTAGAGATGATAGTATGCTGATTTAGTTACTGCTTTGACTCATATCTGACTCCAGAATAACACCAAGATTCTTGACCTTATTTTTGACATTATTAAAACCGAAGATACAGATGAAGATTAGATACTAATAGGAACTTTATACTCATTAACTACAAAAAAAATCCTATAGTAATGTTGAGAGAATACTGCTTGAAAGGTATTCAGGTATTCAATAAAAGGAATCAATGAAGTGAATTAAATAAATCTATTCCAGTATGTTAACATAATATTTTTTAAAGGGATATTTTTTTAGGTTTTTATTTTGACTTCATTAAACATTTTGACTGTCATCACTGACGCATCCTCCACAATTTGTAACTTTTTGATTTAGTGGCTAATTCGTATAAATTGAACTCAATACAAAAATAAAAATGAACTCATACAAATTCATTCGAATTAGCCACTTAACTGACAAAGCGTAAAATAATTACGTTTCCTCATGAGATTAGGCTGTCCAAACCCATTTGTGTGGGTATATTGAAGAATGTTGAAAAAACAACCATTTACTTCTATTTTTTTCTACTATGAGTTTTGATGGCTTTTTCCAACATTCTTCACAATATCTTGTTTTGTGTTCAATAGAAGAAAGCAATTCTTGAAGGTTACAACCACTTGAGTGTGAGTAAATGGTGAAATGTAAAAAAAAAAAAAAAAAATTATGATAATAATAATTTGTGTTTTTTTTTTTTTTTTTGGTGAACTATCCCTTTAAGGAAATTAGTATTGCTTTATTTACAAAGGGTTACATTTAAAACAAATTAAATAGTAATAATACAGTAAGCAATTTCTTGTTCATTGTTGCATTGCATGCATTTACTTACATTAACTATATATATATATATATATATATACATACAAAAATAAATAAATTTCCAAAAAAATATGTTGTTTTATATGTTTAAAATGTTCTATAAACAAAAATTCAGCTTAGAAAAAACATTTTTTTGCAGCGTAATTGTTAGTCAGAAGCTGTAATCCTCAAATGCAGCATCTTCCATCCTCACACTATAATCATACCCATACAGTAGCCAAAAGAGAGAGGCAGCGAGAGAACGACATTACTCATAAACCGCCTACAAACTCCCTCCCCTTCCCTCTACCATCGCCTCTCTGCCTCCATCCCCCTTCACAGTGTGTGTGTGTGTGTGTGTGTGTGTGTGTGTGTGTGTCTGTGCAACACGCATAAAGGATTAGCATGTGCACGTTTGCTAGAGAGAGAGAGCAGAATATATGAGACACTGCCTGTTTCAGCATCCAAGAGAATACCGCCGTTCCTACAAGAGCTACAGCATCATTCCCAATTCAATCTTCATCGTTTCCACTGGAGTTTCCACGGCAGATTCGTTCTTGATCTTTTCTGGACAGATTCAGAGACATAAAAACCACACAACTGGCGCGTATTTCGAAATTAAATTGTTTCAATTTTGGACTTTTCTGCCTCGTATTAAGAAGACTTGTTGTTTTGCGGTGGAATGTAACGATTAAATGATTTTGGGTTTTTTTTCCATAGTAAATCTTTAGTTTTTCTTAATTATAATTTTTTTAATTCAAATTTTGGAGGATTTCATCTCCTCCATTTGGGCACTGAAGGTCATGTTATGGTCTCCGAGACTTTCCCTGTCCAACTTCCACGTGAAGCTCACAGCTAAAGGACTTTTCCGCAATCTTCAGCTCCTGCCGGGATGCAAGAAGAGCACGGTGGTCTTCCACGCAGGTCGGGGAAGCTTTCCTTCTCCTTTCCTCCATCTCTCCATCTCTCCCTTCATCTGCGTCTCACCATACGCCCCTTCCCCCCTGCCATATTTCTCCTTTCAACACCCGTCTCTCCATCCGTGCTTTGAGGAGCGTGTGGCAGCCTTCACCATTGTTGTTATTTTTTTATATATATAGAACAAAGAATTGTGTGTGTTATAGTAGAGGCTTACAAAGAAGTGTGTGTGTGTGTGTTGGTATTTGTGTGTGTAATGTAGTGAAAGGCCGGTCGCGTGATGTTTAGTGAGTGATGCCCGTGCCAGAGGGCACCATGTGCAGTGCCATAAATAGAAACCACTTGCAGTGTTTTTTATGGCGTTTATTGCATGCCACGAATAGTCATACATAAACAGCATGTTTATGTGTTTGTATGAACCAGGGTACCAGTATTTCTTGATTTTTTTTGTGTGTGTGTGCGTGTGTTTGTGTGTGTGTTGGGAGTAAATAAAGAACATTAATGCAATAAATGTGTGTGTATGTGTGCTAAGATTCAAAGGGCTCAGCTGATGTGTTTTTTGATGCACATTTCGGGATTAACAACTGAACTTCACCACTCCCCAAGCGAAAATCTCCTCCGCCCTCTTTCTTTCTGTGTCAAATGGAAATTTAGGTTAGGGTTCATGTAAGGATGTTTTTATTTATTTATTTATTTTTATTCGTCTTTGTGAATCTGTTGGAAAATTTCAGTTATAGTTCTTAGCATTGGATGTACGTATTTAAAGTTACACAGTTGATGTCAGAATCATTATCCCCCCTTTGAATTTGTTTTTCTTTTTTAATTATTTCCCAAATGATGTTTAACAGAGCAAGGAAATTTTCACAGTATGTCTGATAATATTTTTTCTTCTGGAGAAAGTCTTATTTGTTTAATTTCAGCTAGTATAAAAGCTTTTTTTAATTTTTTAAGAAACATTTTAAGGAGCAAAATTATTAGCCCCTTTAAGCTATATATTTTTTTTTAGTCTGCAGAACAAACCATCGTTATATAATAACTTGCCTAATTACCCTAACCTGCCTAGTTAACCTAATTAACCTGGTGAAGCCTTTAAATGTCACATTAAGCTGTATAGAAGTGTCAGAAATATCTAGTCAAATATTATTTACTGTCATCATGGCAAAGATAAAAGAAATCAGTTATCAGAAATGAGTTATTAAAACTATTTTGTTTGGAAATGTGTTAAAAAAAATCTTCTCTCCGTTAAACAGAAATTGGGGAAAAAATAAACAGGGGGGCTAATAACTCAGGGGGCTAATAATTCTGACTGTATGTAGTTCAGATGTTGAGTTACTCTCTGATGTTTTTGTAGCAGCTTCAACTGTTGCATCGTCAGGTCAAATATGTAAGTACATTTCCTTCAGGGTGCTAGCGATTTAGAAAGTTTGTGATGTAATTGAATGACAAGACTATGTTTGAGTCATGATTTATACCAAATTTTTAGTGGGAGATATGAAATCATATTTAAATGGATATATTTTGAAGAAACTTGTGTAGATTATTTTTCAAAATGAATATATATCACCCCAATTCTCTGGAAATAATTCCCCTTAAAAACGATCAATTGGATTTATGGGTTTGTGGATTTTATAGATTTGTGTTTGAGTATATCCAAACATCTTTAAACTGATGATGACATTTCATCCAAAACTGATCAGAAAGTGTCATCTTAAGCATTTTTTAGCTTAAAGTAACAAAAAGGTTAAATTTTTAATAAATATTTTTACTTCAGATTATTTAAAGAAAAAATATTTTGTGGACCAACCCTGATTTTCAATCACAACAAATAAAAAAATGTGTGATTTTGACCATGCAGTTGTCATTTTGTTATTTCAGAACATACCTACATACATGCCTAGAGCATAATAAGTATGTATTGCATGTATGGCAGGCACAGCCTTCAATTTCTGCTAATGGGAGAGACACAGTGGAAAATTCCAGAATATTCTTGAACACACACACTCAGAATGCAGCATCTCCTCATGCTTGTCTCCATAGAAACTATCATGCAGCGCTGTTATCTGTAGACCTGATATATATATGTGACCTGAGCGTGAGCGTCAGGAGAGAGGACACATAAACACACACTGACTGAACACACACTGACTGCACTTGTGTTGTCAAAAGACTGGAATAACTGGAATTTTCAATATGATACTGAATAAAATATTAATACTCGATACCATTATTGATACCACAGAAAAATAGAGACGATAATTGAAATTAGATTAATAAATGTTTATGGACGTCTTAATTTCTTCATTTGAGTTGAAACCTCAAGCATGGCTCAACAGCTGTTTTCATCCACCTATTTGTATGCTTATTTGAGAATATCGCATAAAAAACACTTAATTGAAACACTAAGATGCTCAAAAATGTCATTAAAAAACAATGCACACAACTAAGTATGATAAACTTTTGTTATTTGCTGAGTAAAAATGTATAATAACACATTTAGTAGATAAATTCCAGCACACTGTATCAAAACATCATGTGATTTTGTTTTTACAGTTTATTTGATAGCAAAAATAGGCTCGATCGACATAGCATTAATGGAAAAACCAGTTCATCAACCACATTGTAAAACATCTGAAATGTTGTTTTGGTCCTTCCAATAGTCCCTTAGCCAAAGTCCATCATCAAAGTGGTTTAGTGTTATTATATCCCAGAACTTTCTTGAGCAACTGCACTTCCAAAGATTGGGCTCACGTTTCAAAAAGCGATTGCACATACATTGCACTGGCTTTTCTTCTTCTAAGGCACAAGTAAAAATTTTATAAGAAGAAGGGGCCCACAATGACCTCTCCTAAAGCAACAAATTCCAATTTTCTGTTTGATATTTGGGACTAGTTTTTAGAAAGTGACAATTTTGTTCTCTTTGACTCATTAGATGTAACCTTTGCTTTATTTACATTTTTTTTTTCATGTGATATTCTAGTTTTGCACATAAATCTAATTAAATCTCTGGAACTTATATATTAATATACTATTTATATGTTAATATAAACAGATAAAATGCAAATATTTGTTGCTTTATGCTAGATTATGATCTCATAATCTGGCATAAAAACAACAAATATGTAAATATTACTTGTTTATATTAATATACAGTACTCAACATTTGAAGTGGATCAAAACCTTTCATCCTAAAACTATTGCTCAACACCCATTCTTGTCTTAGAACAATTTTTAAAAACCTTTTTGATCCACTTTAAATGTTGACTAGTGTATAAATAGTAAACAAGATCAACAGTAAAAATCTGACGACTATGTTTACATTCAAAGATGTACAACAAAAATGGACAAAATTATAACTAATACGACTATTAAATACAACAAGACAAGTATCCAGATAAAAATATTGCTTTGTGTTCTTCCGGTAGGCGTTTTAACAGTGATTTTGTCATTTGTTTTTGATTGATGAATAACGACAGCAGGTTTAGGTTCCTGTCGCCTTAATAAATACATCCTCGACTATTTTACTTTTATGTTAGACATAAGTGAGTGATTTTAAGACAGGTATTGTAATAATGTTACTTTTGGCAGCACTGGACTGCACGTGTCATTAGTTCACATTAATCCTTATCAGAGAACACGGCCTCTCTAGACAGAACAAATGCTCTGCAAACCCAGATTTTAGGCATGTGCTGCCATGTGAGTGTGTGTTTATGTGTGGCAAATGCACAGGGACACGGTGTACTCAAAGTAGGCCAGCAAACTCAAACGTTCATTACTGGCTTCTTTTTTAATCTATTTATTCATCTGGATTTGATGGCGTGCTCTGGACTTGTAGTTTTCATCCGTCATCATGAGATTTAATCTAAACACAGCCGCTGGCCTCATTCTTATAATTCCAATCCAGATTATTTCTCTGGATCCACCTTCACATTCTGTACATGTCGCAATAGCAGTTTTGGCATGCGCTTTATAGGGAACATCTGTAAATTGTCTTTTATTTACATTTTTATTTTATTTTTATTAAGCAGATGGAGCACATGACATGTGAAATACAAAATATGAAATGTGACGAACATTACACTTATCGCTACCCAAATCGACTCCACAAACAAAAAATAAGAAAAAAATAAGCTGAGAGGGGGATTCCATCTTCAAAGTAAGTAAGGTCTTGACAAAAAGACATCACAGGGTTCCACATTTTATGAAATAAGCTGTCAGAGTCCCTAATAGAATATAACATTTTATTTCCAAATGTAAAAAAAAAAAAAAACAGGCCTTTTAATCAGGAGAGATTTGCAGGGGCACATGAAGATTTCCAAATTAGTATTATCTGTCTTCAGGCTAACGATGAGGCGATATCCGTATGACACTTATGTAAATTGTCTTCTGTTAGCTTTTCAAATATTTATTTGCTTAAATATATCTATCTATTTTCCCAATATTTGCAACTACATTTAGCAGACACTTTTGTCCAAAGCAATCGAGGAGGCATTCCGCGAATTAACAAGTAGAGGCAATAAACACAACATTTACATTTAGTCATTTAGCAGACGCTTTTATCCGAGGCGACTTACAAATGAGGACAAGGAAGCAATTTACACAACTATAAGAGCAACAATGAATAAGTGCTATAGGCAAGTTTCAGGTCTGTAAAGTCTAAGAAGGAAAGTATTAGTACATTTTTTTTTTTTTTTTTTGAGTACAGTTAGTGGTATATCTAGAGAGGCAATTGCAGATTAGGAAGTGAAGTGGAGACTAAATAGTTGAGTTTTTAGTCGTTTCTTGAAAACAGCGAGTGACTCTGCTGTTCTGATGCAGTTAGGGAGTTCATTCCACCAACTGGGCAGATTGAACAAGAGCGTTCGGGAAAGAGATTACTTCCCTCTTTGGGATGGAACCACGAGGCGACGTTCATTCACAGAACGTAAGTTTCTGGAGGGCACATAGATCTGCAGAAGTGAGAGCAGATAAGAAGGGGCGCAGCCAGAAATCGCTTTGTAAGCAAACATCAGAGCTTTGAATTTGATGCAAGCAGCAACTGGCAGCCAGTGCAAACGGATGAATAGCGGAGTGACATGTGCTCTTTTAGGTTCATTAAAGAGCACTCGTGTTGCTGCGTTCTGGAGCAGCTGAAGAGGCTTGATAGAGTTAGCTGGGAGCCCCGCTAGCAGAGAGTTGCAGTAGTCCAGTTTGGTGGTGCAAAACTGGTGCAAGTGTCAGTTAAAATGTCAGAGAGATGAAAGAGTGTGTTTTCTACAGGTGGTTTGTGAGGCACCGACCAGATATTTGTTTGTTTGTTTATTTATTTATTTATTTATTTATTTATTTATTTATTTATTTATTTATTTATTTATTTATTAAGTGTTCGTAGATATCTCGAGGTTGGTTCTTTGTTGACCTATTAAAATGAACATGCACAAAATCACAAAAAACACATTAGAATCGCTCTTGTAGCTACCTGTAATACATGGTTATCTTTTCAGAAGATTTTGATGTGAAATTAGGGCATTTCAGAAAAAGTCAGCATGTCAGAAAAATCTAAATGGATGTGTGTTTGTATGTGGGAATTCACACTTACCCTCCTTATATATATATTTCCTTTGACTTTCTGATGAGCCATACCTCTTTCTTACCCTCGTTCCAGTCTTCATATTTAAAGAATTATTCATATTATAGAGTAAACTAAACATTTTTAACAGTGGTATGTCATTCTACCACAGGCCCCGGATGTCGCTCTCTCTGTGCCGCAGACTGGCCGCTTTGGATGGGTAATCTCACCAAACTGTCACACCAGATCTGATGTAGTCAGTTTAGACAGGGTTTTTAGTTTGTTTGTTTTTGTTTTTACAGCTGCTGAATTTAAGTTGATCATAGAACACGGTAAAGAGTTGCTGCCATGATTTCAGTCCTCAGTCTTTTTATAAGCACAAATATTATTTAATATGGCTTACTATAGGGCTATTGGTAACCATAATAAGCAGAATAATTGACTTAATTATTTATTGTTGAAATGAATACATTTGCTTTGTGTCAGCTGTGCATTATTTTCTTATACTGTAATTCAACAGCTCATTGTGAGTTATTATTTACTGAATCAGCCACAAACAAACAATTTAACATTGTAATGTCTTGTTATTGTGTTGTTGTTGTTGTTGTTTACCATGTTCCAAATAATACCATTGCATTTCTGCCTAGTATTATGACACCATGGTCATGCAAGAGTGTGTGGTGTAACAATGTCATCATTTTTAAGAGCTATATTTTAGGCTGAATAATATAAAAAAATGTTTGAATTAACTTATAATGACAAAAAAAAAAACTGTTCACATATATTTATGTTTAAACAACAAGGATGCATTACATTTATCCATACAGGATTGTTTTACTTTGTTAATAATAATAATAATAATTAATACTATTAATAATAGTCATTCATTCATTCATTTTCCTTTGGCTTAGACCCTTCATTTATCAGGGGAGTCGACAGAGGAATGAACCGCCAACTTATCCAGCATATGTATTATGCAACGGATGCCCTTCCAGCCACAACCCAGCATTGGGAAACACCAATACACTCTTACATGCACACACATACACTACGGCCAATTTAGCTTATTCAATTCACCTATGGCATGTCTTGTGGGGGAAACCAGAGAATCCGGAAGATGCAAACATGGGGAGAACATGCAAACTCCACACAGAAACATTGATTGACCCAGCCGGGCTCACACCTGCGACCTTCATTCTGTGAGGCGAACATGCTAACCACTGAGCCACCGTGACGCCCCTAATAATAATAATAATAATAAATGTTTAACAATTAAAAAAACAAATACATAAACAAATAATACACCTATTTCAAATAAATGTTGTTCTTTTAAACTTTCTATACTTCAATTATTTTACGAATGACAATTTCCACAAATTATTGTGCTGCACCTAATTATGCTAACTGTTTCAACATAAGAAGACATGGATTTTGTTCACCAATTTATATTAAAATCAGACACTGAAGACTGGAGTAGAGGCTGAAGAAGACTGAGGCTGAAGTGTTTCTTTGCCACCAGATGAATAAATCAAATATATTAATACACTTACTAATTTTCCTTTCAGAGTGCACTACTCATGCAAACCATAATGCTGGGAAAATATTAAAACACAAAGTTTTTATTTCACATCTTAACTATATTTTTAAAATAACTATTTATTTGAAGTCAGAATTATTAGCCCTCCTGAATAAATAGCCTCCTGTATATTTCTGCCCACATTTGAACCATAAAGTGTTTATCATCAATATTAGAGCCTTTCTCTTCTTATATGGGACTGACATATTTTCTGAGAGGTTGTGCTGTAATGTGTTTGAATGTAAATGTGTTTGAATGTGTGTGAATGTTATTCTCTTGAATGTGTGCCACTGCTTCAGTCAGCGTGAGATAATTCTCTCCATTAAGCAAAATGCTGAACCGGTTATTCAGAACGGGCCCATAATTTCCTCATCTGCCTTCCAGTAATTATGTGGAAGAGGGGAAGCCTTATTTTTCTGTGGGAGGCTTGCGGTTTCTGGTGGAAGTGTGTGTGTGTGTGTGTGATGTTTAGTCTTTGCAGTGTAATGAAAAGAGAATTGCTTAGAGAAACAACAGCATCAAAGGAGCTCCACTCTCTGTGTGTTTGCATGAGCATGAACACATTTCCGGCCTGGATGTGACACGCTTCACGGAGGAGCTGATGTTTGGACGCCTGTGGTTTTGTGTGTGTCTGTGTGTGTGTATGTGTGTGTGTCTGTGTGGGGTTGTTGGTTATGGTCTGTCTCCAGTGGAGTGTTTTAAGGACAGCAATCACAGCATGTCTCCTGTCAAAGTAGACCATCATAAACACTTATTATGGGGCCTAGACTGCACACTAATTACACACTGCTCCTGTTCACACACACACACACACACACACACACACTGGTTGTAAATGTTCACCGGCCTCCATTTCACATGGTGTAGTGGTGGCCTTTTTGAGTTGTTTTGTAATCTTGCAATGTTTTGTAACTTTTATTGACATAATATTTATATTCAGTATTATTATTCATTCATTGTATTTTCAGCTTAGTGCTTTTCTGGGGTCGCCACAGCGGAATGAACCGCCAACTCATCCAGCATATGTTTTTTTTTTCAGCATATGCCCTTCCAGCTGCAACGCATCACTGGGAAACATCCATACACACTCTTTCACAATCATACCCTACGGTTTGAGTCCCGACTGGGTCAGTTTGCATTTCCGTGTGGAATTATGTGTGTGAATGTGTGTGTATGGTTTCCCTACTGGGTTATGCCTGGAAGGGCATCCGCTGTGTAAAGCATTTGCTGGATAAGTTGGCAATTCCTGATGAATAAAGGAACTAAACCAAAGGAAAATGAACAAAAAATGATATTTCGCCCAATTTAATGCAGTTTTAGGAAACACGCACACCCTCAGTCTAGTGTAGATACAACAAATGCTTTTAATTTTAAGTGTCGTAGCTTTACAGTGTCTTCTTGGACATGCTACCATAGTAATATCACACCATTTTTATATTATTATAATTTTTTTGAATATATGTTAGTGGGCTTTCCCTGTACTTTGTTGTGGCTGGAAGGGCATCCGTTGCGTAAAACATATGCCGGATTAGTTGGTGGTTCATTCAGCTGTGGCGACCTCTGAAATTCATATAAGCCGCAGGAAACCTAATGAATGAATGTTAGTGGGCAATCTTGTCTGTGTATTTTACAGTTGTAACCTTTTTTTTATGAATTGTTCAATATAATATGAAACTAATCAAATATTTGAAATGAAGCTTCAATTACAAATAATTTTACAGTAGAAAAGTACAGTAATAATAATTACAGCTGTTTGTAATATAATTACAAAGAGACAAGAAACTGACAAAGAACTCTGTCGAACGTTCAGTCCGATGTGCCGCAGTAGTGGAGTATCTCGGGTCAGCAGTGATGTGATCAGAGCGGATGGTGACACACTCCTGTAGGCTGACAGATTGTGCAAATGCGACCATGTGACCACAGGCAAGGGCAGCACTGCTCAACACAGCGCCACTGAGCTTCTGTTATTTAAGGACACTGCGTTTCAGCCTAAAAGCTCAGATCGTCAGAATGAGCCAGGAAAAAAGACTGCAGCATCTCGCTATTTCAAGCCTGCGTTTTAATAATGTAACAGTACATTCGTCACCAGTCATCTCTTATACATCACTGGTGCATTTGGGTTTGGACTTCCAGATTTAGAAAGAAGATGAATGCTTTTGATTTTAGAAAGGAAATATTAGAGAAATGTATGTTTTGGTTTATGTGATTAGATGCAGTTCACCCAAATGTCATCATTTACTCTAACTTATAACCTGCTTGAGTTTCCTCCTTCTGTTGAACACAAAGGAAGATATTTTAAAGAATGTTGGATACCGAGTCTAAGTCAAGTATTGATTTCCATAGTAGATGGCCACTGGCTTCCAGCATTTCAAGAGAAAACAAAAATTATCTCACTGAAGTATACTGATGATACATTTTCATTTTTTAATCTCGCCCTTTAATAAGCAACATAAAGACAGGCTAGACCTTTTATTATTAAATCCACATTTTTCATACTACATGTTCTACTTGTATGTATTTGTTGAACATGGCAGAGAAGATGCAAAATGAGTAATGTATTTGTAATTTGTACAAGGGATTAAAGTATATCGATAATGTTTAATGCCTTTAATCAATATGTTTTGTATTATTTTAATCTTTGAAATATTATTATTATTAATATTATTATTGTATGTGGATTTATTTTCAAAAAGCACACAAGAAACTTTAAGAGATTCACACTTAAAATCTTAGAGACTTTTTACCCAAAAGTGACAATGGAATTATCCTTACAAGTGGTTGCAAATCTTTATGATTCTCTTATTTCTGAAGATGTTTTGTACAATGTTGAAAACTGGTTGGCCCCAACATCCATAAAAAACAATTTCATTTCTGGGTGAACTATTATACTATTACTATTATATACCTTTAAAACAGAGGTGTTGAACTCAATTCCTTTAGGGCCGCAACCCTGCATAGTTTAGTTCCAGCCCTGCTGCAACAACACTTACCTGTGCTTTAAAAGCTATATCTGACAAAAACATAACTATAGCTACCAGCAGGGGGCGTTAGAGAAACCTTTATTCATGGAAGGTGGCTTAAGGAACAGTTGACTTAAAAATACAAATTCTGCAAACATATACTCACCCTTATGTCATTACAAACCTGTTTGACTTTGTTTTATAAAACTCAGCAAATTGTTTATACTTCTGTTTCATACAATGAAAATAAATGAAAATGGAGGATAGCAAGCTCTAGTATATTCAAACTCCAGCAATAAATAATCCATGCCTCAGCTTTGTGTGGAGAAAAAAGTATGGCGCTGTTTTTGGGTGAACTGTATCTTTAAGACCGGCTGTCAAAGCAGTCCACAAGGGAATGAGTGTTAAAGTGCTTCAGTGACAGCTAATATTCAATTCTCCTCTTCACCTTTTCCTGCTTGTGCTTCTCTTGTGGGTGCATTGGCAGAATTTTGTGTGGTTAATATTCTAAGGTTGCTTAGTAGATATAGATTAAACAAGAATTTAACAGACAACCGAAATTATGTATGCATGTATATGTGTCAAATGAAAAAAAAAAAAACATTACTGCAAAATTGTTGCAAACAATTAGATTTAGTAATGCTTAACTTCATTTGTTTGTTTAAATTCAGCCCAAATAAATTGTTCACAACCATTTAACGTTAAAAAAAAGTAAATCCAAGGAATCATCTTTGAATATGTTTTTTTCAGTGTGTATAACCTTATTCAGAAATAGTGTGATGTTACATTTTTATTCACATATATATAACCTTTAAACCACTAAGGTTTTACCCATTTGTCAGCGGGATATTTTTAATGATCTAAAGTATTCGAAAATGTACTTTTAAAAAATAATTTAGTAAGAATAACCGGATTTGTAAATTGATTGATTTACATAGATATATCTGTTATTTTGAAAGATGATATAGAACATTATTTCAACCATTTTTTTCCCTTTATTTGCCACATTTTATTATTTTCAATATAATTTCTATGTATAAAAATCATTATTGTAAATTAACTTTGACCACTATTTGTCCAAATAATCTCATACACTCATACACAAGGGCAGGACCTTTTTAAAATATGTTCCTAACAGGTCCTTGCAGGTACATATTAATAGCTAAAAAGTACAAATGTGTACCTCATGATACCATAAAGGTACAATAGAGTCTCTCTGCTTTAATATCCACCTGTACAGTACTAAAGTGTAATTTTTTAAAAAGATACCAGCACAGTGACAAATTTTGTACCTTTATTTCTAAATGTGTATAAAACCTATATACTGTAAATATGTAGTTTTTAAATGTGTTCTTTCATTATTGTTTGCATATTTGAGATTTGTGTAATTGGCTATCATTTGAAGAGTTGGAAAGTATGTGAAATAATGTGCGTGTGTATAAATCTATTTTACGTGTGTATATATCTATTCCATAATGTCCTTTTTTACCTCCAACCAGAGGACTGACAAACAAAATCAAACACACATGCACGCACACACGTGTTGGGTTTGTATGCGCACATCTTGTATGTGGATTTCCCATAGACTTTATGACTTTTATAATGTACAGATTGTAAATTCTGTCTAACAACCCTAACCCTAAACCCAACCCTCACCAAAAACAAGCTGCAGTTTAAAATTTTCAGAATACCTTCTTTATGATTTATGACTCATTTTGCCCATAGGGACAAACAAAACGTCCCCAGAAGGTTAAAAATGACTGATATTGCTACACTTGAGGGTACATTTGGTCCCCACAATGTGATGAATACCTGGCAAACACACACACACACACAAATCCATACATTTCAGATTTCTGTACATATTCAATGCAAGTTAGGATTGCATTATTGCTCAGTAGCACAACTGTAAAATATTAGTGATTTAGTAGGTGAAAATAGTTAGTGTATAAGTGATATAATCAGTGGCGGATTTAGTGGCACAATGGGCGGTCGCCCAGGGCGTGGGGGGGTGGGCGGCACGGGGAGTTGGTGCAAAACAAAATTGTGCCCCGGTAAAAATCATATTTCACCCAGTAAGCTTTGAGATACTTTTTGCAAGTGTATTAATCCCAAGAGTGGTAATGCCTGAATAAAGACGTTGGTGGCCATTCACATCTGCCGTCTTTTGCACGCACAAGTTTGTTATTCTCCATGTGCAATTGAAACAAAGCTGGTAAAAGCAAACTGATACATGCGAAAAGAGAACCATTCCCGCCGCCTCCTGGTGTAAATCCCAGTTGTTTACATGCACAACGATGAAATACGCACCATCCAATCGCTCTGAAACCAGAGTAACAGCCTTTTTTGTTACTTATGACACAAGGTGTCGGCTCGCTGTGAGCTTTGCTAGTTGACAAAACTGAAGTTGATATAATATGATGATGACCTTATTTTGACTAAGTATGGTTATAGAAGCAGAAAGGATGGATAATGAGGCAGGAGGTAAGACTTCATAACATTCATTCTCAGCCTTGAGTCAAGTCTATGAACAGATAATTCTATAAAACATGTATATCTTTTTGTATTTTATTGAATTGTCTACATTAATTTAGGATTGATTTCTGTTATTTATTTATAATTTGTTTATAATATTTATTCTGTTATTAATAATAATAATAATAATAATAATAATAATAATAATAATAATTATTATTATTATTATTATTATTATGTTTAATAATTCCAATTCTGGTTTTGTCCATATTTTACCCAAAGTTAGGGTAAACTAACAAACAGTTTTTAGAATATTCATGTGTAATGGTCCTTTTTCTATATTAACTAGATGTAACCTTCTAGAACCATATTAGAACTACACTTTTATAAACCAACTATTTATAAGCTTGAGGCAGAACGGGGGCGTATATGGGGTGGTTCGCCCAGGGTGCTATTCAAGCTAGCACTACCACTGGATATATTGATCTCTGTTTTCTTGGTGAAAGATTTGTAAGTCAGTGTTTTTCACTAATCATGGGATGGGAAACCTTTGACTTTAGTTAGCCGTTGAGGATGGGACAGAAAATGCACTCCACACACACACACACACACACACACACACACACACACACACACACACACACGCAGACACACACACACAATCTCTCTTTGCTTCTTTCTAATGCACTCTTAATGTGCTCTCTGGACCTCAGTGCATTATCATTAAGACTCAATCCCAGCATGCACTACGACTTTTTTTCCAGCATCAGCCCAAGAGGGCGTATGTTGTTTGTGGGACAGACTTTGTTGCTTAAAGCTTTTGTTGCAGATCTTTCCTATTAGTCATGATATTTTCTTTCTTACGATTTCATTGAAGTATCTTCTTGTGGTTTGTGGGTGTGATTGTGTTTAGCAGATGCTTTCATCATCACTGGTTGTTGTAGTGAGTAGATGTGATTCTGGACTCTGAAATCATGCTGAATGTAATGACCGCACTGAACACGCGCTCTTTTACAGTGGACAAGAGCTCCAAGGGGTCCAAAGCTGCAGGGCCCACGGCTGGACGGACCCCACAGCACAGCCCAGCCTGTCAAGCAGGACCGGTGGAGGAAGAGGATGAGAGAGAAGATCTCCGTCTTCAAAACGAGAAGAAGAATCAATGCATTCTACACCTTCGTAAACTCATCACTAATGGCAATCGGCGTCTGGAGGCTCTCGCTCTGGTCGTGCAGCACATCTTCAGTGAGGTTGGAGAGCTTTATTATTTCTTTCTTTCTAGATACTCCTCTGTGGAGTTTTTTTTAATAATTTTTTTGGTTTGCTTAGAAATATGATAGTGATAATTTTTTTATATTCTTGATTTTTTTTATACATTATTGATCTGCTGATTCACAGATAGGTCAGAGTGCAAATGTGTGCTAAAGCCGATAGATTTCATTATTAGTGATGATAACCTATAGATTTACTCATCACTATAGACACATTTCCGGATAGCGGGATTATTTTGCTTTATTAATTAATTACTTTGTTTATTATATTGTGATGAATGAAGTGATTTTTTATTTTTTTGATACAGAGACAGGTCGATCTGCATTTTCTAATTATACTCAGTATGTATGGAATGAGCTTTAAGATACACTACTGTATCATCTATCCACAGTATAATATTTTCAAGTCTGTCTGTTTAGAACAGTCAGCACTTTACTAATTGATTATGGTTTGATTTAAATATATATATATATATATATATATATATATATATATATATATATATATATATATATATATATATATATATATATATATATATATATATATATATATATATATACATACAGTGCTCAACATAATTGAGTTCACCCCATTCTGAATATTTTTATCCATTTCTAATATATATATATATATATATATATATATATATATATATATATATATATATATATATATATATATATATATATATATAAATATAGGTAATATATTTTGGTGCATTTAAACAAAACAGATTTTATTAAACAGATACAATTAATAAAATAATATTTTATTCACCAAACATTTTCAGAAATACAATAATAATACATTTAAATTCATGCGAAAAATTGGGAAAAACAATTATAAACTACAAAATGTCAACAAATTTTATGTTTTTTTGTTTCTGTTTTTGTTTTGCTCTTTTGTGATTAAAATATGATTTTAATAAATATATCTGTTCAATAAAACTTTTGTTCAAATGCACCAAAACATATTACCTATATATTCAGTGAGAAATGCATAAAAATATTCATTTTCAAAATGAGGTGTACTCAATTTTGCCGAGCACTGTAATATCTAATACTATTCTAATACAGCTAATTTGCTGCTCAAGAAACAATTATTCTTATTTTTAATGAAAATATCTTAATATTTTTGTCTGAAATATATGATGCTAAATAAAACAGCATTTGTTTGAACTGTAAATCTTTTGTAACAATTTGAATCTCACTACTTTTACTTTAAATTCCCGATGAAAATAATAATGTCTTTAAACAAAAGTCAGTAATAATAATAACTTTACTGACCCTCAAACTTTTACATGATTGTGTATGTGTAACATAATTAGACTTATCTCATATGATAATGTTCTATTACTATTAATGATCTTCAATCACGAACTTTAATCATCTTTTCCTATTACTCTGATTATCCTTGTTCATCTTTCCTATTAGTCCAACAAATTATCCTTTCATCCTTCCAAAGTGTAATTGGGTCAGATGCAATTATTATAATCTGAAATGTTATTATGGATAATCAAGCACTCTGCAAGACCTCGTCATAGTGTGTGCCTGTCTGTTTAGTCTACAAAACAGTGAAATAGGAAACCTTTTATTTGGTGGTACCATTAACCTGCATTTCCAGGCGTGTTTTCGGGCTGCA
Organism: Danio rerio; assembly: GCF_052040795.2. NCBI lineage: Eukaryota > Metazoa > Chordata > Actinopteri > Cypriniformes > Danionidae > Danio > Danio rerio. The sequence goes on from NC_141021.1 coordinate 18,050,223, forward strand.
GGGAGATGTTTCCTCACATTCCCTCTACACGTCATGCATGATTTAAGTTAGTCAAAGTCAAGCTTGACTTCATCATGATCAGTTTTGCAACTGACAGACAAAGCAAAGTTTCTTCTATTTATTCATACGCAGGTTTGCATATTACTGGGCCGCTTTAGGATGCTAAACTAGTTTTAGTTTACTTCTTAACCCATGTCTTAAGCCTTTTTTGTGTGAGTGGCATGTGCAGGGATTTCACTGTAAACCAATTGTCAAATTCACTTACTTTATCCTAACTTTCACTCACTAAAAGACTGGATTACCTGTAAAGTATGGAAAAATATGTAGCGGTTATGTTGAGCAGTCTCTCCAGAAATGTGTGATTCTGCAATCGCTGAATTGAATGCAAACTCAAGCAAATGGCACAAAATCAAAATGTCAATTGAATTACCACAGATTTCTTGCAGATTTTTGACAGCCAGGGCAATCGTTATTCATAAATTTATTCAAATGTTTGTTGCATTCATTGTTTTATATCAAATAATATTAGATTTGTGTATATAAAGTGTTTTAAAGTGTCAAGTTGTTATAAACACAACTTATGTGTTACTCTTGTCCTTAGATGTGTGACCCGCTTTAGATTATGTGACATAAATTGCAATGTACTTTAAGGTAAGAGCTTATTTCATTGTGTCGAATTATGGGGTACATTTGTTGTATCGATCTCTAAAATTTGTATTTTTTATCAGATTATTTCTAATGCTACTGTTAAAGAGATTTAGTCTTTATTTTAATCATTCATCAAATATGATATAAGCTTTATATGATTAAGAGGTAAACACTTTCTTTGTTTTCATCAGTGTTTAAATAAATTATAGAGAGCGAAGACTCTTGAGGTCAAAAATTGTTGATAAAAAAGTAATAACTAGGATGTGTAATTTGTGTATATTTTCACAAAAAAAAAAAAAACAGACAAATGTCGCAATTATTGCCACAAATTTTGATACAATTTTTAGGCCTCAATAATTGAATGTTTCCCGAAAAATAAATTCCGCATAATTCCTTTATATTGTCCCAACACAAATCGATTAGGTTAGCTTAATCTTTTTACAAATTTAGGTAGACTTAACATAAAACAATTAAGTTGTCCCACCAAAAAAGCTTAAGAATTATGTTATTTCAAGTCATTTTAAATAAGTAGTTAGAACAAGCAGCAAAAATATTGTTTGGAATGTACAGGAGGGACTGTTTGAGCACAGAGCAAACAAAAAACATGCAGTATACAGTATTTTAGCTGGTGCACAGCCTGGTGTATGCAACTGACTGATTAATCGACGAAATTACGAAAAAAGAAATAAAATAGCAGTGAAAATAGCCTAATGATAGCAAGATAACAATAAAACAGGGTTCCACACAATTCAATTAGGTTGTCCCAACACAAATTGATTAAGTTAACTTAACACTTTTAACAAATTTATGTGGATTGAACAAACAAATTAGGTTGTCCCAATGAAATCTCAAGAACTGTGTTGTTTCAGCTCATATTAAAAAAGTAGTTTGAACGAGCAAAAGATTTTTTTTTTTGAGTGTAAAAAAGACAAAACAAAAAATCCTAATATTCCATGGCTTGGACAAAAATATCAAATAAAATCCTCTGACTTTCAATGTTTAGAAAAGACCTTGTTAAACTCCATGATATTCCAGAAATTCCTTGGCCCGTGGGAACCCTGAAAGTGGCTTCTGTGTATTTTTGGTAGCGACTTTTTTACAAGCCACACAAGTTGCAGAGGAAACAGTCAGTCTTTTAGAGTCTCTTTGACTAAATGCTCTGGCATGATCAAATATCTGGGAGTGTCTGTTAATCTCTTTATTTTGTGATTGGCTGTATCCTGGATACAAACGTGCCACAGTCACAGTGCTGCTAATCTCGGTTTGCTTTCTTTCGGTTTGCAAATATTTGCAGATCAAAGGAGCTGTCAGTCACCAGGTGTTGTAAAGCGTTTAAGGGTATTTCTCATTGGGCTGAAGAAATCAAGAAACCGTGAGGTAAAAACAGCGCTACCTGAAACAATAGCAGGATAGTGCCGCAGTTAAAAATAATTGATCTCTTTGGATGTTTTATAGAGATATCATTAAAACTGAAAATACTACTCATTCTTTGTTTTACTACTACTTAGTCTCAGGTATTTATCTTGCCTAACCAGTAACACTAAAACTGAATGAATGAATGGATGAATCGACCAACATTGACACATCATTGCCACACTGATCAGGATTGATTGAATGCCTTGTTAATGTTTTTAACATCTTGCTGAAGTCTCATGTTTATGTATAGGTGTTTTTTTTAAAGAAAGGTTAAGTTGCACTGAATAAGCTACCCTTTTACTTAGGCTATAGTTTCAAGGCCAGAATATACTCAGAGTATACAGTGCTCAGCATATATATCTTCACAAATCTATATTTTAAATTCATACTTTTAATAGGAAGCTGTACAATATTATATTTGTGCATATACATTAGATTAGTCAGCACTGAAGCCAAATCTGGAGCTTATCTATCAAAATAACTTACGATAATGGTCCAAAAATGAATAAACTCACATTTATATGTTAGAGAAAAATATGAAGTACAAATTTAAAGAAGAGGAAAAATCAACAGAAGCAAAAAAAAAAAAAAAACTAAACAAAAATAAAATTATTTTTGCAATATTTTGCTTGAACTTAATTGTATTATCTTTCGATTTCTAAATATGTTTGGTGACTAAAATATGATTTTAATAAATATATCTGTTTAATAAATCTGTTTTGTTTAGATGCACCAAAATACATTGCCTATATTCACTGAGAAATGGATAAAAATTCTTATTTTCAAAATGGGGTGTATTATGCTGAGCACTGTAGTTTCTTTTCTCTTAGTTTACTGAACAAAAACAGCTTGAAATATCTGAGCACTGGAATAACATTAGTGGACATCCATTTACAGTGTTGAGATTCAAATATGTGCTTTTACATCAAAAATCAACATAACTAAAGGGAAAAACAGCCGTTCTATAACAGGTGCAGTTTAGCACAACCTGCCATTTCCTCACACTATACACAACGTGTGGGTCTATGCTTTATTATTGTAATTATATTGATTAGTGCATTATTTTAAGTAAACGTTAAATTAAATAAAACAATACAAATTTTAAATAAAACATGAAACATCATTCCATGTTAAAATATTATGGTGGGTCTTGAGATTGAATTACTTGCCTAGGTGGATCCCGGAATATAAAAGTTTGGCAATCCATGATAATTCTGATAATTCTGTTGCAAACTTTGAAGAAGCATAAGCATGGACTTTCACAAGCTTACTTTTCATTTGATTGCTGTGTTCATCAACATCATGGAAATTTGCATTTTCCTTTAACTGACAGAGCAGGTACGAGCTAAAACCCGCCTTCATGAGCCCTGAGGCTGAACCACTGACAGTAAAATCTTGACGCACAGTGTTGTTTTGAATCGTGCACTGTCTGATGAAATGTGATCATCTGAAGGAATAAACTTCTTTTATTTCCTGCATGACTTACATTTTTTTTCTCATGTGATTGAGAGCAGAAAATGATCGCAAATATTTCTACATTATGAAATATTTAATACAATATTGAACATCCATGCAAATAGATCTACTTAAAGATGTAGTTCACTCTGAAAAAGGACATTTGCTGTTTGCTATTAACTGCAAATATATCTACTCAAAAAATGACGTTTGATGTTTGTTTAAACTACTTATATCAAAGAAGCAATTCTTGAAGTTTTTGGGAACAGCTTAATTGTTTAAAAATAAGCTAAATCAACACAATTCCTGCAGCTTTTTTGGACAACTTAATTGTTTACAAATGAGATAAAATAAAACAATTCTTGAAGTTTTTTTGGAAGAACTTATTTGTTTAAAAATAAGCTAAAATAAAACAATTCTTGAAGCTTTTTGGAACAGCTTAATTGTTTAAAAATAAGCTGAAACAACACAATTCTTGAGTTTTTTTAGACAACTTAAATGTTTCATGTATAATCCACATAAACTTGTAAAAAAAAACTAATAAGTTGACTTAATTTCTTCATGTCGTCCCAACTCAAATTGATTGTGTGGAATCCAGCATTTTTTACTTATCCTCAGGTACTTCCAACACTATGTGAGTTTCTTTCTTGTTGAACACAAATATATTTAGATAATTGTTAGTACCTGGAAGTTGACTTCCACATTACTTAAGAAATAAATAAATAAAAAAACATTCTTCAAAATATCTTCTTTTATTCAACAGAAGAGAAAAATAGTGAAGGGTGAGTTAATAAATATTTGCGTGAACTAACCCTTAAAATAGACATATCTTAAAGTATTTACATATTTAAGAGGATATTGCATAAATAGTGTTTGATGTCTTCTCTTTTATTTTGTGTAAATGCTGTTTTATCCATCTTTATCTAATTGATTTACTCATGAAAAGTGTTGCACTGGAATGAACAGCTTGAAAAATAAGCTGACAGTTTTAGAGGTGGAGCAACTTAATAGATTTTGTTGAAAGATTATGACAACAGACATTTTTCTTTGAAATAATGTGCACCCATAAATCACCCGCAAGGCCAGGAAGGTCTATTAAGAAAGTGAATAGGGCCGGTTTTGATTTTGTGTTGACTGTAATCTTACTCAAATCCAACTGAAGCGATCTCTAGATAAACACTATTAGCTAGATTTGAAAACGGGCACTTATATAGGCTTATGTGCGGTAATGCTAGTGTAAATATGTAAATAATGTGCACCCCACACCCAGTCTAATCCAGACCCCAGGCATACAGATATACCCAAAACCCACAACTCCTTTCTTTCTTTCTTTCTTTTTCTTTCTTTCTTTCTTTCTTTCTTTCTTTCTTTCTTTCAAACTTCTCAAGTCATCCCGTTTTTCCCTTTTTTTTATCCATCTCATTCCATGCATTCCTCAGTGTCCTATATATAATGCAAATTTCCCATCTTATCTTCTTATCTCTCCGAAACAGCAAGTCTTCCTGCCATCAATTCTTCTTATCCAAACAGATAAAAGAAAAAAAAATACACCTAGGTTACTTCAAAGATTCTTACACTTTTACTCCAGAAACCTTACATAGAGTACATACTGTCTTGGAAACACACAAATCTTCCACTTTCTTTCCACTCATGAAAAAAGGACAGACTTTACTTTGGGGAAAGTTGACGGTTTTAGCCCTTGTGTCACCCAGAGTGATTGATAGCGGGCAGAGAGGAGGAGGGAGGGATGTTGCTGTGAGGAATGCACCAGCTGCTATTGAGCCTCAGGGGGTGGGGCTTTGGGAAGAGGCGGGGCATATAAGCCCACCTCACAGCTGTTTGGATGATTACAGTAGAGCTATGTTTCTCCAGATCCACCCATATCTTTGCACATTACCGTATTTCATTGAATATAGTTCATTCATTCATTCATTTTCTTTTCAGCTCTGCATTTATTAATCAGTGGTCACCATAACGGAATGAACCATCTGAACATAGTTACAACACTAAAAAACAAATGATTAATTGGATTTACAATTTTTAATAAGGTAAGTAGTTGCAAACAATTTACATGGGCTGATTTTAAACAAACAAATTAAGTTAACACTTACTAAATTTAACTGTTTGTTTAAATTCAGCCAATATAATTTGTTTGCAACCACTTACCTTATAAAAAAAATTTGTATATCCAATGGTTCATTTTTTTCAGTGTTGTCATACTCATTTTTGGAAAAGGGCACTGTTCCCTGAAATTAAATTTGATTAAAACTAGTTTCAAAAACATACAGCATTCAAAAACATGCAAATAGATTATTTGTGTGTTCTTGAACTGCCTTCATTGCATTTGAATTTGACTCCAGTTTGTTTTAAATGCACACCTTTACTCGTCCCTCCTGATTCTTTACACGTTTTTCACTGTAACTAAACAATTTTGCAGATCTGCTGCAGTGTTACAGTCCCCATGTTGACCATAATATTATATAAACTCCAACACACCGAGCACAATCTCATTTATAGAACAGCCACGTTACATAACTCTGATATCACCTTTTGGACTTCTCTCTTTCCATGGCGAAATATGATTCATCTCTCATATAGTCTCAGTATATCAGCACCAATCAAACTTCTTGGCCGTAGGAACTACAAAAAAAAGAGAGCATTTTCTTCATAACCGCAAAGTTTTCCACCTACTCACTCCTTCAACTTTTCCATTTTCTCTTATCTGGGTTTCCACTCCCTCTCTCTTAGAAAGAATACGGGGGCAGGTTGCTGATAGGGAGGGAATGGTTTCCAATGCAGCGTGCTTGGAGACTGATGCTGACAGACCAGTTTCTAGAGCAGAGCAAAAAGAGCAAAGTAGTTGAAGATTGTTGGGTTGAGTGACGGGTAAGGGAGAGGAGAGAGAAGGAGCGGGAGTTTGAGGAGAACATGGGCTCCACCGGGAGCAAACCTGGATTGAAGAAACCTCTGGTAAACAAGAAGAGTCAAAAGGTGGGGTTTGGTTCTTATTTTTTTTTAATGGCTAGTTTGAAACTCCTGGTGTTGATAGATTGTGTTTCTCAGGAACTTTAGTTTCAAAGCTTATTTGATGATTCATCATTGTCTGTGATTGCATGAAAGTAGCATATGTTGTACATCTGTGATTACGATTGGACTAATATAGATTGTTTGTTCTTCTCGAGTGTTTTCAGAAATTAAATTAAGCAGTCTATCATTTGTTTTTAGAGTCATTGAAGTCATTTGTGTGTGTTAGCGGTGTAAACTAGTGGGGTGAATTTTAGCTATTGAGGTAAAGTTAGCTTTACATTCACACATTCATTCACTGACAACTTGTTATATGCTCACTAAAGTGTTTACCATGGTGAATATTTGGTCTGAAATCATATGCAAGTCTGACTTCAGAACAACATTAGCACTATTTAACTGACTGTAAACAATGTTAAACTTTGATAGTCATTGGCTGCTAATATGATTTCACTATTTAGAATTGGCAAACAACTAATTTATGAAACTATATTATTAAGGAGAAAGTAAGAATGTGTGAATATAAAACCAACTTTACCTCAGTAAGTTGGCTTTATGTTTACACATTCGGACATTCTTCTTAATAATTTAATTTCAGATAATGAAATCAATGCCAATGACTTTCAAAGTACAACATTCTTTCAAAGTTCAGTCAATTAAATAGTGCAGATGTTGTTTTGAAGTCTTACTTGCATGCAATTTCAGACCGAATATTCAAAGTAGTGTGGTAAACAATACAGTTAACAATATATTAAAATGAACAAATGTGACAATATAAAACCTCAATGTGTAAAGTCCTGTCCTCTTATCTCTGCCTGTGAAATGGTGTGTTTTTAGAGTATAGTAATCATAACAGATAGTTTGAGCACGGTATGGAAGTAAAAAATGTGTGTGTCAGCATGTTCTGTTATGTTTTGCGTCACATGTTCGACAATGTTTATCACAGAACTTTGTAATCTGTCTGAGGCGGTATATGAGCTTTGGTTGTGTGGAGGTTACTGTAACATTAGCCGTCTCTTAATCACAGACAGACACATACGTCTTTCCTGGAACATTTAAATGAGTCTCGCATTGAACCTTGATCATGCCTGCTGATAAGAAGCTGATTGAGATGGTTCCTATCCAACAATAACAACTTATTCTGCCAATACTGACAGCGTCTGTAGCTGCGAGCCACACGTAATGAGTGAAATCACTGCATGACTTGAGGGTTGTAGCATGTTTGAGCTTTGAATCCAAGGAGAGGGGGTTTTTATTGTTGTGTAAAATGGACTATAAAATATGTTGGCTTTTGGAAGCATTTGTAGGGTTGAATTGAGTGGTATATTGTAGCATTTTTAATGGAATTTCAATGAGTGACTCGTAGTAATCAATGTTGCTGTCTTATATTAATGAAAATCTATCTACAATATGGTACAAGTAATACGAAAAAAGTAACCACATTAAAATGACTGATATATTTATTTATAACAATGATAGAACAGATTTCTTTTTATTTATTTAGTATTAATCATATAATTCATTAAGCTTAAGTAGCAGTTTAGTTAATAAATATATATATAGTGTTTCCCAGCATTTTTTTTACCATTATTTACCAACAATTATATTATTCGAATTGAATAAAGTACAATTGATTTAATTTTGTGCTTAATGTTTTTTCATTGTTTTTTGCATGTTTTTATTTCAATTTTATATTGCAGTTTTAGTACTTTAATTTTGACTTTTAATAATTAGCTTTTATTTTTATACTGTCATTTTTTTATATGCATTTTATTCTAATTAATGAATTTTGTCCTTGAATATTATGTTTGGTATGTGCTTTTGTCTTTTTTAGTTTTTTTAAATGCTCATGTTTTGTTTAAACCTCATTTATTTTGGTTTATTTACTTTAACAAACTTTTTTGTATCAAAACAAGATTACATTTTCATATGTTATTTATATATTTAATTATTTAAAGAAAAATATTTTAGCATTTTTTAGTTAACAGATTTTTGTTTTATTTTAGCTAACAATAGAGTTTCTGTCTCCTAGATTTACTTTGTTGGACCAGTAATTTGTTACTCGACTTTTAAATGTTTGAATGTATACATTAATTTTTGAATTTCGTTTGTTTTTTTGTTTGTTTGTATGTTTGTTTGTTTGTTTATTGGACGCCACAATTACACTGGACAACCAATAGCATTTTTTTACGTGTTTAAGCAGACTTTCTCAACAATTCAACAAATAATTCTCAACACCTGTCCAGAGGAGGCTTGACAAAGTGAAAATAAAATAGATACATATATACAACATTATAACTCTTTACATAAAATTACTGTAAGGCAATAGCAAAGGCAGCATGATTTAAAAAAACTAATAGTAGACTATTTGCGCAAACACTGCTGTTTTGTTTTTAACCACTTTTTAAAAACACTACTTAAATATTTAAATTACTGTCTAATTTTAGGCTAACAGGTAAATAATTGGACACTTTAGTTCCCTTAACAAAAAAAAAACAGATTAGCTAAAAGAGGTCTTACACTTTGGCACTCTGTGAGAGGTTTGATGTCTACTGATTAGATCAAAAAACAAGGTAACACTTTATTTTGCTGGTCCATTTGAGTATTAGTAGTCGGTCTGCTTAATATCTGTTGATACAGCTCCTTCAACAGACATTTAACTGACTATAAGAAACTTTGCAAGTACATGTCAACTTACAATAAGCCTAAGAGTCCTAACAGTCTACTTCAACAAATGGACCATCAGAATAAAGTGTGACTAAAAACAGCATTGGAGCATGAATATTTAAACATTTAAAAGCCAATTTAGGATAATTAAATTTAATTAAAACTAAAAAGGTTATGTTTACAGAAAACCTCACAATGATGCTATCGCATAGGCTTTAACTTCATTATGTTTATATATCCAATAAATATGACTTCAGTGTAGTTAAAGAGGTGTATTATTTGTGTCTATTTTTCAATTTGTGTAACAAAAATTAAGCTGTTTACTCCATTTTAACTAGAATATTTATCATTTCAAATCAAATTTAGTTATTACTTTTATTTTGAATTTTTGATTCTATTTACATAAGTCTAATTATTCTAGACAAAACCTTTGTTAAACATGTAATCTTCATCTGTCCTTGTATGTGATTGCCCTGGATGACTGTTGATGGTTTTGTTTCTTCTGTCTTTTGTTACAGCGCGAGTCGGCAATCAAACAGAGGGAAGAACTTTCTGTCCAAATCAACAACCTGCGAGAGCAACTGAGTAAGTAACACATGTCCAGTCAATTACACAGAGACTCGGTTCTTCTGTCCGTTCCTTAGACTTAAAGAGCATAAGCTTTCATCTTGCTCGGATAACTGTCATTTAGCAGGTGCTTTTGTTCAAAGTGACTGGAAGAACACTAATCTGTGAGAAACCTTGGGAGAACTGTCTTGCTCAAGGGCACAGTCCTGATAAAATAGGGCTGAGTGAGTGTTTAGTTTCGGGGTCACACCTACTTAGGATTGCAGTTTTCTTTTTTTTCCACAGATAATTTAACCAAGCAATATTTAGAATCCGGAATGTCATGAAAAACTAGTGGCACCTTAGGAACTACATTTTAATACCATCAAAACAATTCAACAACTGCACTGCAACATCTTAATATTGTGGCAGAGTCAAAAATTATTATTGAATATGTGAAAAAACAAAACTGAAATCTCTAGGAGCAACTACTATATGTGGAAATCAATTAAAAAGATATATATTCATATACATGATTTTTATATTGTATAACATATCCAAAGCCAGAGCAGGAGGTCTCATTTATAAATATCAAATATAAAGCCACTTTCCTCACAAAAGTTGGGATCTTTAAAAAAAAAAAACTTGATGGGAGAGTGTGCGCAGCTGTAGGTAAACATTAAATAAACTTCAATATTTAACTTAAATATTGACTTAATTAGATCACTTTAAATCTGAAAATGACCCATTATCATTTTAAAAAAATCTAATTTATTCTAGTTTCACTTTTAGGAAGATTTCTAAATTAAAGCTAATTTGATTAATTAATTTTTTTACACTTTAATCAAAGCAAATTTTATAAATCAGACCCCAGAGCGTTTGTTTGTTTCAGAGCAAAACAATTGTTTTGTTTTGATTTAGATATTGAATTGGCTAATCGGCTAATGATTTGGCCTAAAATCGCATATTTCATACTATATACCTATTTAAAAAATAAAAATAATTTTTTTTATTAAAAATGTGTGTGGCAAAAGAGGCATGTCTGATATCGGGGAACTCATAACGTCCTATACACTTGGGGTGACTTTGTTAATGCCTCCCATTGACTTTGAATACAGTGACATTAGGCATTGCAGAGTTGCATTGCCACCATTGCTGACTGCAGAAGTTAAAAAACGTCATCGTGGAGACGTCATCCAATCAGATTGATTTATGCAAATACTAGCGCAGATGTGGTCGGCGTAGTGATACAGTGGGTAGCGCTGTTGACTAACAGAAAGAAGGTCGCTGGTTCGAGCCTCGGCTGGGTCAGTTGGTGTTTCTGTTTGGCGTCTGTTGCTCTGGTTTCCCCAACAAGTCCAAAGACGTGCTGTAGGTAAATTGGGTAAGCTAAATTGTCCATAGTGTATGTGTGTGAATGAGTGTATGGGTGAGTGAGGGAGAGTGTGTTTTGGACGCAGCCACCTGCTTCATTTCTAAATGAATCATTGATTTTGAACAAAACAATGAATGATGTATGAAGACAGGGATTTGCCCCCACTTTATTTGAAAGTTGTTGTTTTTTCTTTTCTTTCCTGTGAAAGGCCTAAGCCAATTGAAGTACCAAGTACACAATACACATGTAAAATATAGTTTAATTATTATTATCTTTAAAAAAATTTATTTAAAAATAATATTTTAAATCTCTCCTTATCTATCTACAGTCAGAATTATTTGCCCCCCCAAGATTTCTTTTCCTTTTTTTAAATATTTCCCAAATGATGTTTAACAGAGCAAGAAAATTTTTACAGTATATCTGATAATATATTTCTTCTGGAGAAAGTCTTATTTGTTTTATTTTAGCTAGAATAAAAGCAGTTTTTATTTATTTTTAAAGAACATTTTATGGTCAAAATTATTCGCCCCTTTAAGCAATATTTTTTTTTTCGATAGTCTACAGAACAAACCATATTTATACAATAACTTGCCTAATTACCCTAACCTGCTTTGTTAACCTAATTAACCTGGTTAAGCCTTTAATTGTCACTTTAAGCTGTATAGAAGTGTTGAAAAATATCTAGTAAAATAATACTTGTTGTCATTATGGCAAAGATAAAATAAATCAGTTATTAAAAATGAGATATTCAAAATATTATGTTTATAAATGTGTTGAAAAAAAATTCTGTTAAACAGAAAATGGAGAAAAAAATAACTGACTTTAACTGGATATCTTTTCCTAAGTTACCATTAACCCAATTTAGCATATGTGTGAGGTGTACAAGCCTTGCCTTGATTTGCTATTCACATATTTGTTCTTCATTTATGTTATTTCGTGCATTCCAGAGTTGGGCTGTTTCATGTTTTATCCTGTTGAATGCTCTGTTCTGATGAGCATCGTATTGATGGAACTGTACAACTCTATGTTTGGGAATTGGGAAACTGATAGGATCAACCACCCAGCAATCACACCTGTTTTATTGCACCCTGTAGACATTTGGCGGCTTTTCGCTGTGTTTTGAGTCAGTGCGTTTGTTTTTATGTGTTGGTAACAAAATACGATGACACCCCAATGAGTTTGTACCTTGAATACAAATACACACACACATTTTTGGCAAGCCCAGACACACATTTCTAATGCTGCAGAATGTTAAGGATGTGCTGCTTGTTGTGTTTAATTAGTCTGACCTTACTGTCGTGGCCTTTGGCTTCGAGACAAGTGTGAAGGTTGTGTGTGGCGAATGAGGAATCTTTCACTCACAGTGGATTTTGTGTGTGGGTTTAAAGGTGCAGTTGGCCAAATGACACGGTGCTCCTAAAGTTTACCTCACAGAATTGAAAGAAAGAAATGGTTATCCTGAGGCTTCAAAAACATGTGCTGCTCGCACATACGTGCCAGACTTGAATGAGCATGGAAAATTTGAGGGAGGACGTCGCAGCAGTCTTCAGCCTGTGCACGTCTCTGTTGAGGTTGATTTCTGTTGATTCAGTCCAGTGGAATAGAAACTTACCTCAGTTTATTCTAGAATCAAATCTGGATTTTAAAGGCTGTTTAGGAAATAAAGTATATTCTAGATTTTATGTGAGATTCTTGCATGTTGTTTATTAATAGTTAATGTGGATTTTGTTTATTATTCAAGATATTGCAAATTTTTTTCTGTAGTCATTCAAAAACATTCTTAGAGGGGGCTAATAATAACGACCCTAGCATTTATGACATTTTTAAGCATAAAATATTTATTTTATTATTATTATTATTATTATTAATTATTAAAATAATAAATTATAAATTATATATATTTATAAAATAATAAATTATCCAACCTGAAATCTCACACAGAATTTTAAGACATTTTAAGACTAGACTTGATTAAGTGGTTTTTACCTGATGTTGTTTTGGACATACAAGAATAACCCATGTTTTTTTGCTCCAAAGTGAAAACCCTATTTAGTGTATGTACTGCACAATTCCCCTTACTATAAAACACATTTTACTGGACTGTCCTGCTTGTGCAGAAGACTTTTTTTAATGAAATTAACTCTTTTAAGGACATTTTTAGCAAAGTGACACCAGAAAAGATTTTAGAGTTTTTATCATGTATTAACACTAAAACTCTGTTTGTTGATTTTTTTAATTGTATATTTATTATTGAAATGTTCCTGCCATGAAAGTAGCCTTGGTTGCTCACTTGGCATTAAATAAAAAAAATTGCATCATCTTCCAGACACACTAAAATAAACAAATAAAGCTAAATGTATTAAAAATATAACAAATATATTTTAGGAAATCAAAAAAAAAATCTGTTTTTTATCCTTGCTTTTTTTTAAATGATTTTGGAAACGAATTAAACATTTCACTGGAGGGCTAAAAATTTTGTCTGTTTATTTTATTTTTATTTTATTTTGTTTTATGAAAATGTCTCCCCTAGAGTATTTGAGTTGTTTTTCATACAATATTTGATTTCTACTTTATTTTAATAACTGAAAATGACAACATTGGTATATATGTGCATGGTGTTTAAATTTACATTCTATATCTATTATTATTTTTATTTTAATCTTTAGTGATTACTTCCACTGATGCATTCAAAATTTTGTGGCAGGTTCTACTGGATCTATAAATAGTGAGACGCTTCCTAGACTCAATTCAACATTTAATTCATTACATTATGCGGTGTCATAACAAAATTGCTCTCTGTTACTCTTTCTAAAATGGGTTTCTTCCCATAAGGAGTATGCTCATGCATTACACTGTGTACTCTTAATAGATTGATGTAGTGTTACAAAATTTGTTAGTAGGAAGAGTCTCATCAAAATGTTTGTGCGAAGGTAGTCTCAACAAAAAAATTTTCAAGATGCAAGGTAATTTTACATTGTTCTGAAATACTACAACAGATTTTATACCAGCTTTTATGTCCAGTAGCCAATGTATGTTGGAAATACACTACTAGTACTTAGCTCCATATTACTCTTAAAGGAACACTCAGTTTAATGGAAGGCTCAATTTACAACTCCACTAAATGAGCTTTTAGCTAAGCTTAGCACACATCATTGAATTGGACCAGTAATATCTTGCTCAACTCAAAACAAAGAGTTTTGATAATTTGTTACTATTTTTGAAACCATTCTGCTGATCTGGGTTTGGTGGCAGCACTTTTAGCATATTTTAGCTTGGCATAAGTCATTGAATCGGATTAGACCATTAGCGTCTCACTCCAAAAAATTTTTTATAATTTTCCTATATAAAAATTTCCTCTTCTGTAGTTACGTTGTGTACTAAGACCAACAGAAAATGAAACGTTGCTGTTTTTTATGCTGATATGGCCTTTTTCTGTCAGTTTTTGTTCACTTTGCAACTACAGAAGTCAATTGTCAAATAGGAGAATTATAAAAACCTTTTTTTTAACCCTCTCAATGCAGGCGTTGCTGATTTGCAACAGTTAAAAGCATAGATTTTGCCTGTTTCTAAAAGTTTATTTGAGCCTGAAAGGGTTAAATATGAGTGAGATGCTAATGGTCTAATCCGATTCAATTATTTATGCTAAGCTAAAAGTGTTCCCTCCAGAACCATATCGGCTAAATGGTTTTAAAAATGGTAAATTGTTTAACTGTAAATGACTTAAAAATGAGCCTATTTCCAAAAGAAGTACTGTAGAGTGTTCCTTTAAGATTTCCGAAGACAAAATCAGGAATCAGATCTTCCTAACATCCTCATGTCTCCTTGATTCCCCAGGTAACTCTGTCTCATGTTGCGAGCAGTTGGAGAAAGAGAAGGAGGAGGTCCGTGTGACTTTGGAGGCTCTGTTTCAGAAACTCCAGGAGCAGCATCAGTCTGAACTGCAGCAACTGGAGGAGAGACTGAAGGACTTCTACTCTGCAGAATGGGACAAAACCCACGAGGCCTATCAGAGAGAGGCGGATAAATGCAGGGTGCTCATGCAGCAGCAGGTAAGATCTGACCTGTGCTTACTTCTGATTACTTAACAGTCACAACATCTTAAAAGCATTAGTTCACCCAAAAATAAAAATGCTGGTATTAATTATTCAACTTCATATAATTTCAATCGCCTGAGACTCTCATCTTCGGAACACACATTAAGATATTTTACATAAAATCCGAGAGCTTTCTCATCCTCCATAGACAACAACAGCCTATAAAATGAACCCAGAACATTTTCGTGTGACTTCAGTGGTTCATCTGTAGTCATATGAAGCTCCAAGAACACTTTTGTTGGCCAAAAAAACTGTAAATAGAGCTTTGTTTGCCAAGGTTTTCTATTTCTAGTCAGGTTAGCATTTCCTTTTGGCAATAAAACATATTGCAATTAGAGTCAGCAGCGCAACAGAACAGCAACGTTTTGTCCATAGTAAATTTGCTCTGCAATCTAAGGGTCTATTCACACTATGCTATCCCAACCGTGCCAGGCCCGTTTACCGGATTGATTGAGAAGTGTGAGTGCTCTGAATCGGGCTCAGGGTTCATTTGGGCTTTGGCATGGTACGTGCCTGAGCCCGAAACTGAAAGCGAGACTTGACTATTAAGGGTCTGTTTAATATGGATTTAATATTCATTCTTACTGTTCAATGAACGCTAACTGTCATAGTTTATTAAAGGCACAAACCCCTCACTGCACGACAGCTGTGCCTTCAGCAAACCTCCTAATTCCTGCAGCACAAGGTTTATAAGCGTCAAAAGTGGCTGATCTGTTCAGCTAAATATTTGACTGCGGGTCACAGCAGAACAAGTGACTTAAACTATAAAACTGAAGGAATCTCCACTATGCTGAGGGAGAACGCTTCTCTGCTGAACAGCGCATAATCGATGACGTAAGCGTGCACAGGCCCGAATGTAATGTGAGTGTGGGCCGTTGGGGGAGATGGGAGGGGGGACAAGTGTGCTTTGGCCCGGTTCAAGGCAACTGTACATAGTATGAGTACGCTCTAAGGTGAACATAGGTGAACAAAGTCATTTTTACAGTTTTATTGGGGGCAAAAAAGTGTTCTTGGAGCTTTGTTTGATTACCACTGAAGTCACATGAAATGTTTGACAATATTTTTGGTTTCATTTTCTGGACTTTGAACACCTCAGGACCTTTGAGGAGCTCTCTGGTTTTCTCTAAAATATCTTAATTGTGTGTTCTGAAGATGATCAAAGTTCTCAAGGGATTAAAGAGGTATGAAGGTAAGTAATTATAAACCGAATTTTCATTTTTGGATGAACTGACTCTTTAAATCTAAAAATGAATGCATTTTTGTCCTTTTATTTGCATGTTTGATTGAACCACAGGCTGTAAATAAAAGGCACCAGTAACTGAATCATAATGTTTGCTTTATTTGGCAAAAGCAGACCTATATACAGGGTCATCAATTAACAATATCACTCTTGGTACAAGTAAGCAAGGAAGGCTGTGTCTTTATTGTTTAAACCTTTGATCTTTTGCACAAATATAATACATTATAAATAAACTATGCTCTCATTAAGAATAAATGCTTGCAAACATTAAATGTTTCATCAAATAAACAAATATCTCTGTTAAATGTATGTGTACCACAGGTTTTGACACTCCTATGAATTCTTATGAGCTACATATTTTCAAAGAATATTCCCATTCATATTTCATAGTGATTTAATACACCTCGATTTCTAACTACAGGAAGTTAGTCAGCTATGACTTCCTGCTTAACAGGGCTTTAGATATGAGGTACAGTAACAAACAGGCCATTTATTTATAACATAAGCTATTAAACCAAATAACAGAAGTATGAGTTGCTGCAAAAGGTTGTTGAACTTTACACATTATATAATAAAATAGCTAAATCAACTACAGCTGCCATCAGGGCAATTATTAAGAAAATAGTCAAATGGAAGTGTTATGAATTGGCCTATGAAGAGGACATCTGTATATCCCGGCCAATTGCACTGTTAAGCGGACACTTCAGAAGGCCAAAAATCTAAGGGTGCTTTCACACCTACGCTTTTGTTTCGGAACCGGTCTCGTTTGCTCAGTTAGCGGGGTTCGTTTGGCATATGTGAAACCAGCAATCGTGCTAGGATCCGCGCCAAATCAATCGCTCCGAGATCGCTTGAATGAGGTGGTCTTGGCTCAAATGAAACGAACTCTGGAGCGGATCGATTGCAGTGAGAAAGCGATATGATCCGAGCGCGGTTATATGTAATAGGCATACGGCTATATGAAGAGAGAATTATGAGTAGGGCGGGAAGTTTCGGGAGTCTCCCTGATGCCCGCAGACGAGTGATAATCTTCCGGTAATCTCGCGTATCCCTCCCGGTCCTCAAATATGTCGTGCGCCCTTCTCACCCCTCCCTACCGCATCTCTCCTCGCTCTTCAGACACGTCGCTGGCCAAACAACTTGTCAAACACCACCAAACCACCACCTCCCCTGACAGCTGAGCGGGACTCATCAAAATAAACCGTGAATCTCTGACCAATGTAAGGAGAGTTTATTCACACAAAACTTGTTTTAGCCCTTTTGGTCCGATTAGAAACTTTGCAGTGTGAAAGCGAACCGCACCAAGAGCAAAGAGCAACAAAGTAACAATTTCAATCCCTGTTTTGGAACAAATGAATCGATTCACAGGTGAAAGCACCCTAAGAAGCACATCTGGAGAACGGCAGAGTTGCTAATATTAGCTGAAGGCGCTGCATGTTTAGTGTTTTCATTGTTGATGGGTATGATTTCTACTGACAGGTGGAGGATGTGAGGTACAAACAAGAAGCACTGAGGAAGCAGCAGGAAGCGGCACACACTGAGCAAATAGCAACACTGAAACATGAACATGAGACTTCACTCACAGGTGATTTCACTGCAGTCATCAACAGTTTCTGCTTTTGTTTAATGTACTGTATTTTGAATTTGATCTTGATCTTCCTGTATGACAAAGATTTTTTTTCTTCACACTTTTCCAGAGCTCAAGAAGGCTCATGAAAATGACATGCAAGAACTTGACAAAACGCTCAAGAAGTCTGAGGCCATGCTTAATGTATGCATCACCATCTCATCATTTACCCTACTGTTTAACTTGGAATATTTGAGATCTTTACTTTGTGTCTTTGCTTTTTTTTTGTTAATTGTTTATTTGATCGCTATTGTCTTCACTACAGGAGAAGATTGAGACTTTGACAGCAGAAAATGAGGCTTTGAAAGAAAGACTGAGAGAGGAGCAGGAGTGGAGGAGAGCTGCGGCTGACAAAAGCCAGGTAAGATGTACAATGAAATGCATTATTCTCAATACAACTTTAGGGATGATTTACACTTGGCATTATTGAATAAATTTGTTTCTGATTGCATATTTGTGTATTACTTCCTTGGACAAAACAAAAGTTAAAACTAAAATCGGTTTATGATTATGATTTCCAGTTAATTTTTTAATGAATTGATATTGATTGTAATTTTAATTGAAATATTAAAGTTAATTCTGTACATGCTTTTGTCATTTCTTTCATTTAAATGTTGTTAAAATGTTTTGGCTTTGGCTATTTGGCTTTAGTTTCCATTTCAAATTGAGCAATTTTAGTAGTTAAATTTATTGTTCACTTTATTTTGATCATCTGTTGAATTTAAGTTACATTGCTATTACATGCCAACTAATTGTCATTAGGTTATAAGTAGACTGTTAGGTTGTGGTTAGAGTAAGTTGGCATGTACTTGCAAAGTTTCTTAAATGTCTATTGAAGGAGCAGAATCAACAGATATTAAGCAGAGAGACTACTATTACTCAAATGGACCATCAAAATAAAGTGTTACCAATTTATTTTATTTTACTTAGAGACAAGATTGGCATGTTTCACAGGTTTACATCTCTAATACTTTTAGTTTAGCTTTATTTAATTTAACTAGTTTAACTAGCATTTACATCAAACCTTAAAGGGATTGTTTACCTAAAATAAAAACAAAAATGTACACTCTAAAGTGGTTTCAAACCTTTATGAGTTACATTTTCTGTTGAACACGCACAAAAAAAAATAACAGATATCCATAGAAAAAATACAGTGAATGAAATTGGCTACTGGTTTGCAATATCTTTTGAGTTCAACAGAGCAAAGAAACATGTTTGAAATAAATGCAGGATGAGAAAAATTTTGCACAATTTTTGTGAGTTAAATTCAGTCTTTTTTTTTTTTTGTGAAAAACATTACTCATATGTGTTCAAAAAAATGAATAAATATTTATTTAATTCATTATACTTGTTTAGTTCATTATACATATTTATATTTTCCTGCTACTTTATTTCATTAAGCTTTTAAAAAAATATCCCTACCTGTAGTGTCAATGGGGTTAGTGTGATTTCAGCTTAGACCATGTAAAGCCTGTTACAGTGACCCTTAGGAAGCCTGTAAACTGCAGAGATGCTCAGTCACTTTACGTGGTGAATCTCAAACTAAGCAGCTGTTTCTCTGTGTGCAGAAGGACGCGCATACACTGTATTTGGAGCAAGAACTGGAGAGTCTCAGAGCTGTGCTGGAAATAAAGACCAACCAGATACACCAGAAAGACAAGAAACTCATGCAGATGGACAAACTGGTGAGGACTGATAATAAATATACACATTTGATGTCCCTATAGACCCCTCATTGCATTATGAGTCAGTTTAGTTTAAATAGCCATATGGACCAAAGTTTTTTAAACGAAGAGTCTGCTGTGACATTGCTTTTTCTTAATTACCATCACCAAAATTAGTGTCATTATCAGATATTTATTGAATAATACAAAATATGGCCTTAAATCTTAGGGCAATACCATGTATTACAGAATAAATGAATAACATTGTCTAAAGGAAAAACCCAATTATTTTGTTCACCCCACTGGCGGATGAATTTGCTTATTTCAAGGAAAAATTCTATTAATTTTGACATTATCTCTTAAAACAAGTCTTTTTTGCTTTTCTAAAAATGCTTCCTGATTTAAGAATTTGTACATATTTGGACTTGAAACAAGACAAAATATCTAAGTAATTAAAGCACTTTTTGCAGTGCAATAACAGTTCAGGTGACTTAAAATGGGGCAATCAAAATATTTTTTTTCCTAGCTTCATTTAAATTGTGTAAAAATTCTATTTGTCTATTTGTGTAATGTTTTTATCCATGTCTACAGATAGATGATAACTTGAAACTGGAAGAGTGTCTGAACAAAGTCCAGCAAGAAAACGAGGACTACAAGGCTAGAATGGACAAACACGCTGCACTGTCAAGGTAAGCTAAATAGTTTGCAAAAATGGTCACTCAGTATTTTGTGATTTTGCTAAGTGTGTTTTTGTGCTGAATGATGAAGAGATTCATTCAAGGGGAAAATACTGCAGTGTTGCTGCAGAGGCATAAGATGTGTTTCATTTTGCTTTGGATTTAAATTCTTTATGAACCATTTTAAGGACAAAATTTTTTTCAAAAATATATAAAAGATTATTACCCCTTTAAGCTAATTTTTTTTTATCAATAGTCTATAGAACAAACCATCAACATACAATAACTTGCCTAATTACCCTAATTTACCTAGTTAACCTAATTAATTAAGTAAGCCTCTAATTGTCACTTTAAGCTGTATAGAAGTGTCTTGAAAAATATCTAGTAAAATATTATTTACTGTCATCATGGCAAAGATAAAATAAATCAGTTATTAGAAATGAGTTATTAAAACTATTATGTTTAGAAATGTGCTGAAAAAATCTCTCTGTTAAACAGAAATTTAGGGAAAAAAATAAACAGGGGGATGATAATTCAAGGGGGCTAATAATTCTGACTTCAACAGTGTGTGTGTGTGTGTGTGTGTGTGTGTGTGTGTGTGTGTGTGTGTGTGTGTGTGTGTGTGTGTGTGTGTGTGTGTGTGTGTGTGTGTGTGTGTGTGTAGTTTATATATAATATTATATCCTTTGTTATTCAAAAAACGGCACTCTGGCTTGTGTGATATTACTTAAATATGTATTATCTAATTTAAATATATCCTATATATTTATATTCAGATAATATATATATATATATATGATAAAGATTATTTATAAATTAAAATATCTGTGTAGCAATTTTTTTTTGTAGACTTTTATTTATATGTCACAAATATGTGCTTTTATTTTGGATGTGATGTACAAAGCAAAAACAATAGATTTTTTTTTTACTCTCCTAAGTTGAATTATAGGTCATTTTATCTTCATTCCAATAGGCGATGAAGCATATGAATCATACAGTGAATGCTTTTAGTCTCTCAAAGATCCCATGAAATTAAAATAAAGTTTTTTAGATGTTAGTATCAGTATTGTTAGTTTTTGAGGTCTATAAACTAGTGTGCTCCAAAACACATTTCAAATATGTGTATCATTTCAAAAAAAATTGTGGAGATGAACACAGGAGTTACAGAAAGCATTTTTTTGTTTGTTTTATATAACGTTAGATCGGCTATGAAGCACTCGTTTGTATCATCTATCATTAAGAGTGCTGGTAAAACAGATATAAAAAACACGATGCAGAGAGGTCATTTGCTAAAAAAAAATAACAACAACGTTAGTGCGTTAGAGCTTAAACAAACTTAAATAAACGCAAAACAACATGAAGTATGTGTGTTAATACAGCTCCCCTGTTTCAGTTAAATCAGTTGACTTGAAATTCTAAAACGTTAACCCAACTAGTTGAGATGTATATATTTATAATAATTATAATTATATTTTATATAATCATAAAAATAACCTAACAAAGCACCAAATATTTAACCCAACTTGCTGAGTTATTATTGAATAACCCAATAAAGGTTAAAAGTAACCCAACAAAGCACCAATTATTTTTAACTCAACCATTGGGTTAAATAAATAACTCGCTGTTTTTGAAGTGTACAGTTTCTCATCATCACATCATAACCAATCAAATGCTCTCTAGTATCTGACATGCCCTGCCCCTTCAAGACGTTTCTCAGCTGCTTGTCATTAGATGCGCTTGGGCTCAACCACTCTCATTGACAAAGCTGTAATTAAACAAAACACTATTGGCTGTTTTAAAAAAGAGGTGGAACTACACTTTGTCCCGCCTTCTATTCCTTTTTCGGTTGAGATTACAAACAAACATCAAATAAAAATGCACATTTCAAAACACTTCAAAGGACATTTAATGTTGTTGTTGTTGCTTTTCAAAATAATATACAATGTCAACTTTATCTGGCAATATTTTAAAACAATAATTGCTGCACACAGGTGTAATAGCCTATTAAACTTCCTCTAATCATCTTCTCCTATCTAGTATCCAGCCTGCCATTTTATTTATTGCATCAACTGTCAAATCTTAGAACTTCACGATTAATGTTTATTAATTTTTCCTGTTTGACTGTAGGCAACTCTCCACGGAGCAGGCCATGCTTCAACAGACCCTACAGAAAGAGTCAAAGGTCAACAAACGGCTGTCTATGGAGAACGAGGAGCTGCTGTGGAAGCTCCACAATGGTGACCTGTGCAGCCCTCGACGCCTCTCGCCCTCCTCTCCCTTCCCCTCACCCCGAAACTCCGGCTCCTTCTCCACAGCCCCCATATCACCCAGATAACCTCCGATCCATCCTCACGCCGAGGCTCCAATGGACCCATTTTATTCCTATAATAGGACTTGTACAGTTTGTAAAGATGTGTACAGTTTATACATGTTCCCTTTCCAGATAAAGACAATGATGCACAGTTGCACTTGTAGATCAAGGAATTGCCTTGTTCTGTTACACACTTGTTTTCATGTTGTTTGTCCCCCTCACCATCTTACACACAAACACTAACATTTCTCTGAGGAGGGAACATACCTCAGGGCTTGTACATAGAGTATCTCTCTCTCTCGGACTGCCATTTTTCTGTTCTCTTTGTTTTCTTTTATTCTTTTTTTTATGATTAAATTGGTTTGTGCATAGTAAGTAAAACATGTAAAGCTGTATTTTTTTTCTTTGTGCTCACCAGAACTCTATATGATGCTCTCGAAATGGATGAACAACTGAAGTATTGTTTTTTTAAAGTATGAACTGTATACAGAGAGGAAAGAACTTTAAAGAAAAGCCTCACCTTTTAGCTGGATTGAATATCGATCCAGGTTTCTGTTCCTAATATCGTGGAATGTATTTAATTCTCTCTCTCTCTCTCTTTCCCGAACTGTGTCCAGTGGCTCACACATCCAGAATGCTTTAGGTGTGAGTGTGTCCCTTTCTCGACCGTAGTGCCCTTCTTGGCTTTATTTCATTATTAATATTATTATTTTTTTTAACGAATGCATTAAATTTCTGGATGTTTATCTTTACAGTTTGTATTGGTTATTTTGTCATTTGTATTATGTTTAAAGGGGTTTTTATAAATTTACACAAGATAAACGAATAGGCTACAATATATACTAGCATGTCAAAGCTAGAATAAGGAGAGTTCACTGAAAATTTGGGTCATTTTATGTAATTTCATCACTTTAAGCACTTCATTATTGTTACTTTGATTAACCAAAACGTTGGATGCAATGCACAGAAAGGGCATTGATAGCCAAACAATTCGGTTTGCTTTTGGGTGAATCGTTCCTTTAACCTATACTGCCACCCTGTGGTTGAAGCTAAACATTTTCGCTCAGTGAGAAATCAAATGAATGAGAGTGACACTGTGGGCGTAAAGGAAAATACGGAATGTTGAATATACTGGGAAAAAGACAAAACATATTGTTAGTATTATAATTTGTGTTAATAATATTTTAGTTTTTCTACAAATTTTACAGTTTAAAGAATAAAGGAAATTATATTAGAACAAAATTAAAATATATTTTCCTATTAATATATTCCTGTCTAAATTAATTTTCATCAAATGAAAGATGACACATTGTGGACATAAGGGGAAATACGGAATATTAAATATCCTGAAAAAATTGCCTTATTTTTTAAAACAAAATGTATTATTATTATTATTATTTATATTTGGGTTTTTAATATTTTTGTTTTTCTACATATTTTACAGTTTAAAGGAAATTATATTAGAACAAAAAAAAAAAGTCAACTGAAAAATTATGTTATGGCTAACACAAATTCATTCACTTTTTTTTTCGGCTTAGTCCCTTTATCAATCTGGGGTCACCACAGCGGAATGAACCACCAACTTATTCAGTACGTTTTAGGCAGCGGATGCCCTTCCAGCTGCAACCCATCTCTGGGAAACATCCATGCTCATTCACACTCACACACTGCAGACAGTTAAGCCTACCCAATTCACCTATACCGCATGTCTTTGGACTGTGGGGGAAACCGGAGCACCTGGAGGAACCCATGAGAACACGGGAAGAACAAGCAAACTCCACACAGAAGCTCCAACTGACTCAGCCGAGGCTCGAACCAGTAACGTTCTTGCTGTGAGGCGACAGCACTTTACTGCGCCAACGCATCGCCCGGCTAACACAAATTATTTGAGTTAATAGTATATAGGATAAAGGAAATTATATTAGAACAAAATGAAAATATATTCTTCCTAAATTAATTAATTAAAAGATTTTTTAAGAATATTTACAAATGCTTTCTCATGAAACAAGGAAAACATGTCTGCAGGTTCTTTGAAAGTTCAAAATGTACTTTACCTAAAGTAATGAACTTATTTCCTCTGCTAAAAATAAAAGACAATATTTTTTATTTACTTATTTTTATTGATTTTTATTTCTTCTATGCTATGGAAGTCAACAGAAACCAGCAACTGTCTTGTTATCCACATTATTCAGAATATCTTCTTGTTAAATCACAAAAAATTAAACAACAGCAACTGAAAAAAAATAGACAAATGTTTTAGGGTTTGGGGAAAGATCAATAAATCGCTTTTGTACTTTAATTTTAAGAACATTAGTACATTAAAGTACTGTCTGTTCATAATTTTCAGAAAACCTGGACAAAAGTTGGGAACAAGGTTCTGTTTGCTAGGCTCTCTTATAAACATACTAATCGCAATATAACTTTCACGCTTTCACGTGGGCATGTGTGTGTGGGTGTGTGCGTGTTAGAATAATGGGTCACCCAAAAATTTAAATTCTTCCATACTTTGCTCCCCCTCAGGTTGTTCCAAATCCATATAAACTAATTTGTCCTGCCAAACTCAAAACAAGATATTTGGAAGAATGTCAGTACCAATCAGATCTTGCCACTCATTTACTGCCATAGTACGAAAAATTAGCACTTATTTCTTATTGGTTATTGATGTATTGACTTTTGCAGAATTAAGAAATGTATAGAGGATTGGAACAACTTTGAGGGTTGAGCTATTTCTTTAAGGAGCTTAAGATGCCAGGAATGGTGCATTATAGAGGGCATGTGTGTGCATGTTCGAGAGAACACATACACACTGTAGTACAGTATGCGTGCATGTCAATATCCATGAACATTGCTTATCAACTGAATTAGCTCAAAATACTGCTTACCAAAATGCAGTCAACAGTATTTTTCTTGCAAACTTCATGATTTTGAAATCTATGGATCAATAACAATATTGCATACTCAGGGGTGATGCAAACACTAGCTATTAGAAACATATCTGTATAACAGAAAACAATCCATATACATGTTGAAAAATATAATTCAGTGATTTACTAGATGTAGCCTGCATTATTATAATATCAGTAATACAGAGCAATTCAAAAAGAATACCACGACTTTAAAAAAAATCTGTATTTAATTAAAGAAACTGTATGGAACCTTGGGTAATTAATCAATGTGAAGAGCACTTAAAGTTTTTTTTCAGTAAACAAGTTCATTCATTTATTTTATTTTTGGCTTAGTCCCTTTATTAATCAGGGGTCGCCACAGCGGAATGAACCGCCAACTTATCCAGCATATATTTTACGTAGCGGATGCCTTTCCAGCTGCAACCCAACACTGGGAAAAAAACAAGTTCACAGAAGATGTTCAATATGACCCCCTCCAGACACTCAGTGTCAAAGTGACATCAACCCGAAGCTTGTGGTATTCTTTTAAATCACCCTGTATTACTGTGTGTCCTTGTTATAAGCAACCAACTCCTGATAAATCTAACCCTAAGTCAGTACATGTTGTGAATTTATTTTAGCTCCCTTATAAATTGAAAGTTATTTTAATACATTTCAGCCTATTTCGTATCCTGGAGTGTCAATCACTCAAACTATCACTCAAATGTGAAGGTTTTGCTATCATTTAATCAACATTTACAACATTTTTAAATGAAACCGATGGATCTGGAATGCTTGAAGGTGGCCGGAGTGGCTCGTCTTGTCTCTGAGTGATGCACCAGTCAGGTGGACAAGTCTTAGAACACCAAGTCAATACATGTTGTAAATTATTTTCACTTAGTATTTATTTGTATTGATAAAGAATGGACCACATGAAATAACAATAAACAATATATATATTTTTAATTATTAAATTATTTTATTATAATAATTAAGACCAATAATATTGTTCTAGGCCCTGCAGATTTCTAACACAAAGATGAAGAACCTATGTCTTAATCTATGTAAAAACAATAAGGTTGGCTATGCACTTTTAAAAATAAAACAATTGTGATACTATCATTTTAACCTTGCAGTTGTACAAGGGTTTGCCCTTGACGTTGCTTTTTTATTTTCATGGAAAAAATCTATGTGAACATGTTAACTATTAATTGACATTATTTAATATTTTATCTTCCGATCCATAAGTGTTCTTTAAAAATGCTTAATTATTTTGCAGTTTCACTCCATCATTCCATCAGTCTCATTTTTTGCATCTGTACTTTTAAGACATCGCGCAACACTTCTTCAATTGTTCAAGATGCTTCCGAGAAGTAAAGTAGTGCCACTTTTTAATGCCTTAATTTATTGATTAGCCTTGTCATTTTTGATTACCTCATCTTGAAATACAAACATATAAAATTTAATGTTAAAGCACACAGCAAGCCGAAAGAAACTCACGGTAAATTATGCTTTATTGAAAATGAGAGCGATGTTCTTCCGCCGGTTTGTTTGGATATGGGGTAAAGATGGCTGCCACTGGAGATGCAGTCACTTCGAGTGGAAAGCACACTACGCATTGACACTTTATCTTGGATTTTTACAGAGCTTCATATGGGAATTATTTTTGTGCCACTGTAAGAGTTCGCCACAACGTTCAAGGTAAGCTCGCTAAATATTCAGTAAGTTAAATCAATAAGCTAGATTTGCTCTTTCAGTTGTTTCTCTCTCAACTTCTGTTAGCTTGCTAGCTCCCTCACATGAAATTGAAAGTTATTTTAATACATTTCTGCTTATGTTTCCTGGAATGAACTTTCACTCAATTGTGAAGGTTTTGCTATCATTTGATTAACATTTACAACATTTTAAAATGAAACGAATGGATCTGGAATGCTTGAGGGTGGCCGAAGTGGCTCGTGTTGTCTCAGAGTGATGCACCGGTCAGATGCCTTTGTGTCAGGTGGACAAGTTTAGTGACACGAAATGTGGTAAAAAATTTAATTACGCTCTCAAACTTATTTGACATTTAGCTTCAGACTTTAATGTTTACTGTTTATATTAACTAGACCTGAGTCGTTTAGATGAATTGTTGTTGTTTTTGGTTGGGATTCATTTTTTAGCCGGGAGTTTTCGCGGGGATTGTAGTTTCGTGCCAGAGGTTACCATAGTGACAGACCCAAAACCTTTAACGTTACTCGCCATAAAATCCCTGTTTTATGTTTGTGAGGGGGTTGCACCCCAAACTCCGGTATTAACCATTCGGGTTTGTCCTGAAATATTAAGAAAACGTGTTTAGCAGATTTTCTCCTTACGTTACACTGGTGGGAGCATGGAGAGAAGCGAGTGTTGACAGTTAGCAGGGAAATTGATCAGGTTGACCTCGTCAACCGTTTCAACGGATCTAACTTAACTTGCCGCTCATAAACGAGACCGATTTCCAGACCCGTTTAACGTTACCGTTATTTTCTTAAGGGGACTAAAGCAAGGACTTCAGCTTTCGAAAGTAAGTTAAGTTACAATTAGAATAAAATAACATTAACGTTATGTATTTTAATATTTTTGAACATTAACCGTATATTTGCTGTCAGTGTAGGACTAACGTTTATATATGATCTTAGCTCGAAAACAACAATTAACTTATTCAATAACGTTATCATACTAACATTTTATATAAAAACATTATAACGTATCGTTGTATTGCATTTCCCGTTACTGGACATTTGTAAGTTACTACATTACTTTTAAATGATATTATAATTCAGCGTCACAACTTAATTATGGGGACTTGTGGCACAACTGACAATAAAATGTCCCACAAATGCATTATTAAAGGGTAATATAGTTGATAGATTTGCTGGTAATGTCCAAGATGTAGGCTACATTTTTGCAGTAAAGTTAGAGATTATCAGTTGTCCTTGTTGATTCACAAATGTTAGTCAATGGCCACTGAGACTTTAAAAGGCCATATAATAATAATAATAATTGTAATAATAATAATAATAATACTTTACAGACAAAACTATTAATAATTGTAGCTCCGGTAGATGAAGCAACACGATTTTTACAAGAAAGTTAATACTATCAAAAGCAGTGACGTGCGGTGAGGTTTGTGGCTGGTGTCAAAAGTTAGATTTACAAACATATCCACGCGATATTACTTGCCAACCGATTGTGCTATATATATCGTATCAGCAATCTTTCTATACACATTTATTAATGAAATTTAGAGAAATTTTTGAGCTCATATCTGCGCTCAACATAATGGGCTCATTTTTGCAGTCAGAGTAAAACATTAAATAAAATTTGACTAATTGAACTTTACTATGTAAAATTACGCAGCAAAACAAACATTTCTCTGTATTTCAATTAAAGTGTTGTATAACTGTTAGTTGTTTAAAAGTTTTTCAGGTTAATGCTGTTATGCTAGTTTGGCATGTTAAAGGGATAGTTCACCAAAAAAATGAAAATTTACTCAACCTACAGGTTCCAAGTTTTAGACCAAAGTCCATTAAAGGCAAGTCTTTTTACTCGGTGGCCCTCTTTGAAAATCCTCTCAGGCATTCTGTTTGATTGGGGAAACGCAATTCTCCAAAACTGCTTGCCAAGCTTATGATTGAATTTCATATTAGGAATTATCTATAAAATTAAATGACAACTGTCCCTTTAGTATTATTTTTAAATGCTCGAATCACTCAAATTCTGCAGAAACTCACCTCTGGTTTGAACTCACCTCCACCAAAGTATTGTCAGTCTATAGTGAACAATGATTTGCTCCTTTACAAGAAGGCGGGCTTTATTCGTCATATAGTGACTGATGATTGTCTCCAGTACTAGACGGTGGGGCTTTATTCGCCATATCGACCGTTACGTTTTCCCCATTCAAAAAGATAAAAGTGTCATGCCTTTTGTATTTTATAGTCTTTGTTTTTACCTAACTTAGAGGTTCCAATAGTTGTTTTTAAAAAAGCTGAAAATTATTAATTAAAACTATTAATTTGTTAAAGTTAGTGGTTGAAGATTTCCAGCTTTCTTCAAAATAGTTTTCTCTGTTCATCAGAAGAAAGTCAAACAGGTTTGGATTAAGTAAAGTGAGAGTAAATTATGACATTTGAAATTTGAATGAAATATGCATTTTAAATAATTCTTGGCAGCTGGTCAAATTTCATTTTTCCACATGAAACTAAAAAGATTGATTAAAGGTATATATATATATATTTCTTTTGGTTAATTCTGTGTAAGAATACATGGTTGTTTTCTACAGATTCTGATTGTTCATCATGGCAACGGGTGGCACTCCATTTGAAGATGGCACAGATGAGCAGGAGATGCAAAACTGGACCATCTCCAATGGAAGCTTGGATGATAGACTCAACAATATGGTAGGATTCAGTTCTGGATCTCGCACTTCCTTGTAACAGGAGGAGTAAGAGTTCTGCTGGCATGAGATGTTTTGTAGGCCAACACGGAAGTTGATATCACCTTGGTTCCCTCAGCAAACAGCCAGCAGGAGATTTTCGTTTACTTTTGGATTAGTGCAGACAATAAGCTCAGTTACCAGCAAATTTTATGATTTTTAAAAGCTTTTATTGTCATATATGACAATATGAACTAACCATATTGGATATGAACTGTATCTGTATGTATCTTCACTGTAAAGCTTTCCAAAACTCTTGCAGTGGTGTGAGTATAAACACACAAGGTTGTTAAATTGAACTAGTGTATAGATTTGATTTCCTGTTCCTCGGTATGACCTTTATGGTGTCTGATAACCTCTGTCGTCTGATTTAGCCACTTGCTGGCAGTACATTTTGCCAAGATTCCTAAAAAGATAAAAGGAGTATTACTGATATTTTGTGTCATAATAAATCCTAAAAATATTTTTCGATTTGACAAAAATGCCATTTAAATAACTGAGTTTGTGATGATAGAAAGACGAGCTTATTTGGCAGTTTGAGGAGGACGTTTTCTTGTAACATTAAATATTTGAGAGCTGTTGTGCACCCTTAGTTTAGCTTGACCAATAAAACTTCAACAAAACTTTCTGATTGTGTATGGTTTATAAATGTTGGTTCACCATTCTTTCAGGATTGGGGAGTGCAGCAGAAGAAGGCCAACCGCTCATCTGAGAAGAACAGAAAGAAGTTCTCTGCTATGTCAGAGAGCAGGCTAACTAATGACATTTCTCCAGAGTCCACCCCTGGAGCAGGGCGACGGAGAGCACGTACACCCCATTCTTTTCCTCATGTCAAATACAGCACTCAGATGTCTGTGCCTGACCAGGCTGAGCTTGACAGACTCCGGCAGGTCATAAACTTCACTGATTTGGATGAGGTGAGTGGAGCTTTATAAAAGGATTAAGTTTATGACACGCTTTCACTTACGCATTCGATCTGGCTGAAGTTTTAAGCTTGCTACTGTTTCAAGACAGGAAGTTCATGGAATTAAACTTGTTCTGAAGCAAATTCTCAGAAGCAAGCCCTTAATCTCAAATAGATCACCGTCAAATTCAGGCCAGCTTTAAAAAGGAAATGCAAATGTCAGAGACATAATTTGGTAATCCAAAATATCACTTTTCATCCCAACAGAGAAGTATTGGCAGTGATTCTCAAGGCCGTGTAACTGCAGCCAACAATCAAAGACAGCTGTCTACTGAGGCCAAGAAACCTTTCAACTTTCTGCCAATTCACCTCAACACTAACAAAAGCAAAGAGCCCACTGCGTCCACCTCTTCCACACCTGGGGGCAAGGAACACAAGAAACAGAGTCCTGGGAAAGAGCTGTTTGCCCCAGTTCCAGCAGTAGTTAAAGAACCTTTTAGTCTGGACGGTGCCCAGAGGTTGGGATTGGAGGATGGGAGGGGAGAGCTTTCCATTGACAGCAGTCAGGTAATTAAGATGTTTAATATCTTAGTAATGTCTTGAGTTGTGTGCATTTGTGTTTCTCTTTGGCTCTATAGTTACTTCCTTTTTAGAATTAATTTAGTCAGGATATTGTGATGCATCATTAACAATCTGGATCAGATTTTAACACTTATTTTTTTTAGGGCTGAATAATTATTTATATTATTGTCACAATAACAATATTTGTGGCCCACGATCAATAAATTAAAATCATTGCAATTTTACGGTATAAAAGTCAAGCCATTATTTTAATGGGTAAAGTTTACGGATTGTACTGCGTCACATGCATCATGTATTTTTCTAGGAATGTGTTGTTGATCAGGTAGTTTTTGCTTCTGTTGAATCCAAACGTCCCAGGACAAGACAACAAACCTAATTAACCACCTTAAAAGTCACTACAAAGTGGCTGTCATCAGTGGGCTAATGAGCTCAGGAGAATTGTGCTTTGCATTTTTCTGTGCATTCCTAACATTACTAAAAGACACAACAGTTGTTTTCTAAATTAACCAAATATTCACGGAGATTCAGCAGTTTTTTTCCAACGTGTTTGCTAGTCATGCTGTCAGAAGACACTGTATACAATTGTTCCAATGTAAAAAAAAAAAAAAGTAGCCTAATTTTGGTCCTGTTCATGCAGGTATTCAGGTTTGTTGTCATTGATATGATGCAACTTTTATAATTTACAAAAAAAAAAAAAATCTAATTAAGTTTCGGATCAATTAAATTTCCTTGATTAGACCTACATTTTATTCTGTTTTGCAGTTTTAATATGTTTTTTTTATATATAAAATGGTTTGACAAATAATTTAGCATATCGAAAGTAAATAAATTACATGTCAATACAAAAGCTAAGATTATGAATGTTGGAGTGTAAAGCCATCTCTTCTGCCCTCTGCTTATGAATGGGAGCTGGAGAGAATGTGCCGTTTTAACACAAGATATTTAACTAAAAACACTGAATTGCTCAGCACGCTTAAGGTAAACTAAACTGCACAACACTTGTTGGTTGCACCCGGCATACACATGTTGCGTGAACACAATGTTTGTGAAGTATGTGAATCAACCGTTCTACTTATTTTTATTGTAAAACTGATATCTCTGTTTATTAAGAATAGCAAGCTGACCGTTGTAAAAGCCTTTAAAATGATCTGCTTTTTCAAATAATAAAAGTAGACTGTACACTACTATATTCATTAGAACATTCTCCCCGCTGTTGCTGAGCAAAAACTGGAGCACAGATGTGTCAGTGAGCGCTCAGAATTTAGGCCAGTTTAAAAATATGCCACTGTCCATGTGAGAGCTCTTCCTTGGTCTCTTTCTCTTCTCTTCCCTGTCTTTCTGTTCACTTCCTTCTTTTTCTCAGTCTGCATACCTTTTTGCTAATTTCTTTAGCATTTCTTCCTTCTTGTGCTCCTGTTTATTCACACAGCTTGTTTTTTTTTCATTCAGATTGTCAGTAAACTGGTGCAAATTCGTGAATACATCGGCAAGGCCACATCCATGAGAGACGACCTGGTGGAAAAGAACGATGTGCCTGCAAACGTGGAACGTCTGTCTCTCCTCATCACTCACTTGAAAGAGCAGGAGAAATCTTACCTGCGTTTTCTTCAAAAGATGCTGGTCAGTATTATTCTTTATTTGTTTTTTATAAAGTTGTTCTTTTATATGCACCCTAATGACCGTTACTGCCAGTAGGGGAAATAGAACTTTGTTTAGGCTGATCGTATGAGCATGATATTAATTTAAGGTTCGGGTACTGTAGGTTTTTTTCAGTGGCTGATACATGTAAAATACATACTAAACAGGCATGCAAATTTTGTTAATATTAACAAAAGTATAAAATTCCATCTGATCTAAACAACAACACCTTCTAAGGCCTACTGTCCACTGCCTAAGCATCCAATATAGGGCTGTGAAAGTTAATGCTTGTTTTTATTTTTAATGGCTTTATAACATCTGTACCTGGGTCAATGACGTGACGCTCATTTTTTTGTGTCCATGTCTTTTAAATAAATTCAAGTAGGTTACAGTTTCAAAATAAATAAGCAAATTACTTGCATACATTTCTATTTTGAGGACCAAGTTTAATTTTTTGGTTTTAATCCATTTTAAGAAAATTTTTAGGGGATTATTGCAAGAATGTCAATGTGGTGTAACCAAAAAAAATTGGTACCAAATAGTTTACCTTGTTTAAAAAATGTGAAAGCCTCAATGAAACATTGTATCGGCTAGTCTGGCATAATTTTACATTAGACATATTTAATAGTAAATAAAGGTAAATATAGCACAATTGTTTTAAATATTATAATTCATTTGGGGAATTTTTTCTGTCACCTCAAATTTCTGAAATGTCAAGATGGTGTAACCACCATTTATTGAGCCATTTTGTTAATATTGTGCACAAGACAGTTAGACAGGAAATTGAATCACAGAGAAGAACTCTTGATAAGACTAATTGCTGCATGCAAAGGTTAGTAACTCTTTTTAAAATGTGAGATACTTTGACCTTTTTAAGGTATGGTCAGCTATTCTTAGATATGCATGTCAAATGGTAAGACCCCAGAAATGCACTGATAATTGTTCATAATTATAAAAATAAGTATTATATTTAAAAGTTAAATTTGAAATATTCCCACCAAGCCCATGTGCTTACATAGATGTTATTGATAATGCCTGTCAAATTTCATTTTAAGTTGAAATGTCAAGGGGTGTAACTGGTTACACCATTTGACTCATATAGCAGGAGTCTTTCTGTCAGGGGTCAATTTAGTCAAATATCATTAGTTCATGATGCTGATCAAAAATGCGACATAAATTAAACTACTATTTGTGTTCATAGTGTAGATTATTTATTTATTTTTGTTTGAGAAATAGGTGCTTAATCCACAACCTTACTATTAAAGCTTTGTAAACATAGGATAAAATTATTTTACTGCACAACATGAATGTTTTTTTTTTTGTTTATGTTAATCCATGTTTATATTCACACAATATAATGTACACACTCTCTCATTCACACACACATTCATACACTACAGTCAATTTAGTTTTTCTAATTAACCTATACCGCAAGTCTTTGGACTGTGGGGGAAACTGGAGCTCCCAGAGGAAACCCATGTCAACTCCACACAGTAAGCCATCCTGGTCCATCTTGGACTCAAACCAGCAACCTTGTTGCTGTGAGACAACTGTGCTAACCACATTAGCCACTGTATCACCCTCCTTTGAAATGTTGTAAGTATTTTTTTTCTTCTTGAGAAAGTCTTATTTCTTTTAGTTTGGATAGAATAAAAGCAGTTTTTAAAATGTTTAAGCAGTTTTTAAGGTCAATATTGTTAGCCTTCTTAAATACAGAACAAACCACAGTTACCCAATGACTTGGCCAATAGATCTTACTTGCCTAATTAACCTAATTACATTTTTAAATGTCACTTTAGGCTGAATACTAATGTCTTAAAAATTATCTAGTCAAATATTATGTGCTGTCATCATGGCAAAGATTACGGAAGAAATCAGTTATTAGAATTTAGTCATTTAAACTATTTTGTTTAGAAATGTGTTGACAATAATATTCTCTCTGTTAAAGAGCACTTGGGAATTTCTTTTTTAAATAAAAGAAAAATTAACATGGGAAATGAAACAAGGTTGACAAGCCTCTATAGACTGAGTGCACACAGCCTTAAGTTTTGGAGGTTTTCATACTTGATGCGCTTGCTGTTGTACTATTATTATTAACAACTGGAGGTGCCTCGGAGGAACTTTAATGATGAAAAGTTGTGAAGAACAAGTCAGAAGTTGCTAAACAAATGAATTGCAGTTGAAATCAGTTTTGTTTGGTTTTTTTTACAGCATGTCTGATAAAAAATTTTCTTCTGGAGAAAGTCTTATTTGTTTTATTTAGGCTAGAATAAAAGCAATTTTTAAAAGCCATTTTGAGGTAAAAATTATTGGCCCTTTTAAGCTTTTTCCCCGCGATAGTTGACAGAACAAACCATGGATATACAATAACTTATCTAATTACATTAACCTGCCTAGTTAACCTAATTAAGCCTTTAAATGCTACTTTAAGCTGTATAGAAGTGTCTTGAAGAATATCTAGTCTAATATTATTTACTGTCATCATGGCAAAGAGAAAATAAATCAGTTATTAGAGATGAGTTATTAAAACTATTATGTGTTGAAAATGTGTTGAAAAAATCTTCTCTCTGTTAAACCGAAATTGGGGAAAAAATAACAGGGGAGCTAATAGCTCAGGGGGACTAATAATAATTCTGCATAATTCTGAAGTTAACTGTATAAAATAAATAGTTTGTGGATAAGTTGTGGATACACTCATGAAATTATTTGTTGTCAGTCAGTCGTGTATGCTTACAAAAATTGGCCTTTAATCCCAGCACCAAGGCAACAACGAGTAAGCAGCAGTTCTTACGTACTAGTGATTTACGTACAGTGTTTGGCAAATTGTTTCTAAATAGCTTAAAAGTAAAATAGTGGATTTTTTTCTAATATCATCTACTTATTTTTATTTTAATTAAGCCAACTGAAAAGAAACAGTGATGGAAAAGGTGTTAAATGTTAAACATGTTTCTTTAGTTTGTTAATATTCTATTGATGAGGGCCACACATTTAATGTAAAGGATGTTATTACTTGGTGTATTAAAGTTCAGCAACCTGGTTTCATTGTTCTAAACACATTTGTCAATGACAATCCCACTGAAATTGTTGACTATCATTCTTAATTTGAATTGATTTTAATTGTCAATTTCAAAATCTTTGGCTGTAGAAGCAACACTGTCAGGTGGTGTAACTGGTTTTTGTCAATTGGTGTAACCAGTATTTTACATAAAAATATAATTATGTACATGGAAATAATGTGAAATTAAAATTAAAACACTTAGTTTAGTGTAATAAAATAGTTTTTAACATTTTTTACATAATTTGTCAAAGATTATTTAGAAACCAGAAGTGTTTTTAGCATGTGTCTGGCCGAATATTGCAAAAACTCATTAAAATGTACATTTAGAGATAATGCGAATACAATAAATGTTATTGTGGTATTTTAAAATGAAGTATTTATTTCAGTGTGTACACTTGCATATCATCTAGAAGGAGTAAATTTTTTAATATTTCACAATTTTTGGCAGTTACACCATTTGACATTTTCAGTTGCATTCAGTCTTAATGTCTGTAAAAAATGGTGTAAATGTTATTTTTAATTACATAAAATCAACATGAATACAATCTGTACATTTTAAAATATCTGACGGATGCTTTTAAATCAACTTTGTAAAAGATTTTTAAATTTCCCATCTTGCCAAACCTGTTTTGTCACTGACCCACCTGTTACAGTCAGAGGCGAATTATTTGTTGTTTTAAAGAAAAGTAAAATAATAACAGTAATACAAAAAGCTAATCAAAGCTCATCAAGCATGTAAATATCAGTAATTTAGTGCATTCTTAAAACCCACTGGAAAAAACAATAAAAAATGGTATATTAGAATGGAGTTGAGTATTTTGAGTTAATTTTTTTTACATTGCTGGGGGATTTTAGTGCAGTTTGAAATCTTCTAAAAGTAAAACTCATTTAAATGTATTCATTTAAGGTAACTCGATGTTGACTGGAACTTGACAATAAATGACAAAAGACAATAATTCAATGTTAAGTTCAATGTTAGTTATATACAAGTCATTTGAAATAACTTGGGAGAAAAAAAAGTATGTTGTATTGTTGAGAGAAATAAATGCCAAGCCAAACAAATACAGAGCACCTCATCTGAAATGTGTCTGTTCAGAGGTTGCTTAAACCTGACCAGCAGTCTTAATAACCTGAATCATACCACAGATATGCAGTGTTAGGCTTTGTTCTTGGTGGTGCTGGCTTGATTAATGTGGAGCCCAAATCTAGGGCAACATGTCGTCTTTCTTCCCCTCAGCATGCTTTTGCTCTTCACTGTGACCTCACTTGCAGTAGCTGTGCATGGTAATGTTTTTGAGTGTGAAATTGAATGGAAAAATATTTAATAACCAGATCATTTGTGTTGTGCTGTTGCCTTTTTCCTGTTCAGTTTATATCCGTTTAAATTCTAAAATGTAGCAGTTTTTGCAAGTATGGGCTAGTTTTTAAATTGGGTTTTTTCTGAGCCCTCCCCCTCCTCCCTACGCTCTACAGGCGAGGGAAAATGAGGATGATGATGATGATGAAGGTGCTACGGTGGATTCTGCAGTAGGTTCAGGCTCGGTGGCCGAGAGCACATCTCTGAACCTGGAGCCGCGCTCTGAAACCTCCAGTGCCACTGTGAGTACTCACAAAGGCTCTTTCTGACATCTTGGTGCCTGAACTGAACATTGATCATCACAATGTACAGGGCATGCAAGGTGGAATGTAAAGTAGGGTTGAGCGATCTGACAATTTTATACCATCTTGATTTTGAACGTCTCCACAATCTTTTTTTCAATACCTTTTAAGTTATTGAAATGTTGATGGGCAAGACTTTAAAGAACAGAAAGTGCTTGCAATTAAAATTATTTATTTAGAACCCAGCTTTGAAAGAGATCTGAATCCAGTACTAGTTCTGAGTGCATGCTGAGGTGTGATGGTTCAGAACATGGGCCTCAGTGTCTGCACTTTAATGGTCAAAATGCACACCATGTCAAAAAGCCTTTCTAAACAAAGGTGCTTGTAAAAAGCAAACATTTGGGAGAGAAAATCCATCCAGGTCCTAAAATGACAGCCATCTAATAACCTGCTGCTGTCTGTTATTGATGATCTAGCTACAAAAAGTATGCAACATGGACATATTTTATATTTATGCAGTGAAGACTGTATTCAGTTCAAGTGAGAAATACTATATTGAAGTTTATTTATTTTCCATAATCTTGACAACTTCAATTACATGTAAGATAGTAAAAGTTGTACTGCTCTTGAAAAACTGCTCTGAAATCCTAGATGAAATAGAATATTAGTCTGATATAATCTGATTGAATATTTATGATAATCTGAAGTTTATGCTTAGTCAGCAAAGATGGCTTACAAAAACTCCTTGACTCCTGCAAATGGGAGCTTTCTTGTATGTTTTTAGTTTGTCACTGAATGTCAGGCTGTCATTTTGTCAGTTTGTCACTGAATGTCAGAAAGTTGGTGTTTGAAAAATTTAGTTTTGATGATTAAGTTTAAGATTACATTTAGTTAAAATTGTTAACTGACTTTTATATCAAACATAATTACTTTTAATTTGAGTGTATATCATTTTGATGTTTAATGTTTTGGTGAGATTTAGCAGGCTGCTGGAAGAAATGTCATGCTGACAGATTTCCTGGAACTGTAAGAGGATATTATGCATGCATGTTCTGCTTGTTAGATGCTGCCTCTTTACAAACTTTTTATTTCTTTTTGTTTTTACTGTTTTACTTGACTGCAAGGGCAGTCTAATATTGTTATTTAGGAACATAAATCTTGGTAGGGCTGGATCTGGCATTGCAAAATGATAATACAATGTCAGGCCTTAAAAGCACATAAAAATGATAATTTCACTTTAAACATTTTTTTGCAATGACTCCACAAAAATGTGTTCAAAACTGTAGCACCTGGTCAGCTTGTGATATTAATGCTGAAACTATACTGCAGCCCTTATACTTTTATTGAGTTCATTTGAGGATAAAACGGAAGGGAGTTCCACAAAGGAAAAGCGAGCTTTAGAATAGGACCGTATATTTTAATTACTGATCCCTAACCAGCTGCTTTGGGGTTTAGTGCTTGTGGAATATCTGAGTCTTTTGCTTTATATGATTCCTTTTTTTTCTCTCTTTTGTGTGTAATATGATGTCAACGGTGGCAGTATTTCCTGCTGACCTGGCCAGGGCAGTAGTTTGATCTGCCATAATAAAATGTACTAGTTTTTTACAGAATACATTTAAGCTTACAGTAATATCTAGAAATGACTGTCTAAGTGTCAAAATGATATCTGATTGATATTTACTGATGCTTCAAGATTGCTAGATTGCTTTAAGTGTTAAATGCCTGTACATATTAAATGTTACCCTTAAATGTAATTTTAAAATGATCAGAATTCATACCAAGAGTGCCCAATACATAACATAAATCCTAGGTTATTGTTAAGACATAAAATCTGTGATTCTGTAAAGATAAGCTACTTTAAGATTTTGCACGTTATGTCAGCTGTTCTGAAAGTCTTTTGCTCTGGCATCTGGCCAGTGGTGATGCTTATTGTTGAGCCTAGACCTTAGCTCACAGCAATGTCTCTGACAACCTTGAATCTCAGCACCTTGCTATATGTTGCTATATGGTTCCATATGTTGATACTTGCTCTTTGCCCTATTAAAATCTTCCTCTCTTTTAGGGCCATGGGGTCTGTAGAGAGCAGAAAGAAGAGCTAGAAAACATGCGAAAGCAGCATGACTTGCTAAAAAAGATGCTGGAACAGCAGGAACAACTCCGAGCACTACAAGGCCGTCAAGCTGCACTACTGGCCATGCAGCAAAGTGCTGAACTAGCCATAGCAGTGATGGATGACACTGGTACGAGCGATGTTTAAGATGGGATCTGTGCCTCTAGAAGTTAGAATTGCTTCTGTTTTTATTCTACATGTTCTACATTTGTTTTACGTGTTACAGTTGTTACAGAGACTACTGGAAGTGTGTCTGGCAGGAGCATTACTTCTGAGCTCAATGATGAACTCAATGATCTTATCCAGCGCTTTCATAACCAGCTACATGATTCTCAGGTATACCAGACAGTGAACCAGGCAATTTTTTTGAATATAATTTGTGTTCCCAAATATATAAGACAGATTGCTACAATTTAAGAATAAAAGTTGTAGTGTTCCAAAATTAAATGTTGGTTAATATACTACTACGATGTACTTTGCAGTTTGTTATTTTGCCATCATGTGTAAAAGCAGTTTTTTGACTCGCCTGTAACTTGTTGATTCTTTGTTCGACAAATAGAACTCATAATATAACCGCATTACATTTATATAGTATTTAATTTAATGTTAAGCTACTTTGAGTTTTTTTTTTAATTGTTCAAGCATCACTAAATAGCATTTTAAATGTCTTTCTCTCAGTCTCAGGTGGTTCCAGATAACCGACGGCAGGCAGAATGCCTCTCTCTTTCAAGAGAGGTGTGCCGCTCACGCACTACCCATAATTCCCGGGGTCAGTTACCTTCCTCTGCCCCACTAACTACTGCATCAACCTCAGCCAGCGCAAAACTTTCTAAACTACAGGAGCTACAGGACAAAAAGCAGACCATGGACAAGATCCTCCAAGAACTCCATTCACTTAGAGACCAGACCCTCAACAACAGTTCCTGTAAGCCTCCCTTCCTCACACAGCACACGCATCTAAAAGGATTACTGTCTCTTTTCCCTTAAGATTAATTGTTGAATTGTAAATGTGTTTGTTTTTCCTTAGGTCAGAGTGTCAGCCAGCGTAGTGCACGTGTAGGCATGTCAGAGCGTCCTTCAGTTTTGGGTAGAGAGGGAAATGGGCCACGTCCAGTAAGGCAGGGCTCATCCACTTACACACAGATTGATGATAACAGCCACTCTGCTGACAAACTCAGGTTTAGAATGTTGTGTCATTCAATATCACATCAGTGTTTGTTTAAAAGGATATTGCTGAATTTTGCAGCTCGGTGTATTTGATCACTGCTTTGTCACTCAATGCAGGAAGCTGAAGGAGGTGCACAAGCGATTGAATGAACTAAGAGAGTTGGTTCAGTATTATGAACAGACATCAGATATGGTGGTGGATACTGTAAATGAGAATGTGAAGGAGGAGGATGAGGAAACTGAGGACGGTTCACTTTTTGAGGCCATGTTTGATTCAGAGCAGGAGAACCACGAACCAGTTACCAACATCAGGTATAAAGATGAAATCCTTTTCATTGGTGTATTAAAGTGAGCATTTGTGTGTTGAGTTTCTTGCTTCGAATTATCAGGGTACAGTATAAAAAATGTGAACTGGCTGTTTAATTAGAAACTAACTCGTTTTGTAGAAATCCAGCCCAACCACAGACTCCAAGTAACTGGATGGACATGAACAGTTTGACAAAGACTCGCAGTGCCTCCAATAATAGAGATGGCCGCCTGAACACAGAATGTGAAATCAATAATCGCTCAGCAGCCAACCTACGCAGTCTCAACATCCCTTCAGTCATAGGTCAAGCCTCACACTCTGAAATTTAAAAACATGCTGTGTTAACAAGACTTGAAACCATTAGCATATTCACTTTTCTTCTTTTTTGCATTGTAATCACTTCAGAAT
Source organism: Danio rerio (assembly GCF_052040795.2). Lineage (NCBI taxonomy): Eukaryota > Metazoa > Chordata > Actinopteri > Cypriniformes > Danionidae > Danio > Danio rerio. The sequence goes on from NC_141021.1 coordinate 18,092,078, forward strand.
GTCAGCACAACCGAGACAGGCCTTACGTTGGAGTTAAAGATGAGGATGATGAGGAGGTGCTGGAGGATGACGATGGAGCTAGAGGAGGAGGAGGAGGAGGAGGTAGAGACAGTGATGGTTCGGGATCCAGTCATAGGAGCAGTCTGGGCGGTGATGCAGAGTATGCTCAGAAAGTTCACCGTCTTCAAACAGCCAAACAGAAACTCAGACAACTTCAAGAACTGGTGGCTATGGTGCAGGTGATGTTCTAGTCATTCATTGTGCAAATGTAGTGTGAATGGAGCTTTCTGTGTCAACATTGTTTTGTTAATGTTTCTATAGAGCGACGATACAGATGGTACTACAGCTAATGAGGATGAGGGTTTGAAACAACAACCCAACAATACACGAGCAACAGCTCCCAAAGCTCAGAGAGACATTGCCCTCTGTGATAAGGCCAGGTTGGTGTGCGTTCCTCATAGTAATCAGGCTGCAGTAAAAAGACCTTTGTGAAATGGTTTGTGATGTTCGTTTTTTTAGAGAGAGATTGTATGAGGAGAAACTCAAGCAGCAGCAGCATGAACTAAAGCAGCTTCATGAAGAGAGACAGAGACTATTGGAGATTCAGGGGAAGATACAGGACATACAGTGGGCTTGCCCTGATCTTCAGGTACTTCACACACGTGCTCTTTTGAATTACAGAAGGTTGCTACCATAAACGCACAGCTCAAATCTGCTGAAAGTTTAATTTGTTTTTTTTTTCTATCATGTATTTTCAGTCATCTGTGAGCAGTAGTGCCAGTGGTCAAATGAGCAGGAAGATTCCTGCAGCAGCCTCTACTCCTGCTCCTGTTCCATTACAATCTTCTTCCTCAGCTAAAGCCAACACTAGTGGCCTCAAACCCACAACTGAACCTCCTCCAGTCACCGTCACTGACAATGAGGTTAGTGTGGAATCCAAATAAAAATGTTGCTTTCGTTTATTTATCAAATGAGTTTGTAAAGTGATGGTATGCGTTAAAACGGTGATAAATCACTTCTACCTTGTGTCTTATCAAGTCATCATGGTGTATTGATGATTAAAGTCTATTTATTTTTACCAATCCTGTGAAATGTTTAAATTTGAATGGTTTATTAGAAGTTGTGTTAATAATCTGCATCTTTGTTTAATTTAAGCTTTTAGCTAATGTAAACATTTATCAGAGCTAGGGCTGGGCAATTTGGCCTAAAATCAAAATCTCAGTTAATTGAACATTTTAACTCGATTATGATTAATGAACGATTATTTTATTTATCTTTTGCCTGCACAGTTCACTGACAATTTTTGTACAGTAAATATCCTGACGTATTACAAGTGTGAGATTTTTGAATGAAGTGTGCATTACTTGATTTTTTTTTTAAACAATAATTTAAGGAAACCCACACTACTATCTATAATTATTTATTAAGCATTACTGTTGATCAACTAAAATTAAAACACACATTGCCTAAAATGAACAGCCATTTTTTTCTTATAATAGAAGTGAAAATAAATAATTTGTTTCACTTTTGGAAACAAAATAAATTATTTTTATTGCTTTTCATATAAAAATTCTCTTCTGAACAAAATAACTTTTGTATATCCTGTAAATAATATTTTAGAGAGTGCATTTCTTGCATCTTCTAAAAACAAATACTTTAATGTAAATAAATTTTTTTGTGTAATCTCAAGGCATCTCTGCTCTACATTGACAATGATTGTAAGCTGTACCAAAGTAAGGCTCAAGAATGGGTCCATCATCCTACTTGACCAGAGATCAGATTTGGCCGCAAAAGTATATAAATCAGCCTTTAAAGTCTCTAAAGCCTTTTGCGTCGAGTGATCTTCCTTGCTTTGTGCGTAGCGGTGCATTTAAACTTCTGTGCGCTGTTTGTGTTGCTCTGCAGTAATACTTCAGAAATGCTAGCTGGCACTGGGTTTTTATTTTCCTCTGTGTCAAGTATCTTCGTGAGAGTTTAAATTTTTCTGAACGCTACCTAAATGTACAAGAAGCTAAAAGTCGTTCGTTTAGAGGCAGGAGCTGGCGGACGTGAAACAACTTTAATCATAAGGTAAACACTCAACAAAAGTTTCCATCTGGAGCTTCTCCATGTGGCTCGCACACTTGTAAACACTCGCTCCAACGGGCTGTATGCTGTCCCGCAGCTCTCTGTGCCGCCCATACCATGGTACCATTGGTTAATGCTACCAAACTAACCAATCACAGAGCTTAAGCTACACTTCGTCGCTATGTGCAGTTGCATTTTTGAGAGGTGCACGGGTATGAGACTGCATGAAGGCTACGCCGGATCATACACATACTCTCGTCGCAGAATCAACAACAACAATCAGCCTTAACAGATTAGCCTCACGTGACCACAGGTGGTAGGAAAAATTTTAAAATTATTTTAAAAAAGTCGACTAGGGAAAATTAAATCAATTATAGGTTCTAAATATCAATTTAAATTATTTTTGATTAATCTAATCAGCGCACATCAATTGCAATAAACAGCAGCTCACCTTTGTCATCATGATGTTAGAATATGTTGGTTTGTACTTTTGGAGAAGGACTATCTGTAAGCAGGCAAAAGATGGTTTCTAAATCGATTTTTAATAAAGTAACTTTTGTTTTATTGTTAATCTAAAAGTATATTTTTATGTTAGCTGTGGACAGAGATGCGAAGGCACCAGATGTTGCGTGAGGAGTTGAGACAGAGACGGAAACAATTGGAGAGTCTGATGGCAGAGCAGCAGAGGAGAAGCACACTCCCTGACTCTCCATTCAGAAGCAACACACACGAGACCCAGTCCTACAGTCGTGATGAAAGGTAACGAACAGCCTTCACATTTTTCAGCACGCTGACATAATGGCAATTGTTGCTAATCATAATCTTCCTTTTAGAACGGTGGCCACATGGGGTGGTTCTACACAGTGTCCTCTTGGTGATGAGGATGATGATTACTCCTCTGAGGTCGGAGCTGAGGAAGATGATGATGATGATGAACGTGATGAGGGAGAGGAGTCCAGCTCCACCGATGAACGGCATGCTTGCTCTACACAAAAACAACGCAACTACAACAGGAATAACAGAGAGGGGTAAATAAAAGGCTCACACTAAAGAAGCTTTAAGTTTGTATAGGAAATCTACACCATCTCTTTATTAATTGCCTTTAACATTTTGCAGTCTGAAAGTTCTCAGGGAAGTTAACACAAGTCCTTCCCCTCGTAGATCAAGAGGTCGTTCTCGTCAGCAGCCGCAGTCTGAGAGAGGAAGTTCCAGCAAAGCGAAGAGGCAGGAGAACCTGCGATGGGCAGCTGATTTGTCTCTCGCTGAAGGTGCTGCACCAGCACACTGGCAGGAGCAGATCACACACCTCCAGAAACAACTTAACTTCAGCACTACCATGTGCCAAACTCTGCTTCAGGATCAGCAGGTGAGAGTGTACAAAAATGGATTTTGTCAACATCTTGATTTCCCCATCTCACTAACATCCTATTTCTACTCTGTAGACACTTTCATACATGCTGCAGGCTCTGCTCACTGGCCCCTGCGGTGTTGTGCCCAATAATGTGACCTCTCCTCAGGTCCCTCTCATCATGCACCAGCTAAACCAGTGTTACACACAGCTGGCTTGGCAGCAGAACAATGTCAATCGGTGTGTGTCTTTACACTTCATTAGAAAAACATTCATTTTAATAAAGTATAAGATATTACTTATTAGGAATGAAACCTTTTCTATAAATTACACTGTCAAATATTTGGGTAACACTTTACAGAAATGGTCCATTAGTTAATGTATTTAATAACATTAAGTATCAATAATCTTGTAAAGCATTTATAAATGCATTATTAAAATCCAAAGTAGTGCTTGTTAACATTAGTTAAAGCACTGTGAGTTAGCATGAACTAATATTATATATGTTAAATAACATTAACTAACATCATAGATCTAATAAATATATTAATCATAAAAAAATAATAAATTAATTTTGTTTATGTTAGTAAATTAACTAATGGACCATTATTTGAAAGTGTTAACATTATTTGTAGTGCCGTTTATGTTGCATTTGAACTCTTATACTCAAACAACATGGATTAAAATACTGTAAAAACTTTTTATTTAATTTAACTTTTTTAATTTAATTTGATGAATTTAATTAAAATAGACTCTGTTTTGTAACATTTGGCTTCATTTATCACTAACGTTTTTATTTGTGACAGATTGAAGCAGACTCTGAATGATCTGTTGCGGCAGCAGCAGAGCCAGTCATCATCTGGACAACAGCAGCATCAAAGTGTTGCGCATGATCCTGCATCTCCTTCAATGTTCCTAAATTACCCATCTGTCAATGCACTCAATATTCCTGGACTTCCAAATTTCTCCCCTTTTCTAACTGGTATGTCTGTCATCTAACGTTAAATCTTTATATAAGAGAAATAATCTAATTAATAAAAAAAAAAATTATTCACGTATAACTTTCTTCTTCATTTCTGTCTTCAGGCTTTAATTTCACTCCCATGTTTCCCCCTTCAGTTGGAGATTTCCAGCAGAACCAGGCTAGTTCAGATCAACATCATGATCCAAATATATCCCTCAAAACGGAGTACATGAGCTTCCCCCCTCCACTACAGAGATCTCCACTCAATAATGCAGAGAAACGGTATAATATTTCTTTTTTAAAGAATGTAAGAATTGCTTTAAATGTTGGTTAGCTTCTAATTCAACTAAGGGATCTTGCTCAAAAAACAAAAATGAAGAAAAACTTATCCTTTTTTTTTTTCTCCTCTTCCATTTATAGGTTCCAGTCTCACTCTGATAATCTGACTGATGCTAATAACTCCAGCTGGTTAAACTCCTCTCTGAATCGTTCTAGTCAGAGGCCCATTCTTACCTCAGACCATCCAAGTCAGGTAGAGCAGAACTCGCTTTCCTCATCTCCTGTCCCTCACCCTTCTACCTCCCGGGATCGCTCTTATATACCTGACTCCCAGGAGTCTATGAGCAGCCTGCCAGACAGAGCAGACCCAACCACTGTCACCAAGACCTTCAGAGCAGGACGCAAGGCTGCGGCACAGGCCAGCCTGGCATCCAGAGACAAGACCCCCAACATGAAGAGCCGCCGGAAGAGAGGCAGGGGACAGAAGAACACTGGTGTGTCTGTATTTAAAGTTTGACTTGCATCATTATTGGTTTGATATACTCATAGTATTTCTACATAGACTTTAAAAATTAGCTCTGGCACTTTAAAATTCAAAGTCTCATTGCACTGCACTCTTCAATTATTTGCACTCAACTTTCTTTGTGCCCTTATTTTTATTTATAGTATTTTTCTCTCTTAAAGTTTACTAAAACTATTCAGTGCTTCCTACAGGTTTGAAATATACTTGCGGTGGTAGCCGGATTGAAACACACCATTTACCCACATCACATAAATAGTTAACTATATGCGACAGACAAAACATAATTATTTTTCAACAATAATTTAATTTATTACACTGTTATCGACTGTTTATTTTCAATGGGTTAAAGTGCTTCTCTCTCTTTCAAGTTCAAAGCAAACTTGAATGCTAAAGCATTTTAGAAATGTATATAAAATAGCCTATGTAATATAATAACATAAATTAATAAAATAATCAGCAAATGAGAAATAAATGACAGAAAAAGGAATAAAAAGAGACAATATCTCTAAAACTTACCATAATTAAAAGATTAAAATGTGTAGATGTGTTGATTAATCATTACTAATTGTGTACATATATTTTGCAGCCAGTTCAGACCAGTCATTTCGACCTCATGGAGTATATAGTGAAGTGCGTGCGCAGTCAGTTGCGAAGCCAATCAAAGGTAGGCTTAAGTACAAAGATAATGCAAAAACACATACAAGCTTTAGAAAGCGAAAGCAAAAGTTGAGGTTAGGTTTAGGTTTAAAACCCGGGCTAGGTTTGAAGTCTCAAAAAGGTGCATCTCTGTGGGCATACAGAGCATATTATACTGTTATATACATGTTATACTGTCTGTGGGAGTGTTGACAGTTCACGTGCACACAGAACGAAACGGGTAAACGAGTGAAGATTTTCCACTACTTTATCGATTGCGGATGTTTGGTTATATTGAGCGGATGTAAAAAAAAAAGTGTAAAGGATGTTATTTAAAGTAAAAAAAAATGTCACTTAATATACTTGGTCATCTGTTAATATACTTGGCTGGCCCACCCTAGTAAAGTCTTATGTGTAGGAAGCACTGCTATTTGTATTTATTTGAGTCTGAGAGTAGCTTAATTTCAGTTCGCTATATGCTTGTAAATGTAGCATATTTGGCAAAGCTGAATTGAACTTTTTTGACTTTAAAAGGGGTGAGAAAAAAATTGCAAAAAGCCTGAGAGTTAATTTACTGTTTTCATCCTCCATTTCAGCCTCTGTGGACAGTGACAGTGTTTCAAGTGACTCCCATTTTGAGAGAGAGCGCTCCAATCAGGTCAAATATAAAGAGCTCAACCAGGATCTGTTGGACAAGCTCACACAGGAAAAACTGGACAGCAAGACTAAGAACAGCAAGCCAAACGACCTCTCATCTGGTATGACTTTTCATACGGATCTCATTCAGCTATAGATCTCACTGGATTAAACACTATATTCACATGCAGAACAATGAATACTCCCTTATTGCTAATATTTTACAACCTCAGAAGCACCTTCCAGCAGTGTAGCAGGAGAAGCAACATTTTCCCATTTTTGTTTAAGCATCTTGTTTGTGTTCCCTGTGTCCATATACTGTTAAAATGTACTCACTATCATTTTAATTTCTGTTCGTTCCCATTTCATTTTTGGTTCTGTTCTTGGTTTCTTCACAGCATATGCTTGGAGAACACCTTTTCTCTCTAACAGAATTGCATGCACTGAAGTCCCAGGTAACTCCATGTTCATCAGCTGTTTGATGTGCTAACTATTTGCTAACATTTTCTGCATGTGTGTTCCCCTTGCCTCCTTTTTCTTCATCTGTTATAGAAACTACATCCAAAAGCGCTAAATATAAACTAGGTGTTTTTATTTTGAAGGGGTAGAATCTCTCACACATATACAGCTTTAGAAGCACTTCCTTTCTGTTGTACAGTAGCATTATGTTAGAACATTGGAAGAAAGGGGGGGAAATCCATAGTTTTATTGATGACAACATTTAATTCCATTGTGTTTTGATATGGATGTTTGCTTTTGAATTGAAAATGAATTGATGTCTGTGCATGGTTTTGTGTTAAACTTTTAAAATTCCTTAAATGTTCAGTGAACAATGGTTTGAATGTACTGAAACATTTGCAAATGATTTACTTAGACTTATGTTAAGGTTTTGAATAGTTAAATATTTGTAAGATTCTTTAGCGGTGGCCACAGTTGTTGATCTACTTCTTAAATGCTTTGTTTAATTTTTGTATTGTACATTTCTTTTCTGTAGATGTGAGCAGTGATTTCTCACTCTTTGAGGCCTTAAGAGAAACAATCTACTCAGAAGTGGCAACATTGATTTCTCAGAATGAGTCTCGCCCTCACTTTCTCATTGAGCTCTTCCATGAGCTTCAACTGCTCAATACAGACTATCTACGCCAGAGGGCGCTTTACTCATTGCAGGTACCGTACACAACCATGTACTGTGCTATCCATCTAGATGGCTAATAATAAAATCATAAAAATTATTTTTTTCCAGTTGTTGCTTACAGAACCTAGCTTTGATAACCGCTTTAAGACTGCAGTAGTAGACCCTTTAGAGAGTTTCGTGACGGTTTTCTTTGTGGTTTATTGTTTTTATTTTTATAAAAATATTTAAGTTATTTATATTTAGTAATAACCATCTATTTATTTATAAATTTTTGTGCTGGGCAAAAATTAATCGCATCCAAAATAAAAGTTCGTTTTGATTAAAAAAAAAAAAAAAAAAAAATATATATATATATATATATATATATATATATATATATATATATATATATATATATATATATATAGAGAGAGAGAGAGAGAGAGAGAGAGAGAGAGAGAGAGAGAGAGAGAGAGAGAGAGAGAGAGAGAGAGAGAGAGAGAGAGAGAGAGAGAGAGAGAGAGAGAGAGAGAGAGAGAGAGATTGCTTTGTCATAATATATCAAGCAATCTTTTTATTTTGGATGTGATCATTCTTTAAATTAATTCCTGCATGCATTAATTACTACTACTACTACTATTATTATTATTACTATTATTATTTATTTTTTTTATAAATTTTTTTTCTCTATTTTTTTTGTCTATGTATCTCTGGCTCTGGACTACCAGGACATTGTAACGAGACACCTTACGGAGAAGAGTGTGGCAGATGAGCAGGCCTCCTCTTTAGGTCCAGCTGTATGGGCAACAGGCTCCCAATCAGAGCTCACGCCTAGTGAGAGCTTGGCTACAAGTGACAATGTGAGAATTTGCTCTCCATCTGTTGTTGTTTTTTTTTTTTTTTTTTTTTTTTTTTTTTTACACAAATGATTACATAAGCTGAGTGTTTTTCTATCCATTATGTTTCCAGGATGCATCTGACAAGATTGTAACTGTTAAATCCAACTCTGTATTGAAGAGGGTACCAGACAGAGACTCCATGGACAATGAGAGCCTTCTGTCTACGTCCTCCAACCTTGAACCATTTGCTAGTGATGACCTGGGTAAGAAGAAAACAGCACTTTTTTTTGTGCAAACAAGCTCATTCATGCTAAAAACCGATAGGCTGGGGTTGCTTACCTACGATCATGCTTGCTTTGCTAAAGCTGGGGCTGTGCTGGGCTGAATCCTGTCATACTCCACTTGAACACTTTTCTGTTTCGCTCTCTCTGTCCTTTTATTTCCTTCCTGCTCTTTCAGGTAACACAGTCATTCATTTAGATAAGGCATTGGCCAGGATGAGGGAGTATGAGCGCATGAAGCTGAGGGCTGAATGTAACACAGATAACCCTGAGCACAGCTCTGCCATTGCTGCTGCCACCGTTGCCTCACCTCAAGGTACTCAAGGTACTGCTGCCATCACTGTCACACTGCACATCAGACCCGACAGACACATACAACAGTGTCAAATGTGCTATCTGAAGCGTTCCATTAGAAACATTGTATGAGGTTTTCCAACGCAATGGCAAAGAAACCAGTCAACTAGCAGGATGGGAGGTTGTAAAAACTTGTGTCTATAGTCGCTTATTACATTGCATTTGCTCACAATGTTTCTGACAAATAGTCCCTGCCAGTAAATATGTTTCATAATTAATTAAATGCACATTTTTGAGATATTTTTTATTGTGATATTACAAAATATTTACTTTACAATCTAGGAAGTCTGTATTATGTGCTGCTTTATGGCATGTTGTGTGACCTGGCTCAAAAGTTCCTCTACATTGAAATTTTCCTCTCAGAGAACCAGTTTAAAATGTTTTATTTATTTATAAAAAATGTCATTCAAGGATGGGCAAAAATACATTGAAATGTATTTTAAAAATAAAATGCCAAGTACCTCAGTTTTATGTGTATCAGAATAAACTACCAAATACAGCAGCCATAAATGTATCAAAATCAAACACTGTATTTTGAAAATACTCCAAAATACTTTTCCAAGGGAGCATGACATGTCTTCGCAAACCTTCACTCAATAGGCATATTTGATCAGTCACTTCGTCATTAAACTGACTTTCTTTTTCATTTTAGCATAACGTTTGTACAATTTTCATACAGAAAGTCCTGTGTTGAAGGTGATCTCTTTAATCACTAACCAAAAACATGTAATGCAGATAATGAGTTGAAATATAGTACTGTATCTCTTTATTGTGTTAAGAGGTTTTTTTTTTTTGTTTTTTTTTTTTTTTGTTAAATAAATGTAGTTTTTTACCTGATTTAAACACATGAAATCTCCAGTTTTAGTCATTTTCCTAAATCATGTTATTTGCAACTGTACTCTTCAATGCAAAATGTAAAACTTATCTCTATCTGTATAGACTGGAGTATTATTAAATAAATATTTGTGTCTCATATACTGTACTGTACCATTTTGACATCTCTTAATTACTGTACAGTGCATCTGCAGGTCATCTGGCATTTGAAACAGCCAATGAAGAATTGTAGGAATCGCCACTGTTAGACTTATTTTTATATTGTTTGTCTTATTTTTTTGGCATCTACATCAGCAGTCCATCCAAAACTACTGTTATTTGTACAGTATACTCAATCTTCCAGGATTTTTCAGTTCTTCTTTAACTGGAAGAGTCTCAGTTTGCCCCCTTAGTGAACACCACTACAGCATCTTTAGGTGTTTTTTGTAAGTTCTTCTGCATTTCCACCTGCAGCACCAACACTGAGAATGATTGTGCTGAAGGCTCCTCTTGTTTTTAAGGACTGATGTTTTATTTCATCTCATTTCTTAAGTAAAGATGCTGATGCCGAATTGTGCATTATACTGTCTTTTTATATTACTGGTACTTTTAATTGTTAGAATATTTTTATAATTATAGAAAAATGGTATTTATAAAATGTGGTAAACTTGATCTGATTTTTTTTTTTTTTTTTTTGCCATGACATAGCTGTAGAAGCTAAAATGGCAATATAATTAATACTCTCTCTCTCTCTCTGTTTCTCTCTCTGTTTTTCTCTCTCTCATGTAGACTTCTTACAAAGTATATTACAGTATTTTTAAAAACACAAGACACAAAAGTATTTTGATACAAAATATAAACCAATTGACATAACCCCCATAAAATACAAATTAAAAAATACAAAAATACATATTTAAAATACATGTATCATAAATACTGGCCATCCCTGCTGTCAATCACAAGCTAAGTTTTCATTTCAAATATGTGCTGTTAGTGTGTTCTCATTTACCAACTTAAAAATATGAATGCAATATTTCTTTAAGTTTCGAGTTGCTCTTCATGGTTTTACTTCATGGCACTACCTTAAGCTCTGCTTGCTTGCCAATATTAAATGCTTAATTTTTTTACCACTTTAAGTAGCTCTGCTTGGCTGTTTTAATGCATTGTTTGCATGTCTGTCCATTATTAGGTGCAGGACATTTGTCTACAGATGCACATTGTCCTCAGATTGACACCCAACAGCTGGACCGACAGATCAAAGCCATCATGACAGAGGTCATTCCCTTCCTGAAGGTGAGTTTGCTCTAATTTTCTCTTAACATTTGCAAATAAATCAACCGTAAGGGGTTCAGATTGTTGACAGATTGTTTCTCATGTGTCTTTCTTTCAGGAGCATGTTGGGGAGGTGTGTTCACAGAAGCTGCTCAAGGCTGTGAGACACATGGTGCTCAACCTCACTCAGCAAAATGACGAAAGCAAAGAGTTTGTTCGCTTCTTCCACCGGCAGCTGGAAGGCATCCTGCAGGTCAGGCATATTCTGATGTGAATTTTCTGCCTTGCTCATTGTTATTTATTGTTTGCTTTTCTTAGATTGCTGTTTGGTGACTTTTTACTTGCATTAGTGATATTATGTTAGTCGTAAATGTTTTCAATTGGTTTCTTAAGTGCATGATACTGATGTTCTTGGCACAGGACTCCCTCAGCAAGTTTGTAGGTCGGAAGTTGCAGGACTGCGGTGAGGATCTGCTGGTGGAGATCTCTGAGATCCTGTTTAATGAGCTCGCCTTCTTCAGACTGATGCAAGATTTAGATCAGAACACCTCCAAAAACAAACTCAGGACCAAGAGGCGGTCCGGCCACACATCTCCTAAACACTCGCCTCACACTGAGGTAAGATGTGTGAAATTCAACCTCTGCCTATGTATGAGCAGTACTTTTGTGTTAAAGTAAAGGAGTAATGTTTACATTGTTTGTTTAGGAGATGAAAACACTAGAGAGAGAAAAGACGTTCTCACCATCCTATTTTGATGAAGACAGAGTAAGTTAAAGTGCAATAACAGCTGAATAATTTTGTATGTTAGCTTGCAGACTCAGGGTTTCACACTTGGTTCAATTGCCTGGTCTGTATCAAAGTTAAATTTTTCCCCACTTGCCACCTTAATGTTCAAACCATCTTTTTTCCCTTCTGAACTCCGATACATCATCAAGCTGCTGTTTTGTGTACAGATATTGTTGAGTGAAGGCCATGAAAGCAAAGCTGCAAAATGGAAAGATGTATGCACATTACAGTCATGCTTTTGGTTTTGGTAACATACAGAGATCCACTTGCGCCTATCTGCTGAAAAAAAATAGTAAACATTTTTCAGAACATAATGCAATTTTTGCAGAAGCTTTTTTTTCCAGGAGACAAGCACATATTATCTGTGTTTGCACTTGGTTGACATTAGGTTAACATTTACTGTTACGCAGACATACACGCGTGAATTAACGTTATGAAAACTAAAGTTTGTTGTACAGTTGGTGTTTCACTTCTGTTATTTGGTACGATTGCATTCACATCAGAAGTGAACCAGACTAGAGGTAATGCAAACTGTACCTCAGACCACCTCTTTCTGGTGGAATCGGGTACTGCTCGTGAGTTCAGAAGACACGTTCACACTAGGTTAACATACCAAACTCTGACATTAAATGAATCTGGGTGCGAACCAAATGTGTGGTGTGTAAAAAGTACCCTCCGTTCAAAGTTACATCAAAGTAAAGTCAGCAGCAAAAACCCAATGGTTTATGATTTTTTTTTTTTTTTTGCAAATCTGAATGCTGAAAATTGACTTAAAGGTTTTCTTTTTTTTCCCATTCAGGATCAGGATGAGACTGAGCGGCAAGAGATGCCTCATGAGAGAGAAGAGGAGAAGGAGAAAGAAGCACAGAGCAGTGAAGCATCTGAGGTGGAAGAGGAAGAAGGACTGCCACTTTCTATAAGTAAGTTCTAGTATGGCATAGTAGTTAGTTAGTGTGCTTACATATAGCGAAATAGTGTTGTGGACTTCTCAATTTCAAGTCAGTAAAAACAGTAGAATAATTTCCATTTTACCACCACATGAAAAAAAAAGTATTTTAAAATGTAACAAAATAGATGAGCTGAATTTTCAACTGCCAGTTTTGGTGCTTAAGAAAGTTCTCTCATATTTGTATCAATCTATTTTAATGACCCTATGCTGTAATGCAGAAGTAAGCTTTTTTCTGATATTGTTTTAGAATGTCTGATTTATTTGCCTATAGGGAAATGACTATTAATAAAAAATGGCAGAAAAACAAACTTTGCTGTTCAATCAATTTAGTTTGATAAAAAATTAAAATGTCATAAGAAAATGCAAGTTTGCACCATTTGAGACCTGGGTAGGGTTGCACCAGCTGATCGTAATTTCTTTCTTGAACTGGAGCTTAAAGTCCACACTAGAGGCTTAGTAACTACTAGGTAGTTTGTAACTAAATTTGTTCTTACTTCGGTTGCACCACATGTTCTTAAAGCAAACCATAGTTAGTAGTTCTTAAGCTCTCCATAAAGCCATGCTTGGTCACATTGAATGACGTAATATCCAATATGAAGCATTTAAATCGTTAAACTTTTTTAAAATTTGGTATCTAATGCATCTATATGTAACTGCTGTGTTTACTCTAGTATTTTTTCCAACTGTGGCGGCAGGCCTTTTTTTTTTAACACAGATCTACTTCCTGTGGCGTTATTTCAATGACAAATTTTGTGAGCGCAGTATTTGAAGTCGGGATCGCATTTATGTTATAGCCTACGAGCATGCCAATCTCTTTGCTTGCACACCGATTTTCTCTGCTCGTGCACAAAACTTCCTTCACGCCCCCTCAAATATAAGCCCCTTCAAGAGCGCACAGATCTTCTTGTGCGCTCTCGAATAAATGCTGCTGAAGAGCGATTTAGTGCGTTTGTTTAACGAGTATGTCTCCAGCATTTATTAGATTTGCTAGGAATATTTATAAATGTCTTTAATAGACCTACAGAGCGACTTTAATGCGTCCTAAAATAAAGTGAAACGGCTATACGTCGTGTTTGCTGGCCTCACGCACCAGTCAGTCAGTCAGCACGTCACCATAAATGGTTAAACAAATGAGGCATAGCACTACTACGGTTACAGAAAAGTTTGCGCTGTTATAATTCACTTACCTTTTAATACGTTTTGGCGCGATTTTTTTTATTTTTTTTTATTAACTGCTATTAAAAAATTACATTTTAAATGTTTTAAATGAGAAGCTGTAATGTAGCCATGACGGAATGAATTTTGGCATGGCGCCCCACCATGGAAGAATGATTGTTGCGGAAACAATGAACTGTCCTATGAAAATGAAATTATAAATGACATTTTTATAGCACATTAAATTACAGTCAGACACTATAACAGACAATGCTCACACCTGCATCGCGAGCCTTGAATGCACGCGAAATACACATTTTATATCTTGCATATGAAGGGCAAAAGAGCAGGAAGGAAAAACTCAGTCATGAAGAAATTCTCGTTTTAATTGATGGCTACAACACTAAGTTCAGTGGTGCAACACAAAAATATTTAGTAATGTGTAAGTTGTAAGTTGCGCACTGCTGCTACAACCAGCCCTGAAGTCTCCAGCAAGCGCTCCAATGTCTACGCCTGCTTGTATTTGACAATAAATAATTTGATTAGAAAGTTCCAAGATCTTATAATGTGCTGTTCATTTTAATCAATTTTGTTTCCCTTTAAAAAAAAAAATCTGTATCTGTAAAAGTCATATTTATAATGCAAGTAAATTTTACCATGTTCTTTCTTTCAAGTGGTGTCTCTGAACTCCCATTTATTATACTTCATTTTCAGCTCCATTTTTCTGCCTATGCACTAATACATGTGGATTGTTTGCTTGATTTTGTTAGTCTTATCATGTGCAGGTTAAAACCACTGCGTAATGTGTTTGACTCTGATAAGAATCTGTTTGACTTGTGCTCTTTTCTTCAGGCCTGTCTAAAGCAGAGACACAGGCTCTATGCAACTACGGCAGTGGAGAAGATGAAAATGAAGTGGAGGAGATGGAGGAGTTTGAGGCTGGACCTGTAGAGGTGCAAACATCATTACAAGCCAGCATGGACAACACTAGTGAACACAGAGAGGTGCTTTTACAGTGTACAGTAGATAGCAAATAAGCTGACACAGCTCAGTAATATAGACTAATAATGACCTGTTGTTCATCCAGAGCTCTGCGTTACAAAACGAAACCCCACAGGAAACCAAATCAGACCAAGACAGCTCAGAAAGTAGTCAGTGTATGTTTTTTTTTCCGTAATATTACACTTTTTATATTTATTATTGATTATTACACTCCATTACAGTTGCAGCTATAATATTATTTTCATATTTTCTCCCAATTTCAAACAGTAAATAGTGAACCGTCTGATCCCAAAGTCATTGTTCAGCCTCCAGAAGAGGGTGGAGAAGAGGAAAAATCTGCTTCGGGAGATGAAGGAGAGGAAAAGGAGGACAGCACTTCTGCTCCAGTCCAGGAAACTCCTCAGAGCTCCGATTCAGCCAGTCCTGATACAGACTCTCCAGTCATGATCAACACTGATGTACGACACTGATCTCAACCAGCATCTTTAAAGTATTTATCTGAAGATTAAAAGGTGTTGAGCTTCTTTTCTTTATATATTTCTAAATGACAGGAAGCTGGATCTGGAAATACCAGTCAGAGATCGGATGAGGAAGATTTTGTGAAGGTGGAGGATCTTCCTATTCAGATGTCTGTTCTGTGTGAGGTAAGAGCTTCAGTGGTCTCGCTGGCTTGGCATTGTGAAATCATTTTTTTTTTTAAAGTTTAAAATTCACTAATTTGTTATGTATTATATTCATTTTATATTTTAATATTTGTTTGCTGCTGAATATCAGTCACTACTAGTGCTGTAGTTTTCATGTTATGTAGATTTGTCTTTACTCTCTACATGTTTAATACAAAAATGCTTACTTGCACATCTTCTTTGCTTGTAATCTGTACAGGAAGAGCTGTGTAAGAGGATCTCAGAAGAACAGCAAAATAACAACTTGACAGCTGAAATTCTCAATGGAAATACAAGCGAGCTTACGGGATTGGTGGGAAATGCTCAAACACTCAAAGAGCCTGGTAAATATAATAACTAAATCATAAGTGATCATTATTAATGGTATTAAATTGTAAATAATTCACTTTGTGCTGACAAATGAGTAAAGCCAATGGTAAAATGGCTTGAAGTACTGTGGTAAAATGTTTGAATATGCCTTAAAATATTATTTTGGAATACAAATGGTTAAAGCGAATGATTTTTTTTTAAAAGGGTGTCTTCAATAGTCAGTTGTTTTTTAAGGAATGCAACTATAAGATCAAGTGGATTGAATCCATTTAGGTACAAGAAATTATAAAGTTTACTGCTTTAACAATGATAAATTGTGTTTAATTATTTATTACAATAAACACAATGCAGTGTTTTTGTTATATTTGATTATGATTTTCAGTTGGAGTTTAACAGTGCTGCAAAGAAATTCCATAAAGTCTGGTTTCTCAAATTTTTTGTAATATTCGTTCTGTTGTTCTAATGTATTTTGCATTTAGATGCACTCCTCCAAAAATGATTTAAATCAATTTAAAATGAGGAATTCTTTCCTAATATAGGGTATAGATCACAGAAAAACAAAATTTCGCAATGTCAATTTTTTTCAATGTTGTGCAGCCCTACCTTTGAACTATTTAGATATAGATGTGTACCTTCAATACTGCTGTGCAGTCATATGGAAAGATGCATGCCAAAAATATGTTGTCGGTCGAACCTGATTTGAGACCTAGGGTTGTATTACAGAAACTAACTTTAAAATCCGATCTCTTTGGTAACCAATTTCACTTAGCACCTCATTTTAGTACTAATCTATCACAGAACAGCATTTTCTAAGTTTTATTTTAAGTACAGATATAAAGGTAGTAAAACAGAAACCTCCTAACTTGACCAAAAAAAAAAAAAAATCCTAAAAACGGTCCTAACTTTTAAGAGCAACCCGACAGCTGTCCTAACTTCAAAATAATTTGAAAGGTAATGTGAAAAAACACTTATATTTGTGCTGTCCAGCAGTGGCAGTATATTTACTGATGATTCAAAATGAAGAATGAAGATGTTTAATAGTAGACAGACTCTTGGAGGACACTTGTGTTGAGTTCAGACTGCATGATTTGAGCCCCGATTTTGACTCGCCAACAGGTTTTGAGAAATTGCAGACAAATAGCTGAAAATAGAGAAAATAGAGGAAAAACCAGTGTAAATTTGGCAGGAGCACCCATGTCTGTTTGACATGTTATCTGAGCAATACCACAACCGGCTCAAAACAGAAAAAAGTTGAGGAGAAATTGCTAATTCCCTTTAATAGGTGAGCCAAGTGAGCAAAATAAGTACAATTTCTACCTCACCAAAGGCTTCTTTTGTTATTATATAGTTAATAACAAAATATATACTACGTTACCTCGTGTTGTTTCCATGTCACAGCTTCTTGCGTGTTTAGTAGTGAGAGACGTAGTTTTCGGACTGAGAAAAAGGTGCCGGCGATTCTTCCTATTGTAAAGTCATGCAGTGTGAAACCCTCAGTTTCTGATCCATCTTGCAGTGTAAACAAAGCAGCGACGAAACGCTAACCCAGATAGTCATGCTGTGACATGACTGCTTTGAAAATCATGCAGTCTGAACTCTGCATTAAGATCTTAGTTTTTTATGACAAAATTACTAATATTTGTCATTTTAGGCCGCTGCGCAACATATTACAATTAACACAGAGCATTACAGAGAACAACAAAGCGTCACAGAGCATTACCGGTTGTAGTGCAAGTAACTAATGCCTTCAGTTTGTATGAGTTCTGTTATTTCCCCTGGCTTTGATCCGTTGTATTTGTTAACTTTTTAGCAGCTTGCAGCGTTGGTTGCCTGGTAACAGACCTGCAAATTGATTGTCAAACTTGGCATAAATTTTAGATTCCTCAACTAGAGACGAGATGAGAATCCCAAGTCAAGTTAAGATTTGCTTCTGTAAAACAAATATGCAAAAGTAAAGACCTAAGATAAGAAAGTTTCTGCAATATGCCCCCAGGCCATCAAATCAAGTGGGAAAGCACATTTAGTTTTGTCACACATTTGGATAATGAAATCATCAACCTTCTTTTTCTTTTTGATTGCAGAAACCATTGGAGCCCAGAGTGCATGAGAATGATCTTTCAGTCTTACACTACAGTCCATCTTTCATGCAGCATTACTGTTTAATGAGCTTAATACCCTAAGAATCCTTGGAAACAACAGCTAAGCGAATCAGCCTGTCAGCATGCGTGATCTAACAGTTCAAGAGACGGCAAAGAAGTCTCTCTACACCTGTAAGTAGTTTTATGGAGAATGTAGATGATGTTTTGAAGCGGGCTCTTGTCTGTCTTTTAAGCGGTTCTGTAGTCTGTAAGTGCTTTTTTCTGTGTTTCTCTTTGTTGAGCTTCTTCAACGGCTGTGGTTTAAGGGATGCAGAACATTTGTGTGTTCCTACGTTTGGCATGGTTAGGCTTTTGTTTTTGCATTTCTCCTGTGATTTTTGCCAATGAAATACAAAGAGGACAATAGATCTTTTGTTTCTCTGGTTCAGGACAAAATTAAGCAGAAATGAAAATAACCCTATTTAAATATATCTGACATGAACCAGACTGCACATTGAAAACCATTAGGGATTCAGCAGAATCACATGTTAGCACTGATGCATTGTCCTGTCCTTTCTTATTGCACTCTTTTAAATGTTCTCTTGCTTTTATTTGGATCTTTTTTAAGGCATGTTGGCCAATGCTTGGGTTCTCACCCCATTTCACCTCGTGTAATTCTCCAATGTTTAGATTGAGATTTAAAACGAATAAAACATTGATTTTTACCATTTTCCTGCAGTTGTTTTCTCCCCCCGTGCACACCCCCCTCTCAAAGCAATAAATATTACATCATTTATTATGTGCAATAACATTAATATCTTTTGGTCAATGATTTATTATTAAGGCACCAGTAGTGTTGATTATCAAGTTGAAATATGTTCTACTTGTATTTTCCAGACGCTAATATATCATTACAAAAACAACAAAAAAGATACAATCACATCCAAAAAAAATTTGATTAAAAATTATGTACAATATGTCATGCGCAATAAACATTCTCAGTGCATTTTGTTTGATAACACATCCTTAGACCTGTGTTAAATAAGCTGTTCTACCTGTTTGACAGGTTAAGCTTGATTATATACCCAACAAAGCTCATGTGATTCTGAATCAGATGTTGCAAACCTTTTAAAATGTAAGACTGCTGATTTGAACAGTGCTAAAATTAGAATTATTTCCCTTCCTAAACAGAGACACTCACATTCATCATATTTTGCTGTCTTCAGATAGAGTGCAGAAGTGTACTATGGTCTTGAGTTCTTCACCAGGGCATGCAGGGATTTGGACAGTCACGAATAAAAGACTCCAGTGTTCCCTTAGAAACTTCCATAAGAGTAGTGTATGTGGTCAACTGCACAGCACCAGAATGAAAAGTGTTATTCAACCAGGCATTATAAGTGCTTCAAACTTAACTAATTAAAAGTGTAAATTCATAAAGAACCCACCTTATTTAAGACTGGCTTGGTGGACAGAATGTCATAAACCGTCTTTACTGAGATATTCTGCAAGAAGATCGCAAGAAGTTAAAGTAATAAAATAAAAATTATAACATTATGATTCTGTTTTCTCAAGTCTGCAAATCCAAACTTACAGTCTGTGTGGTCTGATTCATGCATTTCATAGCCGGAGTTCTGCGGTCATCCAAAAACAGAGGCTCTTTCCAATGGTCATAGTTCGTCTCCAACACATACCACCTGCCATTCTTCACATTCAGCCTGAAATGCATAGACAATATCATATTAAACCAAAATACTACAATGATTTTCACTCCAGACCAACAAGACCTCAGTCCAGCAGAATTAAGCTCCTTCCCTAAACGCCAAATTTAAAAAAAAATAACAACACTTAAGTACTTCACAGAAACTTTAAAGATTAGTTACAATTACCCTAACAACTTCTAACTGACACTTTAGATTTACACGAGGCCCCGGGAGAAGATTTGTGGATGAAAGTGAAACTGACACTAGAAGGTCATTTAACATTAACTACGTGACGAATATAGTACATGTAAAATTCAGAGGGTTAATTCAGTGATCACAGAGTAATACCTAGGCCCACACAGAATCTGTGCGCGCAGAAATCTGCAGGTTTTAGCCCATCATTGAGTCTATTTATAGTGTAAATATATATTTATTCAGTTTTTAAATTAATTACAGTAATAATATTGACTAAAATGAAAATATAATATATGAGAGGCTTGCTATGTTTACCAAATTAGACGATCTAATTGGATTTACATTGTAAACCAGAAGTTAAAAAGTTTTAATTTTTTTATTATTATTTCATATATTTAAAAATTTCACAAAATCATTCTGCAAAAATTGGATTTTTTTTATACATAATTCTGTGCAGAAAAAGGAAAAAAAAAAGTCTGCAGATTCTGTCTGGCCCTGATAATAACACAAGTGTCAACTCGAGAGCAGAGGGGTCAGGATTGGACAGCCCTGATGTAGATGTGTGTATAGACTAAATCAGTGGTGCAGAGCTCACTCCAGCGGGCTGATGTTTTGTGTTCTGGATCTGGTGATAATGCAGGCTTCACCCGACTGGTTTCCCCCCAGGATAAAGTAGGCTGGAGCCAACAGCTTAGTATCAGACAGCAGAGCCTTGGCACTTTCATAGCTAAAACAAAACATGATCATCATTATTAAATACTCAGGAGACGTCTTTGCATTTGTCATACTTCAGTATCAAAAACATATTTACATATACATAAAGATTTAAACATGTATTTGTATTATAATTTCAGTTTAAGGAGGGTCAAAACAATAACTCCTCTACCAATCAAATCTGTGAATTAAGATTAAGAAAATTCAAAGTTTTTATAATGTTTCAAAGTGTAATTTACTGCAATGTTCAACATGTTTTTACAGTAGCCGTTACATCAGTGCTCAGAGTCAAACGGTCCTGCAGAAATCATTCTAATATGTAGATTTGGGGTTCAGTTATAGCTGATAGTTCTTATTATAAATGTTAAAAACAAGTTTTTTCTGCTTAATGTTTCAGTGATTATTGCAGCACCAAATTCAGCAAATTAATTTTCTCTGAAAGATCATGTGACACTGAACACTGGAGCTTTGAGGAATAAACTACAGGACAGAAGTTATAATTGAACATTATTACTGCTTTATCTGTTTCAAAAATAATAATTATTTAAAATAAGTTATAAAGTGATTGTAAACGCATAATTTATGAAAACTCTGCATTAGAATGTTTAAAAATCCATTTGTGTGTGTGTGTGTGTGGGTGTGTGTGTGGGTGTGTGGGTGTGGGTGGGTGGGGTTAACCTAGTTGCATTCTCCAGCACTGAGCGAGTCAGGAAACTCATCCACATGCCGTCTCTCTTTCCCAAGATCCACTCCAGAATCCCTGTAATTCACACCACACACACTTAATAACAATAACCACATGCATTCATTCAACCAACTATATGACATAATAAAACACACACCCTTAAACACATCAATTAAAACAGACAAAAAATAATAACACTGAGCCAGAAAAAACATTTAACTTTGACCATTGAGGAATCAAAAGCAACTAAAATAAACAATTATGCCTCAAATTCAACATAAAGGGCAAAAAAAGTTTGTCATAATATAAATTTCACCCAAATGTTCTTTTGTATACAAGTTTTGTACAGTTGTATGTATATTTAAGCTTGTAAACTATAAATTCTATTGCTATTAATAACATACAGATTTCTGATTAAAGTAATTGTATTTCACATAAAAGACATTTAATGAGGTTATAAAATTCCCAGCAAAAGTTCAATGCACTTGAAAAATGTGGAAAATATATTAAACGCCTTTTATTTACATGAATATTCCTTAAAAATGCAGAAGTAGCCATGTCAATAAAAGCTTTTGAATATTTTTTTTCCACATTTTTCGAGTGCCTTAGACTTACTTTTGCTGTTTATTCTGATGAATCCTTTACCCGAACAGCACTGACACATTAATTAAGCTACCCCTGAGCACGTTTTTATTATTTTATTTTGGATTGTTATAAAGTTCCCCTTTTAAAGGTAAATAAAAAAAAGTGTGATTTGTGGCCTTAAACTTGACATATTTGTGCCACATGACTCAGCAGCAGTCAGTGAGATGAATAAAGGAGCTCACCGATGTATCCTCCATCCAGACTGAATCGCTCATTCATAGTGAGAGTGAACGAGTTCTGTAAAGAAAACAACACGAGCAATGTGATCAGTGACCAACAGTCCGAGCTTTCACAATAATCCTTCCTGTTCAAATGCAGAAGTGAAACTAAAAACAACAGCTGAGACAAAAGGTCACTTCTGTCTCCTGTCGCTATTCTGGATATCCTCAAAGACTGCTCTGTGATTACCTGATGAATGCCGGTCAACATCCCGACATATCCTGCAAAATTGGTGGATTTGAAGACCGTCTGGCCATTTCGCGTGAAGTCTATGTTGACAACCAGAGGCTTCAGCTTCTCTGTGATGACCCAAGACCTGTTCTTTAAATCCCATCTAAAAGAGGATAGGAACACACCATATGAAGTCTTGTTCAGTCAATGAGTGTGCATGAATTGAGGAA
This sequence comes from Danio rerio, assembly GCF_052040795.2. Classification (NCBI taxonomy): domain Eukaryota; kingdom Metazoa; phylum Chordata; class Actinopteri; order Cypriniformes; family Danionidae; genus Danio; species Danio rerio. Next base: position 18,114,726 of record NC_141021.1, read on the forward strand.
GAAGGGTAAAAACAAATGGTAGAACTCACCCCATGAACAGTCCAAAGTCCAGGTTCCTTGCATGGATGAGATTGCCTACATTAAAAACAAACTGATCTTTACTGTACGGCATTTCACAACAAGTATTCTGATATTTTACAGTGTTGTACAGTACCATTTAGTAATTTGGGAACTGTAGGATTTTATTTAAATGTATTTTGATTCTAAATAAGTCTCTTATGCTCATCAATACTGCTTTAATTAAATATTGTGAAAGTGTATGGGTCTTTCCCAGTGATGGGTTGCAGTTGGAAGAGCATCCGCTATGTAAAACAAAAGTTGGCGGTTCATTTCGCGGTGACGACCCCTGATTAATAAGACACTAGGCCGAAAATAAAATGAATGAATGAATACAATTTAAAAAAACGGTTTTATGCATATTTCATTCATTTTCCTTCAGGCTAGCCCTTAAATTACATGGGGTCACCACAGCGGAATGAACCACCAACTACTCTGGTATGTGTTTTTACACAGTGGCCACAACCCAGCACTGTTCAGATAAAGACCCATACGAATTTCTCATTCACACATACATATTTATGCACAACAGCCAATTTAGTTCTTAACAATAATCTTTGCAACATAAAAGACACTTGATAAAAAATGTGTCAAATGATCCTTCAGAAATCATTTAAATAAACTTTTATTTTTTTCTGTTGAAAAGTGTGCTTAATATTTATTTTCTGGAAACCATGCTTTTTCATGCTTTTTGGCGAGTAAAAAAGGTCAAAAGAGCAGTGTTTATAAAAAATTATAAATATTTTACAGCATCATGTTTTACTGTTACTTCTAATAAATTGAATTAATACTTGCTGAAACAGGATTTAAATAATGCAATGTCCCTAAACTTTTGAGCAGTAGTATATGCTTTATATAGGTTAACATACGTTTTCAATGTACCCTTAAATACTATCATCTTTAAGAGAGGGACCACATCATAAAACGTAAATTCATCTCAACGGTGTCTTAATAATATTAATAATAATAAGTTTTTATTTATCATGCGCTTTTCTAAAACCCAAAGCGCTACGACAGCAGAGAAAATCAAACATGCAATAAAATACTAAGATTCAACATTAATAAAATATAAGCACATTGGAATGATCGAGAATCTAAAAGTGCAACCTGAAAAAGAAGAGTTTTTAACATCTTAAAACGCGCCAGTGGGGAAGCATTCCTTATAGAATAAACCTGGCTGCAGCAACAGAGAATCAAGTCTTGAATAAAGATCCAATTTATACTGTGAAAAATTTATATTAGAAATAGATTAAAATGATATTTGAAAAATAGTTTGTTTCTATTTAAAACGATAATTACACATGTATTGACTTTTAATAAATGGCGGCATTATTCTAATCTCATCTATATTTATAAGCTTGTTTTAACATGATTTAAGCAAATGTGGCATCATTTATTGATGTAATTCTTGTTCATATTTGATTATTCATTTATTCATTTTCCTTTAGCTTAGTCCCTTTCAGGGCTCACCACAGCACAATGAACCGCCAACTTAATTCAGCATATGTTTTACACATGCCCTTCCAGCTGCAAGCCAGTACTTGGAAACATCTATACACACTCATTCACAAACATACACTACCGCCAATTTCATTCATTCATTTTCCGTCGGCTTAGTCCCTTTATTAATCTGGTGTCATCACAGCGGAATGAACCCCCAACTTATCCAGCATATGTTTTATGAAACAGATGCCCTTCCAGCTGCAACCCATCACTGCGATATACGGCCAATTTAATTTATTCAATTCACCTACAGCAATGTCTTTGGACTGTGGGGGAAACCCATGCCAACACGGGGAGAACATGCAAACTACACATAGAAATGCCAACTGACCCAGCCGGGACTCGAACCAGCGACCTTCTTGCTGTGAGGCAACAGTGCTAGCCACTGAAACACCGTTTCAACCATTATTCGATTATTTGAATTCAATAATTTTTTACTAAAATGTTAATGTATGTATCTACATAGAACACTAATTCATTTTACAGACCCCATAGCACTCCCTGGTGTCCTTTAAAAACTGATCAAATCTTTAAATAAACATATATGAGACATGTTTTGTCACTGATGATGTTCTCACCGTTGACGTCCTCAGCAACCAGAGAAGTGCAGACAGTGAACACCTCATAAAATATGTTGAAGAGCACCACCTCTCCTGCATCACAGAGCACATTTTGGATTTAACTTTTATTTAATGTAACAGAGTTGAACGTAATACTATAGATTTGTGCATTTCATACCCAGAGGAACACCAGAGACAGACGCGATTCCCCGGATCTCCTCATTGAACGGGTACGGCAGAGTGTCCACCATTAACGGCTGAAAAACAGAACACTTTACTTTACACTGCCTCACAAAATAGAGCTCTGGATCAAATGAAAGTCACAAAAGTGATTTGATATGTCTGGAAAACACATTAAATGAAAGTGACGTGTCTATTGTGATGTTTAAAGTAACTTTTTGTGAAAATACAAAGTCAAAACAGTTATGAAATAATATTCCATCATCATTCAGAGTTTGTATGTGTGTTTATGTAAAATGAAACAACATGCTAATGCTGAAATGTACTTATTAAAACGTATAAGAGTAATCAATCCCAAAATTTTGCTTGAATAGACTTTTACAGTCGACAAACAGTCATTATTGTAAATGTGCATTTTTATGTATAAATACTACAGTTAGACATTGATCTTTTAGCAGCCGTCTTTTGTATATAATGTAAAAGGGTTTTTTATCAACATTTAGACATTAGACATTTTTTATTAATACGATATTACAGGTTTATTGGTTTTCATTCCTGAAAATAGATTTTTATCTTAAACCCATGTTGAGATGTAGCTATATACTTCAGTAATCATTATACTATGATAACAAATACTATGATTTAGCATCATATGGTTGGAGTTCCCTTAACTTCTTTCAAGAGTTCACACTAAGCTGATGATTGATAGTAAAGCTAGTCTGGCGTGCTGTGGCGTGCAGGGAGAGAGCCCTGGGCTCCCTCCCGTTGCAAGGCGAGAGTGGAGTTTGAGCTCAGGTAGATCTCGATGACTCCCCTTCTTGCTTATTGTAGCTAAGTGTCGGTTATGTATGCTGAAAGGTGTACTCAGAGTTTAGCTAATGTATTTTGATTAATTGTTTAGAGTGCTTGTTTTTGAACTGTGGGAGGAAACCGGAGGACCCGGGGAAAACCCACGCGACCATGGGGAGAACGAGCAAACTCCGCACAGAAATGCCATCTGGTTTGGAAAGGAATTAAACCAGGGGCATTCTTGCTGTGAGGCAACAGCGCTAATCGCTGGCCACCGTGACGCCCGTTTGAAAGGAGGGAAAGTAGGGTTGGATGGGGAGGTTTCTTCAAGACGAAGATATTGAGATAAGAAAAGTCTGGTTATTTATAGTGAGTTAAGGATCGTCTGATAGGATAATCAGTCATTAGCTAAAGTTGAAACAGCTGTGAACATTCATAAGCACGTGATCCTCTCGAAATTTGTTTATGAATAAACTTCACTTAGTTTTACAGTGTAGCATTTAACAATGATTTATAATGAATATACCATTTAACTCCTTTGATGCAACTAATAGACATTGATCAACTGAAACTGAGATTCCAAAACTCATAAAGTAGTCAGTTTGACAAGCTTACATTGTCATTGAAGTGGCATTATAGTTCATTCAAATTGTGTGTGATCATATGGAGGAAGTTTGCACTACTCAGTATATTAGTTTTTGACTTCAAGAGCTAGTTCAACCAAAATTAAAAAGTCTGTAATTTTCTCATCTTTTACACGTTTCAAACCATTATGAGTGTCTTTCTTCTGCTGAACACAAATAAATATATATCCTGAAGAAAACTGTAACCACTGACTTTCATTGTGTTTGTTTTTCCTACTATGGACATCAATGGTTACAGTTTTTAGCTTTTTTCAATATATCTTTTTTTGTGTTCAACAGAAGAAAGAAACTAAGAAATAAATACGATTTTGGGAGATCTATCTCTTTAAATGGTTTTAGGCAATCCTTAAATTGTTTGAGTTCCCTTAACTTATTGGGTTTTACAGTGTGCAAAGAGATGTGTTAGATTGTTAATATTCACCAAGTCCTTGTCCACCAGCTGAATGAGCTTCCCGCTGGGAACAAAGGCGTCTGCTAGATCTCTGATGGCCTGAATCATGCTCGCCATCTGAAGGAAAAAAGCACATGAGCTCTTGTGTAATGGTGCTTTTCAGTTCACAAAATTCATCTGAAACTTCACAAGAGCAGTGAATTTGTCCGTCAATGCAAAAAGGACTTCCAGTTCATTCCTTTATAAAGCCAGGAGGAGAGTCATCTATGAAGAATTAACAGGTATGAAAGGTATTAAAAGGTATGTGAACTCACCTCAGTCTTCTTGTCTGAAATAACATCTGTCCATCTTTTGCTTGCTGGTAAATCCAGATCAACAGTGTACCAGGACACGTCACCTTTAAATCTAAATCAAACAGAGATTCAAATAAAGGTTTGCTCATTTTTACGTATATTTTAAGCATTTATATTATTCTAAAGAAGCTTGGATATACACATTTCACAATCAATGCTGATTTTTTTTTTTTTAAGTGTTAATAAATTTTAAACCTACATGGAAATATTACATTATTAAAGTACATATATACCGTTTATAGGAAATTATCAAACTGAAAGTGGTATTAGGTTTAATTTCTTATTTATTTACACTTTTCCTTAATTAAATACCTCAAATTATTAGAAAAAAATACATTTTGGTACAAAAGTATCATTTTTCATGTGTTAATATATATTTTATTGGTATATTTAGTTTAATTGTTTAATAGTTTTAAGGACAATATTATTAGCCCCTTTAAGCTATATATTTTTTTGATAGTCTACAGAACAAACCGTCATTATACAATAACTTGCCTAATTACCCTGACCTGCCTATTCATTCATTCATTTTCTTTTCAGCTTAGTCTCTTCATTAATCCCCTTCATTAGTTGCCACAGCGGAATGAACCGCCAACTTATCCAGCACATGTTTTATGCAGTGGATGCCCTTCCAGCTGCAACCCATCCCTTGGAAACATCCATACACACTCATACACTACGGACAATTTAGCCTACTCAATTCACCTGTACTGCATGTCTTTGGACTGTGGGGGAAACTAAGCACCTGAGACCAAGACTAAGCACCAAGAAAATTACGCGAACACAGGGAGAACATACAAACTCCATTCAGAAACGCTAACTGACCCAGCCTTGGCTCGAACCAGCGACCTTCTTTCTGTAAGGCGACTTAGTGCCTTTCTATTGCGCCACTGCGTAGCCCTCCTAACCTGCCTAGTTAATGTCACTTTAAGCTGTATAGAAGTGTCTTGAAAAATATCTAGTCAAATATTATTTACTGTCATCATGGCAAAGATAAAATAAATCAGTTATTAGAAATGAGTTATTAAAACTATTATGTCTAGAAACATGTTGAAATTTTTTTTTCTCTGCGTTAAACAGAAAATGGGGGGAAAAAACGGGGCTAATAATGCTGACTTCAACTGTATGTATATATATATATATATATATATATATATATATATATATATATGTATATGTATGTATGTATGTATGTATGTGTGTGTGTGTGTGTGTGTGTGTGTGTGTGTGTGTGTGTGTGTGTGTGTGTGTGTGTGTGTGTATATATATATATATATATATATATATATATATATATATACACACACACAACAGTTCTGTCTGGTTTTCAAATCTTATTGGCTGATAGCCGTGCGATATTCTGCAATATCAGAACTCCTACAGCCTCTTTACCCTTTGTGTATTACTCCGCCCACATACAGCCAGCAAAAAGCAGACACTACAGATCTAAAGTTTAAAAGATGCACGCTCAACTGTTTAACTGTCAGCTTTTGATTTGAATCCAGAAGAAAGTAGTTCCTCATACAAAAGGGTTTTTGAGACTCTCCGTTTGATTTTGTTTTATATACACAATAATGCCGTCAAACTGTTGTATGTCGTGGCTGTATATCGGCACTGGTGGGGGCACTAAGGCACTCAGCCTGTGGCCTCGTGCCAACGCACGCCTCCCACCAGTGCCGATATACAGCCATGTCGCACTGCTACTCGTGTGATATAGCATATATATATATATATATATATATATATATATATATGAAATTATCTTTTACAGGGTCCTTGTCACAAATAACATGTGCAGACATGATCTTAATTGTAAATTATCCATATTTAAATGCACTTAACCATAAACCAATCACTAGGGATACTCCGATTGATCCGCTGGAGATCGGTATTGGCCGATAATCACATTTCACAACTCGATCGGTTCTCGCTGATCTGGCCGATCTCACGAACCGATGACAAGTGTTTGTTTACGATTTACAAGCAGTGGAAGATGCATGTGCACATCCGGGATATACATCAGCAGCACTACAACACATGAGCAATTTTTTTTAATTACATTGTTAGTAATATTTCCTTACATTTTTCTGTTCTATCTATAATTTTTTGTAAAATTGTTTTTGACTATTACATGTATGGAACATGCTTAATTTATTCTCTTAGGCAAGGCAAGATCACATACTTAGAGGGAAAATGTGCTTTATGCAATGGCAAAGTCATATAAAGCTTGAAGCATCATAATCGATACTCGGTATCGGACGATCATCATGACAAGGAATCGGTACTCCATATCCCCTAGAAAATTCTGATTGGAGCATTCCTACCAAACTCTTAAAGTAAGTTTATTACTTAATAATAACAAGTACCCTAAAACTAACACTTACAATGTAATGTAAAAAGATGCACAAGTTATTGCACAACAATGATGATTTTCCAACCCTATTGTTACAAAACACCTGACACTGTTCTTCATTATCTAAGTGACATATATTTCTTTTTCTCTCGTGTGTATTTATTTGCTCGCTTTATTTATATTTTACATACACTACACGTACCTGTGAGGTAAAGTGTTCAGAGGAAGTGTGTAATAACACAATACACTCTGACAGTACTTTCTACCGACTGTATAATTCATAATTTCAGTTACTATACTTACGTGGGGCCATTTGGAGGATACATGCCACTTCTGCAATCTTCTGTGAACTGAAATATATAAACAGCAGTAATTATACCTCAGTTTTGCAGCATATTTGTCGTGTTGGTTATTCTCCTTAACTTTTTTAACTGTACCAACACCATTAACTAGGTCATTTAAGTTATACAACAAAGCAGTGTCATATAAACACAAACACGAATCAGTCTCGCAATCACTGTAATCCCCAATAACACAAATCTGAAATGAGATATGAGGATATTGTTGCCGTAAACAAGCAACTGTTTAGTCAATATCAACAACAAGCATAAGCTCTGACTTACCGGTGGTACATATTGCGCAGACAAGCACATACACATATAAGAGAGAATGAAAAAGCACAGGTTTAATCTGTTGTTCATGATGAGACCGATCTGTCCTCGGACTTCTCCGAACGCGGAAGTGCCGATGAGGATTCTCGTGACGGTTGGTGATCTGCGCAAACCCACGAGACAGACGGGGGAGTGACCAAAACAATGACTTACACAATAAAAGATGACTTTACTGTTTCTTGTCTTTCGGTTCGTTTCTGCTTTTTACACTGCAGCACAAGCCTGCCATGTATATATTTATATTAATTAAGAGTGTGAGGAGAAACTGTGGAAACAGAAGAGTGCAGTTCACGGACCGAAAATTAACAAAAATATATTGACAGATGTAAAGTTGGAGGAAGCAAAATTGGTAAATATAAATAGCCGGAATGAGGCAAATGTAACTAATAATAATGGTATTGTGAACTAATAGAGTTTAACATTAAAACTTCAGCTATAAGGAAAGGAAAAGAAATAGCAAAATGTAGGAGAGAAAAGGAAGAAAAAATTGAGTGAAATTATACGCCTCTCTGGAAATTATAACCTAAATCAAGAAGAAAAAAAAAATTAATGCAAATACAATTAGAATTAGATAAAATTCAAAAATATAAAGCAAAGGGCGTCTTCAAGGAGAAGACATCAAGGAGAAAATGGTTAGAGGAAGGAGAAAAGAATACTAAGTATTTTTTAATATTGAAAAAAGAAATGCAGAATTAACAGCTGTGGTCAAACTGAATATCAATGAAAAGAAAGTAGAAAACGTTAAAGAAATATCAAGATATGTGGCAGACTTTCATGAGAAATTATATTCAAATAACCAATTAAGTAATGCTCAGTCATTTTTAGAATATGTTAAAGACGTTCAAAAGTCCTCAGTTCAAATGTGTGACTAAGATATTGCTTTAGATGAAGTACTGAATTGTATCAACAAACTCAAAGATAATAAGATATCTATGAATGATGGTTTAATTAGTGAAGTTCATAAATCTTTTCAAAAGGAACTAGCACCATTTTTGTTAGCTGTATTCAGAGAGGCTATCCAGCAAGGTTATTTAACTAAAACATTAAGACAAGGTTTGATAACTTTATTACTGAAGCCTTAATAATGAAGCAAACATTTTTGCTCATATATTTGCAGAAAGAATAAAAAAGTGTCTTGACCCTATTGATGTATGTCAATCAGGGTTTATGAAAGGGCGACACTTTCATAATCATAAAAGACTCATTTTAGATTTGATTGATTACAATAAATGAATTTTGGATAATAGTTGTATTTTATTTGTTGCATTTGATATAATTGATGATAGTTTTATGTTGAAGACTCTTTTTTTTTGGCTTTAAGATTTTAAAACATTTTAAAAGGCTATTTAAACTCTATACAGAGACTGTTACAGCTCAATTAAATGATCACATGGAACAACATCAAGATTCGAAATCAAGAAGGGCATAAAGGTTGTCCTATTTCACCCTTTCTTTTCTTGCTGGTAACACAAACTATGGCCCTGCATATAAAAAGAGACATTTTGTGGTATTAGAATTTTAGAGAAAGAATTAAAATGCTCTCAGTCAGCAGACCACACTGCACTCTTTCTAAAAAAATTAAATTGAAATTAAAACTGCTATTAAATGCCTCCATCTTTTTTTCAGTCTGTATCTGGTTTATGTTTAAATATTAAAAGTGTTGGTAGAATAAAAAGTCAAAAAATTGTAAAGATCAAAAAGAGAGAAGTAATCTGAATTTTACAGCAATTATTAAGAAAATTAAACAAAAATAAATTTTTGGTTAATGAGAGATTTGTCAATCAAAAGAAGAATATTATTAGACCAAAACTGAAGTTTTCTTAAATTTTGTATAAAATGTTGGAGTCAGGATTATTAACCCCCCTGTTTATTATTTCCCCCAATTTCTGTTTAACGGAAAGCACTTTTTTAAAACACATTTCTAAACATAATAGTTTTAATAACTAATTTCTAAAAACTTAAATAATATAAAATTTATTTATTTGCCATGGTGACAGTAAGTAAAATTTGAATAGATATTTTTCAAGACACTTTATGCAATCATAGTCATATATATATATATATATATATATATATATATATATATATATATATATATATATATATATATATATATATATATATATATATATATATATATCATTCATTCAGAAATTGATGTAAAAATTGATGCCCAAAAAGTGCTGGACAAAGTGTGAAAAAGAGTAGCTGGAGCTTGTTAATACAGATCACAAGTTTGATCAAAACCAGGCTGACTTTCATAATTTAAACAAACATTTGGAAATCTATTATATTTCATCCAAATAGTTTCCTGGAAAACACAAACCCTCGAAGCTGAAAGGAAAACGAAAGGAAAATACCATCCCTCAACTGTTAAAAAGTAGATTTAGACTATCATGTTTTTAAATCCCATCCACACATCCTTTCCTCTTTTATTTCTGACTTCAATTTCTTATAACTTTAATATACATACAAAAACAAATAACTCTTTTATATATATATATATATATATTTTTTTTCCCCAGTACACTACCACTGGGATCATGAAGTGGACTATCAGTTCTGTTCAGATACCATGATGTTTGCCGCCCTCAAGTGGCTGAGAAAGAGAATGCAATTATTAAGAAAATATTGGCGATGCAGCATACTGTAGTGTAGCAGGAATTACGGAATTAAATATTTATACAAGTGTTTGAACAAGGATTAAAACAAGTAAATTTACATTTATAATATGCTTTAATAATTATTATAGGATTATTTTAGGAATTACTATAAGAATTGTCAGGTATTATATGCATTACGTAGTCCAGCAATTTTTTTTCAGGAAGCTGGCAGCTGTTTCAGCTTTTCAAGCTCAAGAACTGGAAGGGGTGAAAAGGTGGAGCAGGTCACCGAAGCAGAATTTTCTACTGATTGTAAATCCCTTATGCGTGTGACTGGAAAACATTAAATAAAAATAATCAACATAGCTTTAAACTATTGTCTCAGTAAATATATGTATTTGTACATATCTTGTGCCCCCCCATGGTGGCCTCCAAATACAGGAGCAGTGTGAGAAGGTGGAGCAGGACACCGAAGCAGAACCTTCTAGTTATGGTAAATGCCTTTACCTTTTGTGTGACTGGGACAAAATGAAATAAAAAATGATCATCATAGCTTTAAACTTTAGTCTCTGTAAATATATGTATAATTTACTTGTAAAAGAATTGAAAAGTTTTTGTGCGTTTGTATTTAAATAAACGTTGAATGTATATTTCCTTCTTTAGATCAAACCTCTGCAGGGAAAATCTCATGCATTATTGAGGACAATGATTACCAGCAAGCTCCTTACAGCCTTAAGGTTCCTCCCTCCACTATTGACCTGCAAATCCAGCAGGAGGAAGAAACTTCTACTGATGGTAAATCACTTCATCTTTCGCGTGTACTGAACTTAATCATTAAAAAAAAGATCATCATAGCTTTAAACATTTGCAAAGTTCAATTATTCACATGCGGCAGTTCGTGTATTTGAACTTTATAGTTTTGTTTCTGTAAATACTATATTATTTGTAGAAGTATTGAAATGTTTGTGTGTTTTTAATGTATAAATATATTTTTCCTTCTTTAGATCAAACCTCAGTGGAGATCGCATTAGAGAGTTGTGGTCCCCAGGACACTAACTGTAGCCTTGAGATTCCTCTCCACACCAATAAATCCAGGAGCAATGTGAGAAGGGGGAGCAGGAGGCAGAATCTTCTACTGATGGTAAATCACCATACATTTTGTGTAGACTTAATCATTAAAAAAGATCATTATAGCTTTAAACATTTGCAGAGTTCAAATGTTCAGATGTGCAGAGGTTTGTGTATCTGATCACCTCAGTTGTCTCTGTAAATACTATATACAGTTGAAGTCAGAATAATAAGCCCTCCTGTTTATTTTTTCCCAGTTTCTGTTTAACAAAGAGAAAAAATTTCTCAACACATTTCTAAACAATAGTTTTCATAGCTCATCTCTAATAACTGATTTATTTTATATTTGTCATGATGACAGTAAATAATATTTTACTTGTTATTTTTCAAGACTCTTCTACACAGCTTTAAGTGACATTTAAAGGCTTAACTAGGTTAATTAGGCAGGTTAGGGTGATTAGGCAAGTTATTGTAGAACGACGGTTTGTTCTGTAGACTAATGGAAAACAATATAGCTTAAAAGGGCTAATAATTTTGACCTTAAAATGTTGTTTAAAAATGAAATAAAAACCGCTTTTATTCTAGCCGAAATAAAACAAATAACTTTCTCCAGAAGAAAAGATATTATCAGACATACTGTGAAAATGTCCTTGCTCTGTTAAACATAATTTGGGAAAGATTTAGCGGCTAATAATTCTGACTTCAACTATGTATTATTTGTAACCGCATTGAAATGTTTGGGTGTTTATTTATATAAATGTTAAATGTGTTTTTCTCTCTTTAGATCAAACCTCTGTGGAGATCACATGTACTGTAGAGAGTTGTTGTCACCAGGACACTCTTAACAGTAGCCTTGAGGTTCCTCCCTCCACTGTTGACCAGCAAGTCCAGGAGCTTCCAGTTGATCTGTCAGAAGAAGAAACTGTGTGCCCTTTGGCAGAAAACCCAAACCAAGATGTGGTCTTGATTATTGGGAGTAAGTTCATTATATTTATGGCTGCTTGATGTTTTCAGTTTTTTTAAAGGATTATATGTTTATGCGTTACGTATAATGGCATATAAAGTGGTAATAAAGTTTTATTTTTGCATTATAGAATTTGAATCCGTCTCTAAAACTATTTATATTTGAACAGATGTGCTTGACCTACAACATGGGTGAGCTACTGGGAGAAGGAGAATGCAGTATATGCTGTTCATGCATATACTGGAATTTATTTATATATATTTTTGCATAATCTACTATATTTATGTGTTTTGCTTTGTCTTTTGCAACACAATTAGAGCCCTTGATAAATGGTCAACCTGACCAAACATGCTTCAAATTTATAAATAGAATTTCTACAATGATTAATGATTGACCTGAAGTAATCCAGTGCTAACTGTAAAAATTCTGTTTTGTTGATCAGCTGGCAATCAATAGAACCCAAACGCAGCTGACCTACAATAATGAGGTGGAGTTCATTTGTAGATGTCTCCTTCCAGAGGTAATCACAAAACATGCATGTACATGAGCATGCTTATGTTCAGCAGAGTGTATGTTTAATTTCATTACTAAATGTATTATTTGTATATTTGTACAGGCCATCATTCATGGCCTTTGCGAGTTACAAGGCTTGTCTAGGCAGGAGGCTGAAGATGTTTTCCTCCAGGGCCCCGTTTATCACTCAAGACAGAATTTTCCTTTTCGGGTGAACTAACTTTTAAAGAGTCAGTTATTGTAACTTTAAATGCGGTTTTAGTATGAATAACATTTCTATAATATACATCAAAACATTAAATCACATCACAAAGAGAAAGACAAAGAAACAAACATTTTAGGCATATTCATGTCTTTTAAGATATGTACCAAAAATATTGAATTATTCATAATAATAATTAAGATACATTTGAATAAATTAAGTGATTATACAAAAGACTGAATTTGTGATCCATTTATTTTTTGGAAATGAATGACATTTACAATCAATACAAAAAAATATGAGAAAATTCTGGAAGCTTGTCTCCATCATAAGATAAAGAAAATAAACAAACAACAAAATACCCTGCAGATATACAGTCAAGCCCAAAATTATTCATACTGCTGGCAAATTCGGACTTAAAGTTATTTTTATTAAGTTGTTTTTTTTAAAAGTGACACAGGCTTCTCCAAAGATAATATGATGTACAAGAGGCATCATTCATTTCCATCATGGAAAAAAAAATACATTTCTTTAAGTACAAATATTTCTTTAAGTAACTAAGTCAAAATTGACCAGGTGTATGAATAATTTCGGGCTTGACTGTATGATTGTGTTTTGAGAGACATACATTTAGAGATATACATTTCTCAAGACTTCTCACATTTCTGAATAGAAGTCTGTATCTGACAAATATGAAGAAAACAGCCAGAATTGCTTGAGTTTGTAACTTGCATTTGCAAGAATAAAGTTAAAATTGTGAAATTAAAATGTCAATTCCATGAAGATGTAAAAATGATGACGTGCTTCTTCTGATTTCACTTGCAGTATCTGTCAGCCTTCATTTTTGACCTCCTAATAAAACAACAACAATCAATACATACATGTGATCAATACATCACTAGCCATGACAAATGACTTATAAGGGTTTGCATATCTCACATCTTCTAAAATAAGTCATCCAGTACAACGTAGGTGGTGTATAAAATATAATGTTCTGTATTTTCATCCATCTGAGAACAAGCTGAATTATACACAGGCTACAGTCATTCATTCTTCAGTATGACCAGGGTATGAATTCAGAAGTGTTTTACCTGTCCAGCAGTGCCTCATGGAACTTTCCATCTGTTCTGGCTTTTTTGAGTGAACCGCTGTCTTCCTCATTCAGCCTCAGCTTCCGGTCCTGAAAACTCTGGAACTTCTTTCTGCATGCAAACATTGACGCAAGCATTAGTACTTGACTGAATGCTGAATGAACAGCAGCGCTTCTGAATGTAATAAATGTAGACACTCACACATAATTGAGCTCGCAGTTCTTGACATCGCCTCGGTCTTCATCTGCAATATCATCTTTCCTCTTCACCTCCCTTTCTGTGCATGAACGGATCTGTGCAGGACAGGTAAGCAGGAAAAACAATGTTTATAGCCAAGGAAAATAATACATTCTCATTTGACAGTTATAGCTTTGCGTCCATACAAAGTAGACTGTACATTGTAGAGGTGGAAATTTCATAACTTGCTTGTCACTACAGCAGAGTCAAGTTATTAAACTTATTAAAGTTATATAAAACTTATTAAGTTATTAAAAATTATTAAAACTATATATATGTGTATATATATTTTTAGATAAAAAAAAAATCTAGATTAATCTCGGAATTAATCTAGATTAAAATGGCTCATTTGAATTTTGCAGAAGGCATTCAGAATATGTGTGCTACCCAAATAATAAGTCTTGGAGAATGGGTTTCTCAAGCCAGGTGGCGAATTAGACCAGGGGCCCATCTCTTGTTTCCGAAATGCATCACAAACTGCTTGAGAAACTGTTCTACCATAATAATTGGTGATGAAAATAAATGATGTTCAATAAGATGTACTTGTGTTTACTAACTGTTTATTCAGTTAAACATCAATTTTTAGGGAGTGGCGCAGTAGGTAGTGCTGTCGCCTCACAGCAAGAAGGTCGCTGGGTCGCTGGTTCGAACCTTGGGTCAGTTGGCGTTTCTGTGTGGAGTTTGCATGTTCTCCCTGCCTTCGCGTGGGTTTCCTCCGGGTGCTCCGGTTTCCCCCACAGTCCAAAGACATGCGGTACAGGTGAATTGGGTAGGATAAATTGTCCGTAGTGTATGAGTGTGTGTGTGAATGTGTGTGTGAATGTTTCCCAGAGATGGGTTGCGGCTGGAAGGGCATCCGCTGCAGCTGGAAGGGCATCCTAAAAACTTGCTGGATAAGTTGGCGGTTCATTCCGCTGTGGCGACCCCGGATTAATAAAGGGACTAAGCCAACAAGAAAATGAATGAATGAATGAACATCAATTTTAACTGTAGGCCTATGTAAGCTCCAAACAGCAATTTTTGATCACATTAATCCGACTAAAGTCATAACAGAATTGAACAAAAATGGAATTAAGACGTGGAGTATGCATATATAATAATGGCATTATTGAAGTAAACACCGTAATCAAACTATTACCGTCATGTAGGACTTTGACATATTTTCCGAGAAGATCCACACATGCGGCTGTCAGCAAAGAACCATACACACACACACACACACACACACACACACATACACACACACACACACACACACACACACACACACACACACACACACGCACACACGCACACACACACACACACACCGCAAAATGCGGAAGTTTTTTCTTTGCATTTGGCGTGCGTTATTAAATTTCATAACACTCTCACCAGTCCTTACTCCTTATTTGCGTCTAATACCCCATTTTGTCACGGGGCATGAATGAAATGTTCATGAGTTAAAGTGAAACTGCCGAACTGCAGTTAAAGTCCGGCATCCTGCTGATTTGATTCAGAAGGGCACTTTTTTGTCAGACGGCTCACCGGTCAGGTATACATCCGCACTAAAATATCAAGGTGAAAGTCACAATAGCTTGCATAAAATAGACCCAGCTCCCAACCCAACTTTGAGAATAGATTAACGGCGTTTTTTTTAATCGCATGATAAGAGTCTCGCATTACGCCATGACTTTTGCTAAGCTACAAGTGGTGTCTTGCATAGTTTAGCTCCAACTTTCTTTAACACACATGCCTGGAAGTATCAAGTATTGACCTTATTCTAAAATGCGGAAGTGCGCCTGTTATCGCGATTGTTTTAGAACTTCCGATTCAGTCGCCTATGGGAGAAATGACTAGGAATAATAAACGGCAGAAAATGTTCAAACTACTTGCTCTTCACAAAAATGTTTGCATGACTATACAGACCAAGTAAAGTAATATAATAAAGAAATATCAGTTTGCAACATCAAACAGCGAAATGAGCAGTTTTTAATGTCTAAAAATGAATGGAAGTGAATGAGACCGAAAGCCTCGAGCCAAAAAGATTCAAATTGCTGCGCCTGCTCGTCAGCGAAGAATAAGGTGAATACATAGAAATAGCTTGATTAGCTGGTTCAGGTGTGTTTAATTGGAGTTAGAACTAAAATATGCAGGACACCGGCCCTCCAGGACAAAGTTTGGACAACCCTGCTTTAAAGCAACACTTTAGTTTTTTTTTTCGAAAATAGGCTCATTTTACATCTTCGCTAAAGTTAAACAGTTGAGTTTTACCACTTTTAAATGCATTCAGCCGATCTTCAGGTATGGCGGGAGCACTTTTAGCTTAGCTTAGCATAAATCATGAAGTTTGATTAGACCATAAGCATCTTGCTCAAAAATGATTAAAGAATTGAGATCATTATCCTATCATCAAACGAGCTGCAGTCATGGTACGACAGTAAACTTCCTTCTTTGATTATTACAATGGAATGACAGTATAATTCCTAGCCATACCGACCTAGAAATTGGATGTTTTTTGCTCTGTCCCAGCAAACTCTAGGTGCGTTCCAAACGGCATACTTATGCACTATTCTAAGCCATTTTGTAGTATAAATAGTGTAAGTAGTGCGTTTATACTGAAAACTCTGAAAGTAATAAGTGCACTTTAATTACTCAGATGATGCACTCATTCAGCCGGTAAAATGAAGTGTGTAATGATGGACACTTCACGCACTCAACGACTGCTGCTTTGCTCACGTATTGGAAGAGGCGGAGCTATCGGACTCACATGTTGGATAACTTTATTTATTTTGGATTGTGAAAGCGAAATTTTCCTATGAGAGTGATTATAGCGCCTCCCGATGGAGAATGCAGTAATTCTCACTGCAGGTATTTGGTACTTTGTTCATTTATTTCACTAATTTGGTAACCGTCAAACGTCATCAGGGAAACGGGTTGAATTTTCGCTTAGCAAAAAACCATTAGTGTTCCATTTGGGATGACACTACATACATATACTATACTGTTGAGTGTGTAAGTGAACAAGTACGTAGTGCATGAGTGCATAGTGTGCCATTTGGGACACAGCTAATGTAACTAAAGCAGAGTCAAGCTTCAAATAGGAAACTCTTTTTTTATGTTTGAGTGAGATGCTAATGGTCTAATCTGATTAAATGGTTTGTGCTAAGCTAAGTGGTCTCACCAGAACTGCTCATCCTTAAGAAATTGATTTTAGTTAAAAATAGAGTCACATGTTGGTCATTAAACCACTGTTTTATTAAAATACATAAAGAAGTGCTTAGTTATTCTCCCTGCTGAGCTTTATTTAAAAACTAAATCACATTATAAACTGTAACTACTAGTGTGCATCATTAAACTCTTAATAAATTGTGGAAAAAATATCTGACTTGAGCCAAATGTCCAAATCCGGAACCTATTAGTGAATTATTCCTTAAGATGTTTGGCACGCCATTTATTTTTGCATGTTAAAACTGAAGCAGCAGTGAATCATTCTGTCCCTCAAACAACAACAACAACAAAAGTCCTTCAGCCATTGATGATGGTGTGGATTGTGAATTGAGAAAAGATTCACCTTGATCATTTCCTCCTCTCCAGCTGTCTTGTTTTTGGCCACGATGTCTCCGCTCTCACTGTACGAGATGAAACAACTGTTTGCAGCAAGCAAGGCCATTTTACCCTACAAGGACAGAACAAAAACAAAAGGTAGAAACATAATTTAAGACTTGGCCAAATGTACCATACTTCAGAGTTTCTCTTCACATTTGAGAGGTATTTCCATTGTGACTGCGGCAGATTCACTTACATTTTGAAACACTGGTTCCCACTGCTCTCTGGAGCCTACGGCATCTGATCGGCCAACAACAACTCCCTCTGAGTTTATACCCAAATACTTCCCATACCCTGACTTCAGTGCTATCCTAGACGCCAAAAAATAAAAATAAATACATCAGCGATTTTGGTCACATCATCAAAATGACTTAAAAAATAGGTGTCAAAATCCATTCCTGGAGAGCGGCAGCTCTGCACAGTTTTGCTTCAACCCTAATCAAACACAACTGATCCAAAGGTGTTCAAGACTACTAGAGACTATGAAGGCGGTGTGAGTTGGAGGTGGTTGTAGATAAACTAAGTAGAGCTTCAGCCCTCCAGGAATTGAGTTTTGACTTAAAATAATGAAATGGTACAGTATGTATGATTATGCGTTTTTAAGGTGCTGCTAGCACTAACTCCATGTTGGAAACTTCTTTTAGACTACATTCTACTGAAACAATGAACATCAAAACTAAGGTCATCATTAATTCTGGAGTAGGGATGCTTACATAAAAAAGATATTTTACAATAAAATATTTTGTTTGTCTACACTGTATTGCTATATGAAAAAAATATAAACAGACAATAACTTTAATAGCTTTATTTAGTAAGAATTCATTATTTAAGAATTATTGAGCTGATTTAGAGGAATAGTATATCTGAATAACATTTAATAAATGCAATAACAAGCATAGAAAAAAACAACAGAACAGAGATATTTAAAAAAAAATATGCATTATCAGTGCTTAATGTTCCTCTGAGGTTTCTAACAAGATTCAGGTACAAATATTAAATAATTAAATAACATTACAAAATAAAAAATATGAATATGTATTAATATGTTATTAAAGCATATTAATATGTCTTCAAAGTAATGCGTATAATCATATCAACAAGACAGGATATGTGCAATGCAACTAGGATTAAAAGATGATGTATTTTGCTCTCTGTGATCATCTGCACCTCAAGAATAAGTTAACAAGTTTAAAACAGTGCATGTTTGCAATAAAGACAGTATAATCACTATGAAAATCATCACCACAGCCACAGTGTCAGTGCAAATATAAAAAAAAGACATTTTAATCTCAGTTGTTGGACTTAAATCTTTAAGTTCAATTATTTGGACATTAATATTATAGATATCCTTACAGTAGTGTATAATAAAGTGTATCCTTTCACGTTTGCCGTGCAATACAGTGCAAGGCTAATCGCGCGTGTGTGTGACTTAATAACAACATTGTTTGTGACTCATCGTTGCAGAAAAGCTTGAATTAACTCCAAAACAAATGCATCAAATAGCCTTTGTGAAAATTGTTACTGTTGTAAGGCTGATCTGCTTCATACTTGTCTGTCACTGTGCTGTTTATCTACGTGAAGGTGAGCAATCTCTATGGCTGTGACATGCTTGTGGTAACATGGTGGACACAGAGAACTAGCTTATTAGAATTAAAGGCACAGGCAACAAAAACAGCTACAAAGTCTTAACACTTCAAATTTTCAATATACAGAAAGGTATAATAAATAATCTAATGGGTATTTTGAGCTGAAACTTTCCAGACACAATCTGGAGACAAAAAAAGACTTATCCTAAATCTTGAAAAAGGGGTAAAATAGGTGCCCTTTAAAACCTGCACAATTGATAAACACTCTTTTATGGTTAAACTTTGCAAGTAATTCACAAATTACAACTGTGGAGTCTGATCAGTCCCTGACTGACATCATACATCCTGTAATATCTATTATATATTGTGCAAACCTATTATGTGTATAGTTGTAATCTTTACCTGGAATCTGAGAGTTTTATAGCTGTGAACTGTTCAGGAGGATCTGGACCTTCATCCTCTGAAAACACAAGACATTTTTTTAAAAACTGCACATAACATGCTATTTGTAATAAAATGTATACAACACAAAAGTTTAATAGTAATAATGTGTAATATTACAATTTAGAATAAAAAAAATCTAATTTAATTGTGATTTATTATTATAGTGCAAAGCAATTACTCCAGTCTTCAGCATACATCCCTCCTTCAGAAGTCATTCTAATACACCATTTCGGTGTTTACAACATATTACTGACTATCTTTAAACTTAACTTTAAAACCATTGGGCTGCTTAATATCTTTAGGAGAAATTGCAATACATTTTAGGATTCTTCATAAAATTATGTCTTACTGACCCAAGTGTTTGACTGTTAGTCATTCGTTGGCTGCCATTTCCCATTACACAAACTTATTCAGACGCCATGACACATTTGAAAAATTAATACATCTTCAAAGTTTTCACAACGAGCATTTGCTAAAAGATAACAGAAATGTCATTGTGTTGTTTTATCAGAAAAAACTACTAAACTTGTTGAAAATAACTTTATAAACTGCTGAATCTTGCAGTATTTTAATAGGAGAGTCAACTGGGAATGGCTGAAAAAATGAAGAGTAAACCGGAAAGCTGATATTCTGTTCAATCTGCTGCTGACAGGATAAACTCATGAATTATCTAACATTCTGTCAACAACAGTTACAGTCGTTCATTACTAATTTCAGGTGTCAGGCACTAAATGAAATTGATTTAAGGGGAGTGTGCACAAATTCCTTTGTACTTTCAGATCTGTACAGCCAATGGTCAGTGGAAAGTAGAAAATGAAGCTGGAAAGAAAAACAATCGTAAACAACTCCTCCTGGTGACTGAACTATGAAATTGCTCTGAGGCTTGCATGAACGGCGGCAGTAATAGCGACTGACGATCCATAACATTATTCAGGTTTTTAAATCCCTCCACATTGAGAGCAACAGAGAAAAAAGCAGCACCTCACCATCTCGACTTCTGAGACTTATTTGTTCCGCGCTATTAGAGGGACCTTTTCAATTTAAAAGGCAATATAAAAGCCACATGGCATGGCAGGAAAAATACAACGCAGTATAATTGCACAGAAACATTTGTCTCTTGCCTGAAGATGCTGCAAGTATATCTTGTAAAATGGATTTTAAATCACAGCCTTTAGGAAAAAAGCACAAGGTGTGTGTCAGTGTGTCCTTGTACACAAATCTATGCTGTTTTGAGTATAAATCATGCAGGTAGTTTTTTTTTCACACTTAAAATTCCAAATATAAAAAGAGCAATTTAAATACCCAGACATATTAGAATGAAGATAAATAAAGAGTACACTTCCTGTACTAAACTGTTGCAACTTTATTTTTTTCCTCAGGGCATATCCAACTTAAAAAGTTGGATCACATTAGTAGCTACCCGTTTTCTAAAGATCATAAATAATACAATACCCTTTAGGCATGGGCCGATATAAGATTCTGATGGTATGATAACCTTGGATAAAAAAATATCACGGTTTCACAGTATTGTATTTCCTGCTCTAAAATATATAATTTTTTAAATGCCTGGGTAAAAAAACAAGAACTTTTGAACACAATATATTTTATTTTGAGAAACATTTAACATATTTTGGA
Organism: Danio rerio; assembly: GCF_052040795.2. NCBI lineage: Eukaryota > Metazoa > Chordata > Actinopteri > Cypriniformes > Danionidae > Danio > Danio rerio. The sequence goes on from NC_141021.1 coordinate 18,136,158, forward strand.
AGAGTAAAATTGTCCGGCTAAATGAATCATTGACTTCAGCTGTCTTCATTTGTTAAAAAAAAAAAAAAAAACGAAACAATTCACAATTTAAAACAACATCTTGAAAAAATGGTACACACCTTAGGAACGATATTGCAGAAAACCTTTACAGTTTTAAAACTTTTACCTTTTCAAACCGTGGTATACCTTGCCTAGTATACTTATCATTTATTGTTTTTGCAACCAATAAAGCTACTTATTTGTAAATATTGTTATATTATTCATTTTTTTTTCTTATGTGTACATTTCTGTCTGTTTTATGTTGATATGCATGCATGTACCTGAGCTGCTGTAAATCAAAAAAAAAAGGATAATAAAATAAATATAAATAAATGTGTGTTTGCGCAAACAAGGTGAAAATATCTCATTCTGATTCTGATTATATATTAGAGAAGGCAGGGCTTTCAGACTCCAGTATTGAATGACTAGATAAGTTTATACACTAGAAGGTTGGGTTGGGCGATGCAGCAAAAAAAATGTATTACGATATAATGTTTCATATCAATAGGTAACAATAATAATTGCAATTTTTTTAACAATCCATTTATATATACTTGTTTACTCCCATGGTCATTTATATCGAAGTTGATATTTAGCCGCATTATGTTGGTGGTTTATCACAGGTTTGTAACATTTAATTTTTACGAGGTGGGTCGTTAGCCCAACGCTCAACCCAAAACATACACCATACATTATGGACAATTAAGCTGACCCAATTTACCTACAGCGCAAGTCTTTGGATTTAAGAGGGAAACCAGAGCACCTGGAGGAAACCCACGCAAACATAAAAGGAACATGCAAACTCCATACAGAAATGCCAACTGACCCAGTCGAGGCTCGAACCAGCGATCTTATATATACAGTTGAAGTCAGAATTAATAGCCCCTCTCAATTATTAGCCTCCCTGTTTGTTTTTTTCCCCAAATTCTGTTTTACAGAGAGAAGATTTGTTCAACACATTTCTAAAAATAATAGTTTTAATAACTCATTTGTAATAACAGATTTTTTTATGTTTGCTATGATGACAGTAAATAATATTTTACTAGATATTTTTCAAGACACTTTCAGACTACAGATTAAAGTGACATTTAAAGGCTTAACTAGGTTAATTAGGTTAAATAGGCAGGTTAGGGTAATTAGGTAAGTTATTGTACAATGATGGTTTTTTCTGTAGACTATCGAAAAAAATCCAGGGGCCAATAATTTTGACCTTGAAATGTTTAAAAAAAAAAAAAAAAATAGAAACTGCTTTTATTCTAGCCGAAATAAAACAAATACGAAGAAAAAAATATTATCAGAAATGTCCTTGGTATGTTAAACATCATTTGGAAATATAAAAAAATTCAAAGGGGGTTTAATAATTCTAAATTTGAACTATATATATAAATTTCTTATTATTATTACTATGCGTGTACTGTAGTGTACAAATGTTGTAGTTTTTTTAAATCCTACGCAAACATTTTGTTATATACTTGCATTGAATTCTTGTACAGAATTTTTTAAGGGGTCATGATATTATTTTAATATGAAAGCCTGCTTGAAGTTAATTTATTATGTTTGTAAGTTAGTTAGTTAGTCAGTTAGTTATAAGGGGCTTTTGTATATAAAAAAATCATTATCCTACATTTTGACATGCAACACTGCAAAGAAAACTAGGGGTTTCAAAAACATGAAAAAAGATGTACTATTACTTTGCAGATGAAGAAATACAATCACACATTTGGGAAAGCTATTTCTGATGCCATGCTTATCGATTCAAATTCAAAAATGTTCTTAGTTGGTCAACTAACCTAAAACTTGTGTGAGAAAAAAAGTCTCAATTGAACACTCTTGCGATATATGATGGACACATAGTCTGTAACCGATTTTGAATCAATAAAAAAATAAAGATTGCAAATAAAAATCGTAAAAAATTATCAGCTTTCAGTTTGACTAAATGAGATGTGTTTGCTGTAATTCTATATTTATCAGTTAGAAAAACAATAGAACACTTAGCAGTATTAAAGGAATGGTTCACCTAAAAATGTAAAATTCTGCCATCATTTACTCATGCTCCACTTTTTCCTAATACTTTATGGATTTATTTCTTCTGTTGACTACAAAAGAAAATATTCTGTGAAAACAACCATTGGATTCAAAAGTATAGTAATAGGGTGAACTATGCCCTTAATTTGATACTGATATCATTGCAAAATCTGTGACATATTAATTTAGTACGCTAATTATTTATTTTTCAGCAGATTAATATGTAAACGACAACAGACCCTTCCCCATTGTGGTTTATTCACCATCCCCAAATCCTACTAGAGACGTTTTTACAAGGCACTTCAAAATGGTTTCTTTTTTTAATTATATAATATTTTATTTCTATCATGACTGCTATTTTAAAACAACAAAAAATCAAAATATGCCTTTTTTAAGAGATAACATAACGTAAAGCAACAGCAGAGACCATAAAGCAAGCAGAACCATCACCTTTATGTGGAGATCCTACAGTGAAGAGTCCAGTGTCCAGTGCATGAATGTAGGAGTTTTTGTGCATCTCAATGGCCACTGTGCCTGTGACCTCACCGAAACACTTCACCGTCCACCACCCTCCTAAAGAGGCATTCAGAAACACGCAAGCTCAAGTCTGCACCAACAGCAAAGTAAATCATACAGCAATCACAAAACACTGCTCTAGTCAATAAATATTGAGGTAAAGTTAGTTTTATATTCACACATTCAAACTTTCTCCTAAATAATATAATTTCAGAGAAGTAGTCTTTGCAACTTCTAAAAAGTAGCAGCCAATGAGCAGCCAATGACTATAAAAGTACAAAATTGTTCACAGCGAGTACAACAGTCCTAATGTTGTTTTGAAATCACACTAACATGTAATTACAGACCGAATATTCAAAGAATGGCTGCATCATATTGGAAAAATCTGACATTGCATTATTTTATTTTGCTGCGATTTTTATAGCGATATGACCACAACTTCAACAGACGAATTGAATAGCTCGATTTGGAATGAAATCGTTAATTTAGATTGATTGGAATAATCTTGTAGACATGTGAATTAAAGACATTGCAAGAATAAATAAGATAGAGCAATGATAAAAATGAAATTAGTAGTCAGATACTCAGTTACAGTAATACGATGCGATATTTTGCCAGTGATGATGATAGATCACGATATCAGCGATATATGACAAGAAAACCATCCACAATATATCATGATATTTGTAAATGAAAAGGGAAAATGCATTAAAAATTTATAAGATATAATATTTCTTAGAATTCTTATATTTCTAGGAATTGCACCATCTCTTGCATATCGCTATTTTGTCCGGCCTAAATTATTGAATCAAATGTAATGTAAAATGTAAACACTGTGCGTTCTTCAATGCTGATCAACAATTATAATGCCAACTCAACACTCCTGCAATGTGACTATTGCGAATGCACACATTGCAATATCGATGTTAAAACTTTGTGTAGATTGAGGTAAAACTGGTTTTATATTTGCAATTATTTATTTGCAGTTACAACTGATGACACGCTCCCTATCCGCTTGTTAAGTGTGACGTCATGCGAAGCAGCTTCTGGGTCCAAGCGCTTTATTAAACTGTATGGGGAGACTCATCAAATGTTAATAATAAACGTCTACAAAAGCGCTGTAATACTTTCGAAAATCACGATCTCAATATATATATCCATACCTAATATCCGATGGCCAGAAAGTGATTAATTTTTTATAAGTTGTTACAATTTTGGTATTTGTGATGCAGCAAGTCCAGAGATTATTGTGTACACCATACAATTCACTTTACTGTGTGATATATGAATAAAAAGTGATTATAAAGGAATATTTTCTCAATTCAAATGAGTGACGGCACTCAGGCAAACAGTATTTCATATGTCACCAACACGTCACCACCTTACAAGCGGATATTGTTTACCATGGCTTAACTTTTAAATATCGGTCTGAAAAAGCATGGAAGAATGTACAAAGCACACACAGAAAGTCTGTGCACATTAATCAAAGAGTGTGCAATGGTAAAGTGTAAATGCTAAACAATCAAGCAAACTTTAAGGTAGATCAACATCTGTAAGGTGTCAATAATAATAATAATACCATAACTTCAAACTCTCTAAACAAAAGCAATTAAGACAATCAAATCTGAGGTTTCAAGTAAAGGAAGGCTTACTTCAGTGTGTACCATAGTGTACAGCTGCATGGAATGGCATCATTTTGCATCATCAGCTATTGCATTTCCTATAAATGTTGTAGTTTTTTTAATTCTACGCAAACAGACTTTTTTTATTATTATCAATATAACATTAACATATTGTTGAAGCAAAGTTGGTTTTTTATTCACACAATCAGACTTTCTCCTTAATAATATAATTTCAGAAAAGTATTATTTGCAAATTCTAAATAGTGAAACCATATTAGCAGCCAATGACTATTAAAGTACAACATTTTTCAGTCAAATAAATAGTGCTAATTTTGTTTTGAAGTCATACTTACATGAGATTTCAGACTGAATATTCAAAGTACCATTGCAAACAATAAAGGGAGCATGTCACATGTTGTTACTTAACGAATAAGTTATTTATGCGAACAAAATAAATGAATATGTCACTTATGCGAGTAAGGCTAAAGAATTATTATAACCACCATTTTTTTCTTTTTTTAATATTTACCAAATGATGTTTAAAAGAACAAGGAAATTTTCACAGTATGTCTGATAATATTTTTTTCTTCTAGCGTAAGTCTTATTTGCTTTATTTCAGCAAGAATAAAAGCAGTTTTTAAATTAAAAAAATTCATTTTTAGGTCAAAATTATTAACCCCTTTAAGCTATGTATTTTTTCGATAATCTACAGAACAAACTATTATGTTTAGAAATGTGTTCTCTCTGTTAAACAGAAATTGGGGAAAATAATAAACAAAGGGGCAATAATTCAGGGGGGCTAATAATTCTGACTTCAACTGTATATAACCAACTTTTCCTCAATAGCACTATTTAACTGACTGTGAACGATGCTGTAATTTGATCGTCGTTGACTCATAATACGATTTCCCTATTTGAGTTTGCAAAGAATACTTTTTTGAAGCTATATTATTAAGTAGAAAGTCTGAATGTGTGAATATAAAACCAATTTCACCTCATTATTGTGCAGCCCTAATTCAAAGTACCACGATAAAGAATTTATTGAGCGTGTCATGAATGTGCAAATATAAAACCAACTTTAACGTTACCTCAATTCAATATGTTTATCTTTTGTGTTTTGATTCAGGGGAAAAGTGACAAACATACCATCAATATCCAGCTTGTCTTCTCCATCATCTCGTTTCCTCTTCTTGTCTTTGTTCTTTTTCTTCTTTCTGCATAATATGAAAACCACAGGTCATTAATTAAAATAAATAATCAGCCCACAGAAACAGTAGACAGCAAGTCTGTTTACATCAACTGGAGAAACACAGCTCAACGGCAAACATTATTGTATTACACTTTAGTTGAACTCAGTTACAAAACGAACGCCTTACTTATCGTTTGAACCTTTCAGGACCAGTTTGGTGGATTTTACATGTGTGTACTCTGCCATGATCACACACAGACCCAACACTAAATCAAAACGTTTGTGTGTTGTTATTAACAACCGGAAAACGTTTTCCTGCAACAGGCTTTCTGTGAGTACGGCGGCCGAGAGAACTATGCTGAAGACTTGCGCCTGGAGTGAAGTGCGACACGAAGCGGTCAGAGAACGAACTGCACACTGCTGTGATTCATCCTCAATTATTTAGCCTAGATGAAATTTTTTCAACCATTTTCACTCACTACTGAAGGTAGGCTGAACAAGTGCCACCCATAGTGCCACCCAACACAACACAACACGACACGACACGACACGACACAAAACGACACAACAAAACACAACACAACACAACACAACACAACACAACACAACACAACACACTTGTTTAGAAAAAGGTGACATATTTTTTTGTAAATAGTACAATTTACACAGCTGATGCCCTTCCTACTGCATCTCAGTATGGGAAACACACATACACACTCATACACACACATACACAACGGCCAATTTAGGTTTTTCAATTTGCTTTTGTGTCTTTGGACTGTGGGGGGAACCAGAACACCCAGAAGAAACCCATGGGAATACAGAGGAATATAATAATAATAATAATAATAATAATAATAATAATAATAATAATAATAATAATAATAATAATAATAATTCATTCATTTTCTTTTCATCCTTTTATTAATCTGGAGTCAAAACAGAGCAATGAACCCCAAACTTATCCAGCATGTGTGTCAGCACAGCGGATGCCCTTCCTGCTGCATCCCAGTACTGGGAAACACCCATGTACACTCATTTACACACATAATTTACTTTGCCCAATTCACCTATTGTGCTTGTCTTTGGACTTGTTGGGGAAACCGGAGGAAACGCACATGAATGCTCCACACAGAAACACCAAATGATCCAGCTGAGGCTAGAACCACTGACCTTCTTGCTGTGAGGCGACAGCGCTACCCACTTTGCCACCATGCCACCCATAATAATAATAATAATAATGATAATAATAATCATTTTTATTTATTAATCTGGGCTCGCCACAGCAGAATGAACTTTTAACTTATGCAGCACATGTTTTATGCAGCGGATACCCTTCCTGTTGCAACCCATCTCTGGGAAACATACACACTCATACACTACGGACAGTTTAGCCTACCCAATTAACTTGTACAGCATGACTCCACACAGAAACAACAACTGACCCAGCCGAGGCTCGAACCAGCGACCATCTTGCTTTGAGGCGACAGCACTACCTACTGTGCCACTGCGTCGCCTATTATTATTATTATTATTATTATTGTTGTTGTTGTTATTATTATTATTTATTTTATTTTAAAAAATCCCTAAATGTAAGAATAAGAATTGCTCTTTTTATTGGATGAGTGCTTTTAAAATGCTGTGAAAGTGTTGAGAAAAATGCAGATTACTGTAAAGATTACTGTATTTACAGACAGTATTTTAATTAGAAATATCTCCTGAAAAAAGCTGCAATTTTACAATTTCCTTTGAAACAGGAAAACAGGTCAGGAAATATCAAGCTGTTGGTCCCTTTTTAATAGCTAGTGTTTTGTTTCTTCTATCACAGCTCAGTCAGAGCCACCGAGCGCAGCATTTTACAACTTTTAAAAGCCACAGTCTGCCTGTTTCTTTAATCCCATCATACCCATATTCAACTGTATGAATGAGTGATCAGTTTCCACTTTAGTGGCTTTTTATATATCAATCATTTAAGAGGAGGGAGGAGCTAGAGAGCATTTTATTAGACAGAAAAACTGACTAGAAGCCGAAGTGCAGAGAGATGTTCTCAAAATCATTCATCAGTATCGAAATAAGACATTGTGCGTTATGAATCCATCTATCCTTTAAATGTAAATTGTTTTATTTTTTGTAGCTCGTTAGCTTGTAGATATTAACATAACAAATAGCTATAACAAGCAGCGCAGCGGCACAGTAGGTTGTGCTGTCGCCTTACAGCAAGAAGGTTGCTGGTTCGAGCTTCAGCTAGGTCAGTTGGCATTTCTGTATGGAGTTTGCAGGTTCTCCCCGTGTCCGTGTGGGTTTCCTCCAGGTTCTCCAGTACAGGTGAATTGGGTTGGCTAAATGGTCCATATGTATGTGTGAATGAGTGTGTATGGATGTTTCCCAGTGTTGGGTTGCAGCTGGAAGGGCATCCGCTGTGTCAAAGTCAGTGGCAAGTCAGTGTGGTAGGTCAGTGTGTCTCCAGACCCTTTCTCTCTCAGACACAGTGTCTACCATGAGTGAGCCACCATTTAAACCAAAATAGCTCTGAACATGGTGAAGCCCTCTTATTTAAAACCTCAGCAGACCACTTCAATAACGAAGCGCTGTCATACACACACACACCACACACACAAACGCACACACACCCCTGTCATATATTTAATATTGCCCTAACAATATTTTCCCCTAAACCTAAACTTCACAGACAGATTAAACACTACAGAAACATAAAAGATACTAATAACTGTCTCCATTTGAGTATAATTCAGTATTTTAATGTATTTCCCATGTGGAGATTGCTAGTTAAAATTATCAGGTTTTACTATCCTTGTGTGGATATTTAGACATCACAATGTAAGTTAAATAAGAGTACACACTTACATTGTACATTCAGTTCTTGTTAAGATGTCTATTAAATCTAAACGATCAAATCAGCAGTGCACATGGATCAACTCTGAGCTATAATGACATTCATTAAAGGGTGGCCTGCTTAGGAACTGGTCAGAGCATGTGATAAATCACTATGTGACACTGTCAGGAAGTAAAATAAACAAGACAGTGGCATTCTGGGTAAACTTTTAAATGCAAACACACGAACGAGCTGAACAGGGTCACTGGAGGAAAGACAAAGAGAGCTTGCATAGGCATAAAAACTTGAATTAATTCCAGACACACACACACATGCACAGCGCTCCAAAACACTTAAATGAACAGAATATGACCTATAAAAAAGTACCCCAAAATTATTTTCATACCAGGAATGAAATGAGTCCAATTTATAAGACCTTAAATTATCAGCCCTCCTGTATATTTTTCTCCAACTTCTATTTAATGAATAGAATATTTTAAACACATTTCTAAACATAATAGCTTTAATAACTCATTTCTAATAACTGATTTATTTTATTTTTGCCACGGTGGCCGAAAGAGCTTAATGTGCTGCAATTTAAGAATTTTTTTTTTTTTTTTACAAAAAACGCCCATGTTTGCACATGTGCGGCAAATCCTTATAATGTATAGCCAAATAAAAAAATGTGCTGCATTCTCCAAGAGATTTTTCAGTCAGCCAGCCCCAGGGCTTCCGGTGAATTGTCATCCCATACAAAACTGTTGTGTTTAAGATCTGGTTTCTTTAAAAAAAAAAAACTCTTCACCTCCTGACTGAGATACAATATAAAATGGGTATCAGGCCAAACAAGAAGCACTGCATTAAATTATATTTTTCTGTGCCATGTCTTTAAAATATGGAAATTAATTTAATACCAGTATTTTCATTGAAGCTTTTGCACTAGCCTATTGCTAGTGACGGAGTCTGTGTCTTTCGTCTTTTTAACTGAAGGTGTTTTAAACACATTACATCATCAATGCTGTAAAAGGAACCTTATGAAATTTGAAATAGTCACATAATCCTTTCACCAGAAGTCCATCATTGGCTGAAAAACACTAGCTGAGCTGTGCATATAGTTCTTTAATAAAACGCGCATTTTCTCACAGCACAAACAATTTCTAAAACGAGCTGCATTTTCTCACAACACCTGGAAAAACAACACATTGGAAATGGCTGAGACTGCGTTCAAAATCACATAGCTCCATACTATATAGTATGTTAAAAAAAGTATGCGAGCGGAGTAGTATGTCCGAATTTAAAGAATTCGAAAATCAGTGTGGGAAGTACCCGAATAACCTACTACTTCTGGTGAGATTCTGGAGTGTGCGTCTGATGCACGCTACACTATCCGATTATGCCCCGGGAGATAATTCATGAAAGGGTAGGTCACATGATCATGACAAAATGGTGGATGTAGTACGTCCAAGTTCTATTTATACTATTCACATTCATATGGATTTAGAATGGACTTTTCTAAAGCCGCCTTTCCACTGCATACAACAAAAGACATACGACAAGTCATTAACTTCTAATTGAGAGTATTCCGGAAGCTGCTTGGAGATCCGATTATCTCCGTATGAGGAAAATTCGGATCCGATGTGAGGTGCGGATACGTTGAAATACTTTAAATTCTGCGACTAGACTGCATGCGATCAGCTGACTGGATGTGATGTATTCAAGTGTTGTCCAAGCAGGTCAAGATGAGAAATAGGTTTGTTTGTTATTTTTGTATCAGAAAAAGTCTCTATTACAAAAACATTTCTATTCATAAACGAGTAATAACTTTATTTCGGACACCACAAGAACGAGCTTCTATCCCATGCTGCATGACAACACTGAAAATTATGTGCGACTGCCACAGGGGGCGTATTTCAACAGTAGTGTCCAAATATTGTGTGCAGCTTAACAGCCAAGTTATACACTTAAATTCAAATGCACTACCTCAGTACCTACTGAGTAGTATAGGTGGTTTCGTATGCAGCCTGTGTCATCGAATGCACACTTCAGAATTTTGCCGGAAGTCATCCAGGTCATCGAATGCACACTTCAGAATCTCGCCGGAAGTAATAGTCATCCAGGTTTTTCTAAAGCTGCGGTTACACTAGAGTTTATGTGTGCGAAATTCTGTCATACGGTGCTGCGAAATGAGGCGGGATTAAACAAGATTATTAGACATTAAAAAAGCGAGCGATTGCTCCATGTTTTAAGATTCTGTCCAGAGGTCATGTTTTGATCCTCGATTGGTCTCACGCAGTCAAGTGATGCGAAATCACAGGTCAGAGTTCACCAAGCTTGAACTTTGCACCGCAGCGAACTGCAAAACCTAACAAATGACCCTGCGTTTCCGGTCTGATGCATTCGAGTGCGTATGAATGGAAGTCTATGGGAAGAAAAGTCAAGTGTGACCGCAGCTTAAATATTGTTTTTCGAATTCTATGAATTCGGACATACTACTTGGCTCGCATATTGTTTTTGGACTACTATATAATAAGGAAATATAAAACATTTCATATTTCCATACTATGGAAGTGTTGTGAAAAATTGCAAAAAATTTTTGCTAGTTGTTTGCGTTGTAAGAAAATGCAATTGCTTAAGAGGGCTAAGAGTATTCACCTTAAAATGCTTTTAAAATAAAAACTGCTTTTATTCCAGCCGAAATAAAACAAATAAGACTTTTTCTAGAAGAAAAAAAAATTATAGGAAATCACTTGCTCTGTTAAACATTTGGGAAATGTTTAAAATAAGAAATGACGGGAGGGTTAATAATTTGGACTTCAACTGCATATAAAAAGCTAAACATTATACAAATCAGACATACGATTATAATCTTCTTGCGGTAGACTAGACACACTTAATCATATGATAAGACTCGAAGCAGGACGGACCGAGTATGGTGATGGGACAGTTTAATGAGATGTTTGTATCTGTGTTCTGTGTCTTTCTCTTGTCCTTGTTGAGAGGCTTTTTGTCTCCATGTTCGGCCTGCCCCATTACCTCCGCCCCTCAAGTGGAATAGAGAATTTATCATCCTTAGCAAGCATCAACGTGGTGTGAGACACAAAGCAATAGGGGATGGCGATGAGCAAGAGAGAGGGGAAAGATGGCTTAATAAATAGTTTAAAGAGCTTGGTCTTTCATTTCCTCATGCGGTGCCAGTCATCAGTCAGGTGGGTGATATAAATAGTGATTGGTCTGACTTTCAAACTAATATTAGCCATGATACAGTGGCTTCTGGAACAGAATGGCTGACTCTGCATGATTGGACACAAGTATAAGCTTCTGGGGGTGACAATGTATATCAGGGCTTAATTAGATCAAAAAGATAAAGAATTAATCTTTTTAAATACAGTTAACACACCCATCATGCCTAAACGGTCATCTTGCATCTCCTATATGCAGCACTCAGTGTGTGATGAAACCGATAGAATGAAGTTACGTCACTAAAATTAAAGATTCCAACCCTGTTTTGATGGTATCCACTAAAATTACTGTAGTTGTTTTTTTTTTTTCAGAGCAGAGAACGGATTTTTACTTCTGTGTGAATGTCAAGTTATATGGCCTGGTCACATTGCAATACACAAATATACTGAAAATGTATTGTACAACATCGACTTTTTGGAAAGGACACTATATATTGTCTAACTGCAGGTTTACATACTGTCCACCATACACCACCCCTTAAAGAGGCCCTATTATGGGTTTTTGAAAATGACCTTTCATGCAGCGTGTAACAGCACTAAGTCAATGAAAACATCCAGCTGAGGTTTAAAACTGCAAGTGCACTGTGTGCAAAATAGTTTACTCAGAGTCGAATAAACAAATTGTGTTGGGTTCGGATCATTTACTTGAACACGTCAACGTTTATACAGTTAATAACCAAATATGAAGTGCAGGATCTGGTAAAACGTAAACGCGCCCTTCCTTTCAGACACTAGCAGAACATGGGGAATCATGGGACTAATCATGACATGAAGATGACGATCACTGAAAGATGGAGATTTGGCTGTGGGAAATAAAGGATTAAGGTTCATTTTCACAACATACCACAGAATAGCCAACCATGTGCTATGTTTTTGTAGTTTGCAAAATATGTGTTTAATTGTGTGTTGTAAGTTGTAATCATACCAATGTCCCCAGTCAACCAATCACAACAGACTGGGTCATCGGATGAATCACAGCAGATTAGCCTCACGCAAAGGGGGGGTTTGAGAACAAATGAATCACTGATTGAATCATACGGGAGTCGTTTAGATAATTAGGTGAACAAAAATGCACATTATAAGACAATGAAAGTGTTTTTTGACCTTGCATGTTTTTTGACCTTGCCTGTTGTTGGAGACCCCTAAAACTAAAATATGACCTTTTATAATGCATAATAGGGGCTCTTTAACTTTACTGATTTTGACTAATGTAATAACGTCCACCTTTTGTAAAGCTGCTTAGAAATGATGAATGTTGTGAAAAGCGCTATACAAACAAACTTGAATTGACAACTTCAGACTTTGACCGAAGATAACACAGTTGTAGTAAAAGCTTACTGTCCATACTATGCACAACATAGCGCTGTAATTTTGCTGCTACAAACATGGGAAGTACAAACACTGCATAGTTTTGAGCAATTTTATTTTATATTTACTATAAATATAAAATAAAAAATACTATTATATATTTACTAGCTAACTGGGTGAAGCCTTAGCTGGGTCAGTTGGTATTTCTGTGTGGAATTTGCATGTTCTCCCTGTGTTCGCATGGATTTCCTCCAAGTGCTCCGATTTCCCCCACAGTCCAAAGACGTGCGACATGCGGTACAGGTGAATTGAATGAACTAGATTAACCATAGTGTATGGGTGTGAATACATGCGTATGGATGTTTTCCAGTACTGGGTTGCAGCTGGAAAGGCATTCGCTGTGCAAAACATAATGGATAAGTTGGCGGATCATTTTACTGTGACGATCTGGTTAATGTATGTTAATGCACAGTGTGTCTTTTCTGTTTTGTATTAGTTTCCATATTATGTTTTGAAATGATTAAGCAATTTAAAGAATCAACTTAATGAATGATTCAGTGACTCATTCATTACGAATTTTATTAAAAAAGAGTATTATTTTATTCAAAACTGTTTGCATCTAAAATTATATTTCTGTGTTAAATAAATAAAAGAATTTTAGTTCAACCATAATGTAATTATGTCATAGTTTACTGACACTCATTTTGTTTCAAACCTGCATTACTTCACTTGTGAAAGTGCATTATTAAAAAAAAAATTATCATGATTTTGTGTATTTTTTTTTATTTTTTTGCCTTTAGCCCCTTTCACACAATGATACCGGTAAATATCTGGAAAATTTCCGGAACGACTTTACCGGTATATTCAAAAGCGCTGTTCACACAGGCGAGGACGTTACGGAATTTTTCCGGAAAAAACCGTTCACACATCCTTTCCAAAATACCAGTAAATTCTGACATCATTCACCACAAATGAGCCTTAGACGGCTGCGCTTGTATTTGTAAACATTTGACTACATTACAAACTCTGTGGATGATCAGTATTGTGAACAACTTCGATAAAAACATATGGAGGATCACTTTCGCATGTCGAGATGTTTATAATATGTGCGTGTGCTGGCTCTCACAGGCTGTTTCACAGGCACACGCAAAGCTTGAAGGTAAACAAACAACGGCTTATCATAAGCATCTCATCGATTATTATTTACACAGTTGGCATTAAGATGAACATATAAACGTTATCTGACTAACTTCTAGCCACTAAATGTGTCTGGGAAAATATTCAAAGGCTTTTATTCTCATAAACCGCGCGGACGTAAATGCGTCTGACTGTTCTGATTGGCTAAAGCAGACATCTCACGTCAGCACGTTCTAGACGTGCACGCGCTCTTTCCGGCAATCTTCTGTCTGCATTCACACAGCACAGCATTCCGGCAAATTACCGGTAATGTTACAACTTCTCTTTCCGGAAAATAGCCAAAACGAATTTACCGGTACTTTCAAAAAGGACCTGTTCACACTTACAACCTTTCCGGAAAATTGGTCTGTATGTGTGAAAGGGGCTTTTGTCAAACCACAGTTTCACAAAAAATCTAAATACCATTCAAAAAGGTTAGTCTATTGTACCATAGCTAGTGTAATTTTGTTTGCCATTGACTTTCCTTTTATGAACAAAACAGTCCTGAACAGTCACTATAATGAAGGTTTTGAGACTGTGGTCATTTTTTAATCTGTCAATCATTTTCTTTTTAAAAATTTTTATAAGCATAATAAAATATTTTATTTACAGTCTATGATCATTTTTATACAAATAAAAACCAAGAAAGTGGCATGGTTGCTCAGTGGTTAACACTGGTTAACACTGTTCACAGCAAGAAGGCTGATGGTTCGAGTCCTGGCTGGGTTAGTTGGTATTTATGTGTGGAGTTTGCATGCTCTCCCCATGCTGGCATGGGTTTCTTTCAGGTGTTCTGGTTTCCCCCACAGTCCAAAGACACGTGCTGTAGGTGAATTGAAAAATATAAATTGGCCGTAGGGTATGTGTGTGAATGTGAGAGTGTATGGGTGTTCCCCAGTACTGGGTTGCAGCTGGAAGGGCATCTGCTGCGTAAGGTTGCACTCACAGTAGGCTATCCAAACCATGCCCAGGCAGGAGATGGGAGGGGGGACAAGCACATTTTGGCACAGTTCAAGGCAACTGTATACCAAGAACCCCCCATGCCGAAGGAAAATAAATGAATGAATG
This sequence comes from Danio rerio, assembly GCF_052040795.2. Classification (NCBI taxonomy): domain Eukaryota; kingdom Metazoa; phylum Chordata; class Actinopteri; order Cypriniformes; family Danionidae; genus Danio; species Danio rerio. Next base: position 18,151,173 of record NC_141021.1, read on the forward strand.
AATGAATGAAAGAATGAATGAATGAATGAATGAATGAATGAATGAATTATAACCAAGAAAACAACAACTACAACAACAGTAGTCCACCCAAATCTGCACCAGAAATACACCCCATATAGTTGTACTTGGTCAAACATTTAAAATAGAGTAAAAATAAGAGTAAAATTTTCCATGATTCACTAGTGCTTTACTTTCAACCCTTAAAAAGATAAGTAAGAAATGGGTCACACATTTCTTTCCTATTTTTTTAAAAGCATCAGTCCTAGCAAAATGAATTCTCTCAGGCTTAAGAGCTGCAAACATTTCCTTAATCTATTTATGAAAAGTAGGTGGTAAAGTGGAGAATCTGCCAATCTTAACACCATTTTCCAGCAGCTCCAGTGTGATTAGTCACATGGCATTTAGAGCTCACGTGATTGGCTGCAAATAACCTGGCTGAACAACTGAGTGCCCATGAGCAAACACTGCAAATTTCATATCGCATACTTCCGGGCTTTTGGGAGTCTTTGATTGATGAACTTCATGGCTGAATGGGTTCAGATGAGCCACACAGCAAATTCATTGGTGTTAAATTTCAAGTGTTGTGGTAATTCAGAGTAAAGTGTTAAAATTCTAGAGTTAGATATCTACCTTTGTAGAAAACCCTTGTATTTGAGAAACTAATCAGAGTGTCTGAAATCTCGCCACACCCTCATTCACCTGGCCCTTAAACTAGTCAATTAGTTTAGTCCACTAGACAGAGGGAATGACCACAAATAAGTGAATTCAGACACCTGCTGTTAAACACCTGCTGTTATCAAGCACAATCACTGAAGGAATAAGAAATTGAAGGAAGAAATGAAACTACAGACCCAGCCTCACACCAAACCAGCTGAATTAAAACAGAGGATTAAACAACTCCATTAACTAATAGCATAAGCAGCTTCACAGATTACAGTTTGACTTCATTTTTGTAAGAATATTTGACAATGAACAGAGGTTTATTTATTTTTTATTAAAAATATTTCATTTGACCTCACCATCATAGAGATCAGAGGCTGCTTATTTGAGCTCTTGAAGCTTTACTCTTATATCCTAATGTTTCTCTGACTGCTATAACTGTGTTTCTAAAACTCATTAGCTATAGCAAGAATGGTCAAGAGAAACTATACTGTTTATGCTTAATTATTATAGATTTAATTTCAGGTGTTTATTAAGTTGATTCATAAAGATATGCAAATATAGTTGCATTAAAACTGCATGGGACAATACTACTGGTAGTCTGCTGTTCTTCATAGAAAATTCAACAAACAATTAGGATGCAATTAATAATTAGACTGTCATGCACTAAACATTCAAGCTCCAGCTTGCTCATATGACACACAGACATCAAGAACCAGGATATGAACCTCAACCGTGGTTGCTAAAAAAAAAAAAGCTGCATAGTTCATGCCGCAATGCATGCTGGATACCAGCATAGTACAAAGCTCCCAGCATGCATTGCACCATGAATAAATTATGCAGCTTTATGTTCTTACAATCTCTTTCTTTTCCTTTATTTTGTGTTGTTTTTGGGAGGTGATATTTCAGTAGTGTTTTTTTTTTTTACTTAATTTTTATTTTTTTGTTTGTCACCATCATTGAGATTCAAAGACTAATTATTAATGTCTGGGTGTTTTTATGTTCTGCCATAGATTAAACAATCTCATTGTAAATATTGTATTTATTTTATTTTATTTGAGCGGTTTCATTTATGTATATTATTTATTTCTCACACACAACTAATATGATATTGAGTTAAAAACAAGCAGGAAAGGATAGCTGTTATCATTAATAATCTCTTTAGACTGACACTTTAATTTTCTTTCGGCTTTCCATGCTATATGTTTAAATAGTGTAATTAACACTATCTATAGCAGCCAAAATAAAAGATATTAATAGCAAGAAGTTGAAGAGCCTGACTAAAGCAGACTCTGTCCTCCATCATGGTGACTTCAAATGAACAACAGAAATTTTATTAAGAGCTTTTGTTCACATGACAGAAATCAAGTCACAGGTCAGTAATAGGTGAAGCTCAATGATAAGTTGTTTAATGTGATGAGTTTTTAAAGATGTTGAAAAATAACATTTTTTATTGTGTAATTTGTTTTATTTTTATTGATTATTATTTTATTTAGAGTTTTTTTTCTCAGTTGATTTCATCTTTGGTTTTGGCTTGTGTTTTTCTGTCCTTCAGTGATTCTGCTTGTTAACAGTTGTTCATCAACAATTCTCAATCCTCCTTTATTTAGACACTAAATTGTCTCATTAACTTCATCACTGTCTGAGTGTTCAGCCCTCTGTAGTGGGGACACTAGTGAGGATTTTGCTCTGGAATTTAAGGCTTAAGTGTGTTCGAATGAAAAATACAGACAATGGGATGTGTTTTTAACAGAAATATTCTGGAAACTGAATTTACGAATCTAAAATGTTGAAAACAGCAGAATACTGGCAACCACTGCTGCCAGTATTTTGACATACATTTAACAGATATTTTACACAATAAGAGTTTGCTAATTAACACTCTCTGGGTGTTAAAAATTTTAACACTTTCAAAAATGTTATTTTAACACTTATAGTGGTTCCCATATAAACACTGAGGGAGTGTTAATTTTAACTCTAAGGTAGTTAAATCTACCAAATCTAAAATTTGCAGTGTGAGATCGATAAAAAATACAGACTGTTGAATGTGCTTTTAACAGAAATATTCTGTAAACTGAATTTATAAATGTTAAAAACAGCAGATTACTGGCAACCACAGCTGCTGGTATTTTTCCGTAAAATCTAAAAATGAAAAAAAAGAAAGAAAAACAGCAAACCGGTTTTTGGGTCACCATTGTGGAGGATAATAGCGTCTCTGTTCAAGTCCAAGATGAACATCGAAAATTCGATGTTATGCTGCATCTTCTTTTGTTTAATGGTAACTGTGTAGTTACTAATGCAGTCAAAATCTGTTTGCTAATTGCAATCACACATGAAAACATTATTGCATCTAAAGACTTTACATTATTTTGCACTAAGCTATGATTTTGTAAAATGAACAATGTATTAGTTCATGAAATATGGTTATTTTTTGTAAATTTATACAGTTGTATAAAACTTCCATGTTTTTCACAAAAAGATTCTGGCAACCACAGCTGCTGGTATTTTTTCGGAAATTTAACAGATATTTTACACAATAAGAGTTTGCTAATTAACACTTTCTTGGTGTTGACAATGTTAACACTTTCAAAAGTGTTATTTTTAACACTTATAGTGGTTCCCATATAAACTATGAGGGAGTGTTAATTTTAACTCCAAGGTAGTTAAATCTACTATCTAAAATTTGCTGTGCAGATGCAATTAAACACGCACATAAAATTTTCAATGTTAGTGAGAAAATGCATTTAATCGCTGGCATGAAGGTCTACTCTGAGGCCAACTGTTACTTTTAGCCAGAATAATCAAAGGCAACTAAATCACAGATGTTCAGTTTGGAAGCCGCTTCCGATCACAACTAAAAACAAAAATTAAGATCAGAACGTGACTTGTTTTTGAGCCAGCACATGCTGTTTCTTGCTCTGCCCAGGGAAAACAGTTAGTGACTGGGATAAATCTAATTTGGCGACCGCAATGAATTTAGTCAAACAGTATGATTTTCTAGAATGGAAGCAAATGAAACAAATTTAAATTTGAAACGTCCCCTCTCTACACATCATATGTGACGGATGTAGTTAAAGCATATCATGTTTACATAATAAAGGGCTTGTCAATGTAACATATTTAATATATATATATATATATATATATATATATATATATATATATATATATATATATATATATATATATATATATATACAATATCTCTTGTGTGGGAGAGAGTGTTATTCAAAGTGCCTTGGATTGCATTTAAATTAGATATATGCTATTAGCTTGATTACAAACATCACATTAAAATAGGTTGTATACACAGTATGTGTTTTTACTAGATATGAGGCCTGTATTATAAGTTAAAATATACTCATATTACCGCATCAACTGCTTATTAACTTAAGCACTATTATTTTATTTATTCATTTATTTTTTGCTTTATTTTGTTCATCTTAGGTCAGGCACTGATACAAGAAATTATCAGGAAAACATAAATATGCACTAAATAAGTGTAAAAATTATTTAATGTAATTATTTAATCACATGACAATGGTTATTTGTGCCAGATGGGCTGGTTTGACTGTTTCAGAAATTGCTGATCTACTGGGTATTTCACAGACAACCATCTCTAAGGTATACAGAGAATGCTTTGAGAAACAGAAAAGATGATAAAAAGTGCATCAACCTTGAAGCAGATGAGCTACAGCATCAGAAGAAAAGCACATCAGTGTCACTCCTGTCAGCTGAAAACAGGACACTTAGGCTTCCCAGGTAGAAAAGAATTCTGGCCCAGATTTGGCCTAAAGCTGGCACAGGAGGTGCTCATCTGGCACTGGCATACAGCATGTGGGCCAAACATGGCCCGGGTTTGACAGAGGAGGCACCATTTTTAAGGCGGCAAACAAGTCATATTGACACTCTGTGCCTACTGAGATAGTTCACCCCAAAAATAAATTTTACTTACGATTTTCTCACCCTCAAGTGCTTACAAACCTTTGCGAGTTTTATTCTTCTGTTGAAAACAAACAAATGTATTATGAAGAAAGCTGAAAATATTCTTTCTTCAAAATATCTTCCTTTGTGTTCAACAAAAGAAAGAAACTCAAACAGGTTTGGAAAATGCGAACTGAGATAAAATCAATAGTCTCAATCTGAAAACATAGCCCTATACGTTTCTGGAGATTGCAAATTACGTAGCCAGAAGTATGTATGACTGTATTTCATTTTTAAAACAAAAGCTACGGGGCGATATGACGCTGTTCCTTTTTGCACTTACCAGCCGACCAATTACCTTCGTATGGACGGCTTTCCCGCTGTTTCCAGTTTGTCCTGTTAGCTCACCATGTATGTCGGTGGACTTGAGACGCAGAGAAGAGATGACCACGATGATGGGGTTTGAGTCTGTTGAAGGGTTTCAGAAAGCAGGTAAGACAAAAACAGCTCAAAAAATAAAAATCATGAAAAACAATTTTCGTTAAAAATAAAAATTGTAACTCCAGGGACATATTTGGCACTCTCCAGAAATGTATATAGAGGTACATTTTCAGAATGAGCCTGGGTTGGATAAAATTATGATATTTCTATGTCATTTTTGGGTGAACTATAGCTTTAAGGCAGTCCAGAGGTCCAATCTGGTTAACGGGATTACTTTATAAAGTGTCTTTGTTTTTGTTTTTTTCTTTGCATGTTCTGCTTGGTACGTGAGTATTACAGCTTCTAGTAAAATTTTCAGCAGACACATGAGAAGATAACACTGCCCCCATGAGGTGTTTCAAAGAAAATTGCTGTGCATTAGAAGGCGACAGGCTCTCTTACCAAAAACCTCAGATGGGAACGCTGCATTCCTGTATTTGACAGTGACTGACAGAGGGAATTAAGGGGAGGGGGAGTCCACACTGAAGGACCAGAGAAAGCAGATGCTAATGGGACCGGCGCAGCACCTCCACGTCGCACACAGTAAGTGATTTCTGGGCTGGCAAGCAGGAGCTGCTTCGGTAGCTTAGGGTCTTTGCGTCTCTCTGAGTGCTGCTGTGTTAATGAGAAATGATTTGAGCTGGAGGAAAGTGATTGACGGTGAAGAGCAGGCGCTCCACACTGAGGTGTGAGCTCATAACACAGGCCTTCCATCCACTTTGCTGGATGTCAGTCTTCCTGATGTCTTGCATCAATAGTTTCCATCCAAACATCTGATTTGGATTTATGAGCAAAACTGGAATACTGTACAAAACTTTGCCAAATAGGGCTTCATGATATTGGAAAAAAAAACTGACATTGCAATATTATGTTGATATATTGCAATATGAATAAGATTTCACAAAAGATGACCTAAAAAAGAATTAATACATCTGCATAAAACATAATAAACAGTTTGCAAGCATGGATAAATACAATTGAACAAAGTCATGAATTAATTGCTTTGTGTTTTAGGATTTTTTGTGGAGCCTCACAGCATTGAAGAACAAAAGTTTATTAATATAATCATATAATTAAATACAATTAATCTTTCTTAATAGAATATCTTGGTATAAATTTGCTGGATATCTTAGTCACAGGTCTTAAAGGGTCACAAAACACCAAAACACATTTTTTGAGATGTTGACAGTCCTGTTGACATGTTGATTGTCCTGGCAAAGTTAGTGTCGTCAGCAGTACTCTTTCAGTTTTAAAGACATACCTTAGTCAAAATGATTTAGCTACTAAATTTACAGTAATATCACTACAATAGTATGGATTGAAAATCCTCCACTACAGCACAGCTCTCAGATCCACTGTAAATGCTGCTCTCCGAATCACTGGCTATCTCCCCTGCGTCTGTGTTTGTGTTGCTGTTGTGAAAATCAGCATGTGCACATAATGAAACTCCCCTTTTTATGCAAGCCCTTCCCTCTTCTGCCACTCGACACTCACGCCTAAACAAAACTGGATGCACTAGCTTTCCTTACTTTTTCAGAATAGAGCTGTGAAAACACCCTGTTGAGACAGGAGGGGTTTCATGGCCCTTTAAAAACACATCCAAATAAAAACCTCTCACTAAACTTTGCGATAACTCCACAAATCACTTTGTGAACGGTGATTCCTGGTTATTATAATCCTAACTCAACATTGCAGATCCACATTGCAAGTTTCCATCTGATTAGTCAAACAGAGCAAAACTGTCACTGATTAACTGGCGGCAAAAATTGAAATGAAAACTGGAATTTGCTGTGGCAAGAAAAGCTTCTGTGGGCATTATTTTTCTTATGTAATCAATTACTTGCACCTCAGAAGACAAAATGCAACGAATGTGGCTTTACCAGTCTTTGGCAGAGTAGTCGTTTAATGGCCCGTTTCCACTGACTGGTACAGTACGGTATGGTATGTGTCACCTTTATTAGGTTTGCGTTACCACTGTCAAAAGGTACCCTTTTGGTGTCCGTGGTATACAAGAGAAAGTTTCAGTTGATGTCGTTCTCACTCAAGGAAATGTCAAAGTAAAGCTCCACGAGTCATTCACATATCATATGAGAAGTACTTTTCAAAACACAAATGCTTTATACACATAAATACTTGTGTATAAAAGTTCCTTACTAACTTTACTATAACTGAAGTTTCCGAAGAAACCCCCCATCCACCCCTTTCTCCTCCTTTCCTCCTATACCAAAGGGGAGCTCTCGAGAACCTGATCTCGTACTCCCCTCACATGCACTATGGACCTGGCGGGAGCCCTGGGCTCAACTATCTCCGAGCTCAGGGTGCTCTCCCGGGACAGCATGCCAAACCTGCTAACAGTTGTCAAACAATATCTAAGTGTGAACTCTTGAAACACAGTTTGATTATAACTTCAGATCAATGATAGTGCAAAATGGCCTAGTGTAATGTCTGCAATTATATAAAATAAGTAAATAAATGCAACATAGAAGTACACACACAGACCCTACAGTATCCGATATGTTACCAATCACAGAAAAACTACACACAGCATACATTTAGTCCTTATTTGCATTCAAAAACAACACGAAATATAGCCCGGTGTGTGCAAACCTCTCATCTGTATCCTTAATCTTCACCAGCACATGTAGCCTCTGTTAGAAAATAATTCTGTCATTCCCAGTTCATAATAGTTCAAAAGGTAATGACAAACATGTCAGTTTGTTTATGATTCAGGTTGCTGAAACAGTGTTCTTCTTTGTTCTGCTTCTCTTTTGTTTTTGTTTTTTTCACTTCACTCGCGTTTGTCCATTTCTGAAAGGATCTGATGTCAGAAACACTTCAATAATCACGCACACATTATTAATATGAGCTCAATAAGTTCGTAATTATAAATATAGATGTGCGGCGAGCCATCACGAGCTCCCTGGAGGAAGTGTAACTGCTCGCAATTTTAGAAGGCCTCGTAAAACAACAACAGGACATGGCAGATTTTGTTCTTCTTGGCTTTGTGGCTGTTCATCAAGACGACGGCTAGGCTTGATTGAGCTTGGGTCCACCATGGCTTGTTATTATGTATATATTATAATGGGGTAATGTCTCAGCTGTGTTTTTAAAAATGATGGTTACTTTGTTTTCATTCTCCTGCTTCTGCGAGTGACGTATCTCTGTAAACCAATAGCGATCAGCTGCACGTCTAGCTCCGCCTTTTGGTACCCTTTATCCTGCTTGGCACCCTTTGCAAAGGGTGACCAAAATGTGGTACAGTACGGTTCGCTTTTAGGTACCCTTTGACAGTGGAAACGGCCCTAAAAGCGCACCGTACCGTACCACTCAATGGAAATGGGCCATAAAACAAGGTAGTAATATAACAATACCAAAAAGCATTGATGAGGAATGTTGAATACTGTATAATGACCAAAACAATATTTCAGATATTTTATAATTTGGTCGGTCCTCTAGTTTGAGCATTAATGTATCTTATTTTGCCCATTTTAGTTATCAAGTGATCTGTTGAAACAAAATCCCATAACCTTTTTTATGAACATGCTGAAATTTATATAGAAAATGTGCTTCCATCATAGTTTCTGCACATTTTTTTTCTTGTAGGATAAAGATTTTGTCCCATTCAGTTCTCTGTGAATGGAATATCTCTTAAAAATGGATTCATTTAAACACAAAATGAGAATAAATGTTAAAAAGGCACATCTTAAGATTTCAATTAATCATTTTAATGCAACATTCCAAAATGTCCATACAAATAAGGGGATTGACATATAGTAGAAAGCGTTTATGTCAATTCATGAGAACTTCTGCTCCATGTAACTGAATGTCTAAAGTGCCACTTTCACCCTCAGGCTAAATCCAGGATATGATGTCACATTTTGTGAGGTTAACAAGTCCTCTCTCATGACACTGACCTGTGATTGAGATGTGAGTTGAAGCTGACAAGAGGAGTGCTATAGCTCTAGGACTAGCTGACAAGTAATATGACAAATAAGAAGTCAACTGTACAGAAATGCACATTTGGGGTTTTCGCACCAATTTATAGCTGAATCAACAATAAAAACATGGTGTTCCGAAAAAACTATTAAGTTTTGCTTGCTTTCTTGACATAAGAAGTGTAACGACAAGAGTTTGACAAATCTACTCTTTTAGCCCAAGGGAAAGCTGTGTAGGTTTGGGTTTTGGTAACAGAACGGTTTGGACAATAGCTTTAGGCACCGAAAACTGTATATGGAGGAGCTTTGAGAAACTCCAGCTGACTTTTCTTCTCTGTCATGGGTCTCTACCCTCAAAAAGACTACAAGTCACTTTAGGGCTCAGGCAATTTCTCACTGCGATTTGGAGGGGAAGAGATCGGAGCATGAATAACTAGCCATGAAATTTCCCTCTCAACACTTTGGAAGGAGGCAACAGACCAGGTTTCTCTGGACTCGTCCTTTCTATTATGTTTTCCTTCTCTCAGTTTGTCCCTTTTATGAGATTTCTCTGCCTGTCCTTCAAGAAGCGCAGAGAACATAAACCATATACCTTTTGATAAGTTCCATTTTAGCCGTGATGACAACATACTCTGCAAAAAAAAGGTGTTTTGTTTCCAGTCCAAATAAATACAATTTCTTCATTCAAGAAGTATTGTCTAGACAAGTAAAAATAAAGTTTTGTTTTCAGAAACTAATCTTTTTCTTTTCCTTTTGCCTACCCATTGTCGTTGACTGGCATGTATGTAGTCTTGAGAGAAACACATAAAGGCCAATATGAATAGCAAAATAGGTTCTGTCACTTTGTTTTTCATTAAAGTCTCGAATGTAAACGATGGGACACCAGGCACCTGTCACAATACCGACGGCAACAGAGAAATACTGTAGACTGTAAAGCCCAGGTGGTGCCCGCGTGGGCCAGCCCAGGTTCAACAAGTTTCTGGAAATATTCCTCAGATTTTGGTTCATATTAGCCTGTTATCCTACTGGAAGTAGCTATCAAAAGATGGGTACACTGTGGTCACTGTGGGTGGGTCCCACACGGGCCATCCCGCATTGGTGGATTCAGGGCACGTGCCCCAGTAAAAATCGGCAGTACCCCAGTAAATGCTTTGAGGTACAATTAACTTTTTATGCAAGTGTTTTTATTAAGAGTGGTATAAATTAAAATGTGATTTTAAAAGTTAATTATAAATGGCACAGTTCCTAAAAAGTTAAAAGAAACTGCTGTACTTAAATGTAAAGTATCATAAAGTAGCCTATTCATCAAAACCTGCAAATGTTTCTTGGACCTCATAAATATAGGTTATACTGTATGTCATAATTTTCGTATATAACTGTGTTGGATAAATTTTGAAATATATGTTGCATGTATATATGACTTATTTGTGTATTTTTGAAATCTAAACATCACTTTGTATTTTAAATATATGAATTTGATTTACATATTTAAATTAGAACCTAGATCTGCTTACTGCTCATTAGAGTAGGCTATGTGTGTCAGAGAAGCAAGTGATTAAACTATACCTGTCAACATTGGGGTATAAAAATACGAGATACGCCCCCAACAACCATTACAAGTATGAAGAGGAAAATAATCTCAAATGATAGAATACACAACAAACATTAGAAAAATGAAAATAAAATAAAAAGTTTAGCCTATTAAAATCAATTTCCTGATCACATCGATGTTATCGTACGGGGTTAAAAATGTGTTTATTATTTTACCCGAGTTGTTCATCGATTTCTCCGCGTACCACTAGAAGGAAGCCTGTGTACCACTTGTGCTACAAGTAGTTTAAGAACCACTGCTTGAAACCATTGCAGGGATTTAGCCTGTCAGGTCGCATCACAGCACAGCAAGAAGGTCAGTGGTTTTAGTCAGTTGGCATGGCTGTGTGGAGTTTGTATGTTCTCCCTTTGTTCGGCAGGGTTTCTTCCAGGTGCTCCGGTTTCCCCCACAGTCCTTCTTTCTACAATTGAATTGGAGAAACTAAAATTTTCTGTCGTATATGTGTGTGAATGAGTGTCTAGGGTTGTTTCTAGCACTGAGTAGCAGCTGGAAGGGCATCTGTTGCGTGAAACATGCTGGAATAGTTGGCGGTTCATTCCGCTGTGGCTACTTCTAATAATCAGAAAGCCAAAAGAAAATGGAAAGAAAACAATCCTTTTTGATAATGAGAAAATCTAACATATTTGTTTAAGTAGAAACAAAACAAAAACTCAAAGAAAGAAAGACATTTTTTGCTATTTATAGCCTACAAAATGCCTAAAAGGGTGGGCGGTAAACAAATCATCAAATTAGGGTTATCAAATAATGAATCTTCATCCTAAAATGCAGGGTAGAGTTAATAAATGCTGAATTATGCACTCAGACTCTTTTTAGAGGTTGAAGTACCACAAGTCTCCTTCTAATTACAAGTTATCAACAGTGGCCAAACCCATCATTTTAGAGATCCACAAAAATGCACTCGCTCTTGGATTGCACTGAGCCTTTATCATTGACTGCTTCTTTCTGTCTTAGACACACGTTCAGACGAGAGATATTAGACATATAAAACAAATCTGTTACAGCGTTTCTGTTATTAGCAGTGAGAGCGCAGTGTGACTGACAGATTTCACTTTCCTTGCAGGTCTCATTAACATGTTAAACACACGCTGAAGTGTACTCACAACTTTACACAAACTTCCCTATATCACACATAACAAATCACGTACGTGATAGAAAGGTGTTAACTTTCTGTGCCAATTTCACAGATTGAAAGTAAACTAAACTAAAAGAAACTAAACTAAAATGATGATAAAAATTTTAACAAATAAAAAATGTGCAAAAATCAGTTTTGCTTTTCATTCATTCATTCATTTCTTTTTTCCCCTTAATAGTCTGGGGTCACCACAGCGGAATGAACTGCCAACTTATTCAGTTTAGCTTTTTACCAAATCTTTTCATCATTCACTGTAAAAAACCTGACAGCTTCAAATAATGAATAATTATTAATATTTAGTAAGATTCACAGATTTGTTTAGATTTGTTTATATTATGCCTTCAAGTTATCATTTGAATTGTTATTTTGTAATTGGCCACTCAATCATAAAATTTTGACTAAACAAAAAACTTGACTAAACTAATTTTTTACAAATTTGGCTAAATTTAGGGCTGGGTGATATGGCAAAAAATGCTGCCTCGATAATTATTTTCCACATTGAACGATAGTGATTAGAGGTGTGAACCTACACTGTCTCATGGTTCGGTTCAGTTACAATTATCATGCAATTTTTCGTTCCATACACAATTTTATATTGTACTTTACAGCACAACAGTTCTTGTATTAAAATTTATAATTTTTAAATACATTTTATATGTATTTGTAGTACAATCTTGTTCTTGAATACACCTCTTCTACCGTGACATATCGTATATGAGATAAATGACATCAGTACATAATAACTGATTAGGATCCATTACGGAACCGATACCAAACAGTGCGTGTCTACAACGCAGTGCACCGACGAAACAATACATTTTGACATCCCTAATAATGATATATATTTCAATATAACTTGTTAATGCTTCCAGACTTAAAATGTACCCCAACAATGACTAAAGAGAGAAAAATTAGAGGGTCCATTAAATGGCACAACATTTTCATTAGCTGAAAATTTGGTACATCTCTAATATCAACACACTTTTAGATTCCCATTGTTAAACATTTCTGCCGTAGATTGGGACCAATAAAGAGTTTAAAAAAATCCAGAGCTTATCATTGTTATTGACATAAACTTTATCACGACTCAATATAATATTGTTTATTGGCCCAGCCCTAGCTACAATTCTGTTCATTCATTCATTCATTCATTCATTCATTCATTCATTTTCCATGGGGAGAACATACAAACTCCACACAAAAATGCCAGCAGGCCTTTCTAGGTCTAGCAGGCGCACATTTAGCTTAGCTTAGCATCAATTATTTTATTGGATTAGAATGTTAATGACCGAAGTATAGTGCTAGTTCTGTGTCCATGTTCACCATTCATACACCCTCAGTCACTGTTACTCCCCTCGAGATGCATGGTCAGCAGGGTTATCTTCTGATGCAACATACTTCCACTGTGTTGGTTTAGTACTTTCCTTGATTCGTTGGATACGGTTTGCCACGAAAACATGAAAACGCCTCGCTTCATTGTTTATATATCCCAGGACAACCTGAGAGTCTGTCCAGAAGAACTCTTGAACATTTTCCAACTCTAGTTCTCCTTTGAGCATGTCACTTATGCGCACCGCTACTACTGCTGCGGACAGCTCCAATCTTGGTACAGTAGTTACCTTGGTGGGTGCTACTCTGGACTTTGCAATGACAAGTGAACAGTGGATTCGTCCTGATCTACTGACTGCTCTTACATATGTACAGACACCATATCCTGCAACACTTGCGTCTGAAAAATGGTGGAGTTCATATCTCTGAACTTCTTGAAAATCTGCTGGTAGATAGCAGCGATCAATCTTGACATGCGCAAGGTCCTTTAGATCTGTAAGCCAGGACTCCCACCGTGACTGAAGCTCATTTGAGAGTGGTGTGTCCCAGTTTGACTTGTCACGACACATTTGCTGTAGAATTTGCTTGCCAAGCAGAACGAAAGGCGCCACAAATCCAAGTGGGTCATAGATGAAAGCTACAGTTGACAAGACTCCTCGTCTGGAGAATGGACGCTCACTCACTACTACTCGAAACTGGAAATGATCTGAAGCAACACTCCATTTAACCCCTAGAGCTCTTTCAATCAGTTGCTCGCCCAGTGCTAGATCTTGGTTTCTTACTGTCTCTACACAATCTTCTTTAGGGAGAGATTCAAGAACTTGTGGGCTGTTAGAAACAAACTTATGCAGTCGCAATTTTCCAATACTGCAGAGTTTTTTCGCTTCATGGACTAAACGAATAGCCTCTTCTTCGGAGTGGAAACTGATAAGGCCATCGTCCACATAAAAGTTCCTTTCAATGAATCTTATAGTTGCTTCACTGAACTGGCCTCGACCTTGTGCTGCAATGTACTTGAGACCAAAGTTTGCACAAGCCGGTGACGAAGCAGCTCCGAACAAATGAACTCTCATTCGGTAGACTGATGGACTTAAGTGAAAATCTCCATTGTCCCACCACAGGAAACGAAGGTAGTCTTGATCTTCGTCCCTGACTCTAAACTGGTCAAAACATACGTTCTATGTCACACATCACTGCCACTGGACCCTTGCGAAACCGACACAAGACACCTATCAAGGTATTGGTTAGCTCTGGCCCTGTGAGCAGATGATCATTTAATGACACACCTTTAAATTTGGCCGAACAATCAAACACTACTCTTATTTTCCCTGGTTTTTGGGGGTGGTACACCCCATGGTGCGGAATGTACCAGGTAGAGCTTTTGTCAAGTTCTTCAAGTGGAACTCTTTTTGCATCTCCACGCTCTATAGTTTCATTCATGAATGTTGTATAGTCGTTGCAATATTGTTTGTCTCTTTCAAGTCTTTTCTTAAGACATTGGAGTCGGTGTTCTGCACAGCTTTTATTGTTTGCCAGACACGGCCTGTCCTCTTTAAATGGCAATGGTAGCTCACAATGTCCGTCTGCTGTTATCCTTACTCCTTCTTCCATTATAGACAAAAATCGTCGATCCTCTTGGGAGAAGTGAGACTCTTTCACCTTTCTTTCACTGAAATCAGATTCAAGAACTTTAATCACGTCTGGTGGTGTGATTATTTCTTTGACTTGTGTGCGACAAATGTAATGGACTTCATTTGGCAACTGATCTAATGACAACTTGGGTGTCACTTCCTTAACAATAATCCTGTGGCTGCTTCCCATAGCATCACCATAGTCAACACAAGGGTCAGCTCCACCGACTATTGTCCAACCCAAGTCTGTTCTTTGAGCGAATGGCTCATTGTCTTTTCCTGACACAACTTCTCTAGGTAAAAGCGCTTGTGAGCAGTTGTAACCTATGAGTAACCCAACATCGCATTCTATAGGAGGGGCTATCTCTTCGGCAAGGTGCTCTAAGTGGGGCCATGCTCTTGCTGTCTTAGGAGTGGATATGTGATTTAGATTTGCAGGAATAAAATCTCTTGTGTATGTTACGGGAAGAAGAATTCTCTTTGAGAAATAGAAGCCTCTGACTTGCAGCCCAGACAGCCTTTCACTTTGGATAACTGAATCTCTGGTTGACAGTGTAGAAAGCTTTAACTGTACATGCTTCTTGTCAGCATCCAGACCATCTGCTTTTTCTTGTAAAATGAATGTTGTGTCACTCTGACTATCTAGAAGAGCATACACCAGGATTTCATGTTCTGGGTTGTTTGTTGTAGATAACCAAACTGGACTGATTGTAGATGTGAGGTTACTACTATTATTTTGAACTACACGGTGTGATATTGTCTCACATGGTATTTCTTTGCTTTGTTTGTTTTCATTTGTGTCTTTTATGCCTTCTTTATTCTTTCTGATTTGTTTATCCCGTTCCTCGTGTAAACAGGTTGGGTGTTTCCCTTTGCATGTGTCACAAACACTTCTCTTTCCACATTTCTTTGAATGGTGTCCAGGGTTAAGGCACCCAAAACATAATCCCTTTGTTTGCACGAACTTGACTCGCTCCATTATTGACTTGTCCATAAACTGTCGACATGTGTGAATGCTATGGTACAATCTGTCACAGAAAACACATTTCTGTATATTTGGTTTCTCCTCTGCAGCACTTGCCAGCACCTTAGTTCCAATACTTCGAGTCTTTGTAGGCTTAGCTTTTTCTAAGTCACTTCCCTTGAGTGCATGTAGTGAAGTTACTGGGTTGCACGCAATCTTGGCTTCTCTTGTGATAAAGTCCACAAAGTTACTAAATGTTGGAAAGGAACCGTGCTGCTCTTCAATCTCAATCACTTTTCTATTCCATCTTGCTGTTAACCAATCTGGAAGCTTACTTAGTATTTTCTGATTTTCACTGCAATCATTTAAGACATCAAGATTCTTGATTTGTAGCATAGCAGCTTCACAGCCTCTGAGAAAATCAGAAAACTCTCGTAACTCAGAACTGTCTTTTGTTCCGATTTTTGGCCATGAATTTAGCTTATCTCTGAAGGCTTTGGCGATCACAAATGAACCTCCATATCTTTCTTCAAGAGTGTCCCATGCCGCATAATATGCTTCATCCGTGCCCAGTAGAAAGTAACTCTCAACAGCTCTTCTGGCTGGTTCACCCACATACTTGCGGAGATAGTAAATCTTTTCATTTACTGGGATGTTTTTCCGATCTATCAGTGTCTGAAAAGACATTTTCCAGTCTTTGTACTTGAGTGGGTCTCCATTGAATACAGCAGGCTCTGGTACTGGTAGACGGCTTATATTAATGGATTCTGCTAATGCTCTAGCCAGAGCAGTAGTGCTATCTTCTTGTGTAGCATTGTTCGGAAGTTGACACCTTGTGGTCTGTGGTAAAGCGGAAAACTGATGCAGTTTTACAGTAGGTTTTGATGGTGTTAGCAGAGGTTCAGGCAAACTTCCTGGCTTAGGAGCAGCTTTCCTTTGTTTAACATTGTCATGTAGGAGGTCTGAGATTTCTTCATCTGAATTAATTTCTTCCTCGTACACTTTCAGTCGTGCCTTGGCAGCATTCATTTTCTTTACAGTTTCTAGACGTTCTAGCTCTCTTCGCTTCTGTTCTAATGCTTTTAGTTTTTCAGCATTTTCTGCTTCTTGTATTGCTAACCTTTGCCGGTTTTCTGCTTCTAGATTTTCAAGCTGGTTTCTTTCACGATCCATTTCTTCCATAACTTTAAGAGCAGCTTCAGTTGCAGCTAATTCAGCTGCTGCTTCCTGTTTCTTTACAGATAATCTGCTTGAACTTGAATATGTGCTTCTTGCACTCTTAGATTTTTGAGACGCTGCTGAGATGAACACTGAACCAGCTTCACTCCAGCGTAGTGACCCCTTTGCTACATCCTTTACACTTCCACTTTCTACAAGCCAATCTTCAGCTAGTTTTATAAGCTTTTGAGAAACAGCATCGCATGTATCCACTCTTCGACGGGTGTCTCCATCAGGAGTTACATAACTGCGCAGCTTATCATAGGTTTGTTTTACTTCTGATGAGGCATATTGGACGTGGGCAATGTGATCATGCAATGTTACACTAACAGGGTTTTCAAGTGCCTTTTTAGCTTGTTTAGCAGCAGATTTCCATTCATCATAGCATGCCTTAAAGTGAGTTTGAAACTTATTCACCTTTTCATCGTGAAGTGCTTGACCCTTTTCAGTGAATTTCCTAACTCTTTGGCTTTTCCTCAAGCTCTCTTCTTTAGCAGCTTCATTTGTGCTTGGCTCTTGTGCGCTTGTTTCACAATTTTCATCTTCAGGACTGACTTGTAACTGCAACTCCACAGCATCAATATCACAGTCTTCTTGATCTGCCATACCACTATTATAGTGTGCTTTAAACTTGTTACTTATAACTATATCTCAACTAAGTGATATCACTGTCTTTAATGTGCTTATAGCAGTATATTTCTCAACTATTTAAAGATAAACTTAAATGTGTGTCATAAACACCTAATAAGCCAAATTATAAATAAATTTCTCACTTGTTACAAAATATAAAATATAAAAAATGAAAAAGTAATGACTTCCCCTTTAAATATATCTTAATATCCTTAAATGAATAATAAAATACTTGTAGCTAACAGTCACCTTATATTAAACAAACAATAACTTCAGCTTAGTCTCAAATTTTTTACCACTGCACTTTACCCCTGTAAGCACTTAATAAAGTCCCTTTAAATTAACAAGGTTAATCTGCTTCACATTTAACTTGTTTTAAATGTGTTACTTCTTCTTAGCTTAACCACGCTGCACTCTTATACACCGACAGCCGTTGATGTGGGATTTGCGCGCTTGCAGTCCTTTTTTCCTTTGATGCTTGAGAACGACGTCACCGCCTAACGAGCTGCTCGTTTACAGCTCCGCTGCTGCGACCGGCACCGCTCTGCTCTCCTCTCCTCCAGCGCGAAACAGGCTGAGTTCTGACTGTTACTCCCCTCGAGATGAAACAAAGGCTCAAGTCGTTCTTGATTTTAACTGACATTTATTCGGACGCGAGTCTGTAGTATGTCTTGTACATTCTAGCCTTGCACTCCTTTATGTCCCAATATTGCCGTCAGAACTACGAAAAGAAATACATAAACTTCAATTAACCCTTTAAAGGTGATGTTGCACGTAATAAACAACATACATACAAACAAAATATAAAGTGCACATTCAACATGTAAAGAAATACACTTAATTGGCTAATTATACATTACATACGGACACATAATCAAACATGTTCACATACGTTAACACCATACGACACATACCTCATTGGCCTCTCTAACTCAAGAGGAATAAACTTGAAGGGTTGCAGTTTCTCTTTAACAAACTTCTTTGCACTTCTTAAACCTTAAAAACTTGTTTTAGCACAGCACCTTGTGGCTGAACTACTTGTAGTGGATCGGAAGAATATCTTCATTGCAACAATGAAATAATTCCCAAGCTAAACGTAACAAGAAAAGGTTCCCCCCTCCCCCTTATAGTTTTAGTTAAATAACTTTAAATGAATTAACATGCATTAACAACAAATGTACATTACTTATTTATTCTAATGATTAATTTGAACATTTTAACTATTTATTGACTTTTTAATGTAAAGTATATGTTTATAGAGTGTAATATATAAGCATTGCTTCTGACGGCAGCTACAGTCACTATTCTCTACATTAGTACACTAATCCAATTGAAGGACTGAATGAAAATTCGAGCACTCAATACACAGGAAAGTATACATTTTTGTTTGTGCTGTGCTGGTTGATAAATCATTCAGATGGATTAAAATGTCAATTTCTTTGGTCAGACCATGTGATAGTTATTTTAGCGAGCTGTCTATTAATAATGAAACAAAGTATTTGGATTTCTTTCATCTATTGTTTATGTTGTAATACATTTTCAGTGTCTATTTGTATTTTCACTGCAGTTATTTTATGTGTGATTCTATACATTCATGTTAAACACTACTTTGAGACATTGTGCAGCTAAAGAATGTTGACTAAAAATTTGTGGTGAAAAATGTTTGTTTGTGCTAATATAAGAGCAGTTAAAACAGAACTGTCAATTTTAACCGGGAACATAAAGTAAGGGGTGGGATGTGAATACGACCCGAATACGACCCGATAGTTAAATAAGCTAGAGAAAAAAATAAAGAAAAAAGTTCTAACATTGTAATTAGCATTTTTAATGTACATTTATTTACGTACACCAATATTCAACAAGAAGTTAATGGGATTGTTCTCAAAACAGAGACCTCTCGCATGATGACCAATGCGTGCACCTCAAATATGTGGTTCTCTTCAGCCTATCATTTCTTCAGACAATTTTGCAAAACATAAAGAAAAGTTTGTCAAAGTTCTTTCCTTTTTCTATTAGAAAAATCTTGCCATTAAAGGAGAAAGAGTAGCTTCGTCTCAGCCCCTCAAAATCTCACACTGATTTTCCTTCTTCTTTGGGAAGCTGCGTTTGTCTAGCTTTGCCTCTCTGTACTACTTCTGCAAGTGACAGAGCAAAGCACACACTCAGTTGGAGCACAGCTCTCATTTGTGTCATAGAGCACATGGGAGTTTGCATCATATCTCACATCTGTCTTTTCGCCTACAGCACTAAATCTCTGCGGAGTGCATGTGAATGAGCCTGTAGGGGGCAGTGTGTACTTGCGCATGGCGTTTCCGGAGCGTTCCTTTATCTGCTAATGCGCTGGGATTTGCAACACTGCAATATTGAGCAACACTACATCCATGTGCCATCTTGCACATCATTAATATATGTCCCACTCTTGGATCGTTAATCTTATATGATGACTACAGCGTAGCAGATATTGTTTTTATGGTTATCTTGGGTAGTCAGACAATAAATAGTAATAAGCAGTATACTCAACCTCTCCTTCAGCGATTTGTCACACTTAACAGCCATAACCAAATCCAGCAAGTCGTGAGATATGAAACCGTGCTAAATATGGCTACTCAAACCTCCTGAGGGGGAGAAAACAAAAGTTCTGTTGTTTGGAAGAATGACAAATTGTTTGTGGATTTCGGTTGGGGATAGAAAAGTGCTGGAGAGATCTGGGGTGGTCAAAGTGCAGTGACAAGGTGTTTTAAGGTAGTATTAGTGACCTAGATATTGGATTTCCATTTGCAGGGATTTGCATGTGTGAACAAATGCAGAGGTGAGAGGGTTTTGGAGAAGTTTGCTGAGTTCAGCAGCAGGGCTTTGTTGTACTAATGTAGTTCCTTGTTTTTTCAGTATAATATGTTAACAAAACAGAGCTTTGATGCCCTTGAACAATAAGAGAACCACATAATGGAAAACAAAACTGAAGTGATTCTCAAATGAAAACTGAATGATGATAGACTAACCCAGCACTTAAAGGGAAAGCTCACCAAAAAAAATTATAATAAATAAAATAAAATCATTGTGATCATTGAGGAGGTGTTTGCACACACTGTTTTATACTAAAAATGAAAACTTGTCACAGATTTTGGGTATTCATTTACACAATAATAGCATTCGGGGGGCATGGAAATGAAAAATCAAAGTGCATGTTTTTGAAGACTATCATTGCTGTCTGTACACTATAACAATAATTTCATGGACATGCATATTAAATATAATACTTGACAATGAAAACAACAGTGGTGGACTGAAGGGCTGTGCTCGTGTATGTGCTTAGAGGAAAAGTGTTTTTATCTTCTTTTTTTTAATAAAAAAATGACACAGCCAACTAGCCTGACATGCATAATATAGTGTTTTTGTAGTTTTCACAGATCAACAGTGATCATTTTGACAATGTTGTTGTCTTTATGTAACATTAAAATAATTCAAAAAGAAAACATTTTGTGAACCACTGATGTGCTGTCATATAAACAAATCATCATAATAGCACTGCATTTGGCCTAAAATAAAAATCTTGATTAATTGAACATTTTAACTTGATTATGATTAATGAATGATTATTTTATTTGTTTATTTTTTGCCCTCACAGTTCACCGTCAGGTTTTGTACAGTAAATATGCTCACATATATTACAAGTGAGAGATTTTTAAACAAAGGGTGCATTCTTGATTTTAAAATAATTGAAGGAAACACAAACTATTGACTATCTATGATTATTTATTCAACATCAACGCTGAATTACTGAAATTAAGACACTCTGCCTTAAACAAACAGTCAATTGTTTCTTATAAAAAAGTGAAAACAAATAACTTGCACTTTTGGAAACAAAATAAATACTCTTAATTCAATCATTCATTTTCTTGTCAGCTTAGTCCCTTTATTAATTTGGGGTCGCCACAGCGGAATGAACCGCCAACTTATCCAGCACATTTTTACATTTCGGATGCCCTTCCAGCCGCAACCCATCTCTGGGAAACATCCACACACACTCATTCACACACACACACTCATACACTACGGACAATTTAGCCTACCCGATTCACCTGTACCACTTGTCTTTGGACTGTGGGGGAAACCGGAGCACACGGAGGACACCCACGCAAGCACAGGGAGAACTCCACACAGAAACGCCAACTGAGCCGAGACTCGAACCAGCGACCTTCTTGCTGTGAGGCGACAGCACTACCTACTGCGCCACTGCGTCGCCCTAAATTACTTTTAATGTTTTCAAAAGTAAAAAATAAGCATTATCTCTCCTAGGTAAAATAACTCTTGTTTAACCTGTATATAATGTTACACAGTACATTTCTTGAATTTTGTAAACAAATATTTTGATGTAAATAATAATTTTATTGTAATAAAAAATATGTTGTTGCGCACGTACTGAAGAGCGGTGTTGTTGCGCGCGTTCTGATCAGCTGTGTTGTCGCGAGCGTACTCAAGAGCGGTGTTGTTGCACGCCTACTAACGCCCTATTCACACAGGGCGTCAGCGTCAACGCTTCCCATTCACTTTGAATGGGTGACGTCAGGCGTTGCCGAACTGCATTGTGGATCCGTCGGCGCCGCTTCAGAAGCGTTCCTCGCTGAAGAAGTTGGGACTAGCTCAACTTTTCAAGTGCCGATGGAAGCGTCAGCCAATCAGATCGCTGTATGCAAATACACCAGCTCAGACAGTGGCCTATTGCTGGCTGAATTTCATTGGCTGACGCTTCTATGACGATCGTTTCAGCTCCAACTTCAGACACGCCTTCAGTCAAGCGTTGACGCTGAAGCCCCGTGTGAATAGGGCGTAAAGGGCGGGACCGAGGGTGTGCCACATCGCGGGGGCACTTTTGATCATTTTGGAAGGGCACTTTCTATCCAAGACTAAAAAGGGCATGTGCACTGCACAGGTTGAGCCCTATGTGTGCACGTGCCTGACCAAACCCCTAAAAAAAACAAAAGTTGTCCTACCTGCATTATCACACAACTTTAGCATCCCTTCACCACCCCGACACCTCACCTCTTAAATATTATCTACCCAGGGGGAGTGTTCTGGGGCTGAGCTTGACACTTCGCTCGAACCCCAACTTCTCTTTCTTCCCCGATAAGGACACAGGTTCACATTGTTTGTGGTCAAAATCCTCTTTCCTCTCAGTTGAGTTGCATGGAGCTATATCCATCTCTCTGGCAATCATTCAAATTAAAGATATTAGTCACTATTCTCTTGACCTCCTTTTCTCCATTCATCTCTGCACTTGTTGCGCCAATTCAGATTCTGTCTTACTATGTTCTTTCACCACATACATCCAAAGAACAGCTCGAGCTGAGAAGCCACCAACATGCAGCCCCTCCACCTCATTTTTAAAATGAAAGGAGAATAGCTACAGCTGCTGTAAAAGCCAGAGACCCATGGGTGATCCACACATTGGTACACTTCATATGATGGAGAGGGAGCCATTAGAGCAAAAACAGTCAGAAAATGGTGCGCAACGACATTGATTTTGGATATCTTGTAGCATAATCCATAAGAACTAATGCAAATTAATGGCCATGTGCTGAACATTGTAATGACTCCATGAAGTCCATGAGAGTTTCCTTGAAGGAGACATTTAATGGACGCAACAGTGCATTTGAAATGGCTGGAGGATTAAACAGCTATTCCCAACACACCACCAGCACTATCAAATATATTAGACTAAGAGCTGTTTAAACGTATTTGATTCCCCTAACTGGGCTGCCATTGGGCTACAATGAGCCACCTGGACAAGCATTAAGTCTGGTGGCAATTACTCTGTTCTCCCTCCCCTTTCCTCTCAAGGTCCCAGTTTCCCATTCCTAGCTTGAACCACAGCCACTCCCCAGTCTTCCAAGAGACATCAGCACAAAAAATCCAGAATCGTGTCAATTCTGGCCAATCTGTACCCAAAATCAATGGATGCCTGAAGTGGGAATTAACCTCTATATTATTTCATTCTGCTGTTGCCTGGGAATGAATACCTACAGGTATTAGTGGGTAGCCAACCACATCCCCATGCACACACCCTACCTCAACCTTGTGACTCATATGCAATGCTCTTGGAGAAGGAGGGGAAGCACCAGCACTCTCC
Organism: Danio rerio; assembly: GCF_052040795.2. NCBI lineage: Eukaryota > Metazoa > Chordata > Actinopteri > Cypriniformes > Danionidae > Danio > Danio rerio. The sequence continues at coordinate 18,174,815 of NC_141021.1, forward strand.
GTCATGGCCCCTCATCTTCCTGATCTATTTCCTTGAACCACTGCGAAGCTTGAGGGTTTGCATTATCCCGTGACTTAGGAGCAGGTATAGGTTTAAGGAAAGAGAGAGAGAAAGAGGTTAGTGAGGAGCTTTTTGACCTCAAAGCACACCATGAGATGAGATTTTCTTCTATGGACCATGGGTTACTGGTGGTGCATCCTGGCATCTTGGCCTAGGAAGTGCCAGATGGTCAGCTGATCTTCCTCCTGTGCTTGGACCAGCAGCCGGAAGAGGTCTTCTTGTTCACTCCTGAGGTCTATTAGAGTTTCATGTTGGAAGTGATAAAAACTGTAAAGGCATTTTACCAGCTCTGCAAGCAGCATTGCTACAGCTGGATGTTGCTTAGTGCATGATTTCTTGTACTTTCTGAGTTTCAGGTATCATTGTAATGAGGTTCAATGTACAGCAGTAAACGAGGAAGTTAATGATGGCGAATTATGAATACTTTAATTGAACTCTCCAAGGGGTGACTCAGTGGTTAGCACTGTCACCTTACAGCAAAAAGGTCGCTGGTTTGAGTCCCAGCTTGGTCAATTGGCATTTCTGTGTGGAGTTTGCATGTTCTTCCCGTGCTCACATGGGTTTCTTCCGGGTGCTCCGTTTTCCCGCACAATCCAAAGACATGCCATATAGGGGAATTGAATAAACTTAAATTAGCCATAGAAAATGAGTGTGTATGGATGTTTCCCAGTACTGGGTTGCAGCTGGAAGGGCATTCGCTGTGTAAAACATAAGCTGGATAAGTTGGTGGTTTATTCAGCTGTGGCGAATAAACCACCAGATGGATAAGAAAAGAAACCTCAGATGAATAAGCATCTGAGCTGAAGAAAAATGAATGAATGAATGAATGAATGAATGAACTCTCCAACACAACACATTAAAACCAACATTTTGTGGGGATCTTCTATAAACGGGTCTACGCTGTCTGTGGTCAAAAGACTCTCCTCTCAGGTGTGCTGAGATCTATTCTATGCCATAATTTTGGTGTTCCTGTGAAGAAAAATAATAATTATAAAATTAAGAAAAAAAATAACTATAATGACAATATTTAAATGAACTTTTAATTAACAAAAAATCAATTTTCTTAATCTTTTTTTTTTTTTTACAAAAGGTAATAAAAACAGCTAATTAAAGCCAATCTGACAAAAAAGACAGATTGTGGAATGTGCCACTTTATTATATAAAAAAGTAAACATGTATTAAAGTTTGTTAGTATGGTTCACCTCCACAGATGAAAAACAATGCCTGTTCCTGTGTCACTGCCTGTTTAGATCCGCCCACCAATTCATGCTAATTAAATAGAAAAAGGCAAAAACAGCTATACACATAATCAAACAATAATAATGCTCTGAAGTTGAGCTGCACGACATTTGAAAAAACTGCCATTGCGAAAATGAATAGGTTTATTTGTAAATAATTAATAAATTAAGAAATATTTTATATGGGAGAGCATCTGCATAAAATATAATAAACCAATGACAAACATGAATAAATACAGCAAAACAATGATAATAAAACATAGACTGCTTCATGATTTTTTATGGCAAGATATAGATACACAAATTTAAAAAATCAAATGTAAAATAACACTGCATAGTTTTCATTCTATATATACCTAACTACAATTATTCTTTTATAAAGTTAGAAACGTCATTTCTTATGGCAGAATACTTTAAACTGATTTAAAAAATGCTCAGTTACATAAATAATAAACATTTTGGTAACTATATGGTTAATTGTTGACAAATCATGAGTGTTTTCAGATATAGCCCCTGGTCAGTTTGACATCCTGCCATGTTACTATTGCGCATATGCACATTGCGATAACAATGCTGAAATGACATATTGTGCAGCCCTACTCTGAAGGTAATAAGTTGAGGAAGAACACATTAGCTGCTTTTCCACTATCGTGCCAAACCGTTCTAAGAACACTTCGGTACGGTTACGGTTGTTTCTCCACTTGAGCCTGGAACGGCGCGGCACGATTACAAACCGTTCTCGGCCCGGAATTCTCGGCACGGTTAGACAACCGTGCTGAACTGTGCTGACAGATTCTGTGTGTTGACGTCGCGACTCGGTTGCTAAGCTACCACAGCTGGCTCAGCAGAAGCGCGCTAGTCATCAGACATCCTCAATAAACTACAGTAGATTTAATATAAAATAATGATCCAGGTCTAAACGATACAGTTTGAAAAGGGTTTTAAAACCATAGAGCATCCCTGGCAGAGAAGTGAATAACTCATCACATTCTAACGAAGATATTTTATTCATTAAAGTTATTATTTTATTGTCTTGAATACAGACCTACTTCGCCTGCGTGAATGTGAGTTTATTGCACGCAGCGCTGTATTTCACAGCACAAAACTCGCTCTGATCCGGGAGAGACATGCCAGCGACTTGCGCTGCTGACTTTTTTTTCCTGCTGCGCATCGAATAAAGTGAATAAAGTCACGCTTTGCATCGTCGATGTCCAAATTCCACAACATCACTATATCCATGGAACACGAACTTGCAGACTCTTTTAACAACGAGGAAATAATTGCACTTTTTAATTCAAAGCCAGGACAGCTTGTTAATACCGGCGAGACCACCTGAAGGACGGCGTGTTCGTGTTGTAATGTCGGCCGTTCAAAAGACATTGCTTGAAAGCTTTAAGGAGCGGCATTGTAACTGTCCAAGGTACTGTTGTATGATTTATATTATAGCATATGCACTAATAAACAAGTCAAAAGAATGAATGAATTAAATAAATATGGATTCTTAAATGTCAGTATTGCTTTTACTCAAAAAATATCAATACGTTTTGACAAATGTTTTATAAAAACAAAATGAGCAATTTTCATCATTTCAGCTATAGGCAATTATATGATTCAGTTATACATAAGTTATATGACATTTATGAGGCATGTAACATGTTTCTGTGTTTTTTTTTTTTGTGGTGATCTTTAATATAGCTACGCAAATATTTTCTAAAACGTCTAGCAATATTTCGCCTACAGCTTTTTAGTTAATAATGAACACAAAAATAATTATAAAAATAAAAATAAAATGATCAAAATAAAAAGATAATAAAGCAGCATTTTAGTGCTTTATATGCTTTAAATCCTGCAATATATGTGTTGTTTCATATTCGTTTTTTTCACTTGCTGCATTCGTTATTTAATGTTTGAATAGTAAAACAAATAACAGCCATCGCTTAAATGGTTTCATTTTACTATCAAAATGTAGTATATTTTATATCATTATCAACTTTTGATATAAATACGCAGTGTAATTTAAATAATTGTTAAAAATGAAATAATTTATGTGCTGTGTTTATATTAGTGAAAGTGCCCGCTCAACTTTGACAAGGCCTGTCCAAAATTATATTTCTGCCACTATATGCAAATGCACTATTATTTTTGTCTTATCATTCTTTATTTTTCTGTTATGTTCAGAGATTTTAAATATTTATTTCCCCTCTAATTATTTTCAATCATCACGTTACATTTTGGTAATTTTCCCTCCAAATAAAATTTAGCCAAAGCTGCGCAACATATAAATAAATAAGGGTGCACACGTACCTATATTTAGCACCCCTATTTGATAGAGCGGCATAACAGTGTTTAGTCACATGGTTGCTTTTGCTTTTATGAAAAAAAAAAATACTTGTTTCGGCTCTTATTTAACTTTAATTGAACAAAGGGAGCCGTTTACATTGCGTTACCAAGGCAACTACTGATGCGTTTTGTGTAATGTTTTAAAGAGCTTTGTCGCAGCACGACAGTGGAAAATGAAACCGTATCCGTGCTGTCTGGCCCGGTTTGGCACGGAATGGAACAGTTCTGTTTAAAGAACGATTCAGCACGATAGTGGAAAAGCGGCTATTGACATCCTTCTGATCCAGACTTTAGGATAAGCAGATAAACTTTATATCTAACGAATATCCGAATGTAATTGTGAACATGGTCCTTTGTTCACTTACTTGTACTGTGGATTTGTTTTCAAACAAGTCACAATTGTACACAGTATTCTCATAAGGACAAACTAAAATGCAATGACGTGCTGACTATATTGGATCAGACAGTAATGTTGGAGGAGAAACTGTTTTTATCACGTGTTCACTATTGCTTTGTCTTTATGAATTTTTAACATAAATCACACAAGCCTTCATCTATGAAGGATGTAGGCTGGAAAACATAGACGCAGAAGTTTACATCAGTCGACACACAACTGTCTTTTTGAACTTTTGAAGATGTTTAAATATGCAAAGTGTTTGCCAATTATACCAGTGGGTGTTTAGTTTCATGTCTACAATCAGCCACGCCTGTTTAAACCCACCTGCTATCCAAGAAGGGGGTTAAATTGGACAGAAGATACCAAATTACTTTTGAATGATGTCTTTTAATGTACAAATATCAATAACAATATAAATTAAAACTGTACAAAATAAAAAATACCCTCTTTTTTTACGGATTTTTTTTCTGTACGAAACTTTTACTTTAAAAATACATAAATAAAGCTGTTGACAAGTGTTTTTAGTGACAAACATATACTGTAGGAGATACAGGTTTTAAAAAGAGGGCAAAAACCAAAAAAGATGAAGGTGAGACGGAGAGAGAGAGAGAAGATGTTCAATAATTGACAACCTGTGTATTTTTAACACTCTCCCCATTCATTAAAGATGCTGTTGGATGAGAGTCACAGCTACTCCAGTTGCTCGGGGACTGACAGGCTGTAAATCATTCAGCGCCACCACGTGTGCTGCCGCACTTCACTTGCACTAACCAGAGGGGACCACTGCCTCACAGTGAGACTCTGTGATTTCAGCACCAAGCTAACACTAATGTTAATTTTCCGATGCTTGTGCTTCATCTACACCAACCAGCAGGGGCCACTCCTTCGTAAAGCTAACAGTATTTGCTAGAAATAAGTCTGATACTGTTTTCTGAAGTCCACTTATAAACGTATCAAGATTTTCACACATGAAAGCATCATGATTTTTAAGTTTTGACCTTCCTCATTAGAACACGCCATTCAAATATAGGCATGGCAGGTTTCTTGGAAGTAAACGCCCATTAGTCTGGCTAACAGTTTTGCATATTTAAATTTTTTTCAATGTTTTGCTTCTATAATTAGGTCCTGAAAGTTTGTTTACCCACCGATGTAAACCTCTGCATGTATGTTTGACAACCTATATCCTTCATTAATTCTATGATTTGAACAGTTACTGATACTTGTCTTCTGTGTTATTACTGTCAGATCCATCCATCCATCCATCCATCCATCCATCCATCCATTCGTTTTCTTTTTGGCTTAGTCCCTTTATTAATCAGGGTTCGCCACAGCGAAATGACCCCCCACTGTCAGATTCAATATAGTCAATATATTCTTTCTGAAAATCCTCTACCGATTTGTGCCTCGTTTATAAACAAATCTGTGATCAAATTAATTGAACAAAGGACTATGTTTTATCTTACAGATATATTATGGAACTTCATTAAAATTGAAACGCAAAATGTGAAGCCAAAAACCTTGGAAAGGACCGACAAAAAAATTCTAAATAAAAATACATCCCCTACCTAAACACCCAAATGAAACTGAATACATCTAACAAAATAACAGAAATAAAAATACAAAAACTACCCCTACCTCCCTGAATATATATAAAAACAAGAGAAATTAAAGCTGAAATAAAAAGAGACCTTCAGGCATGTTTAGAACCTCAAAGTTAAAATTCATTCCGGAGAAGAAGAAGAAACGGAGCAATTCCAATAGGGCCTACATACCGTTCCGGTGCTCGGTCTGTAAATATTTACAGAGTGTGCCACCCAACCCCTACTGCTTCTCACCGTGTATATAAAAAGTACAGTATTTACAATAACAATAAACAAACCAAAAACAAAATAACAAGGGGGGGACAGGGATGGATGAACAACAAACGAAATTAAAAATTTACACACACACACACACACACACACACACACACACACACACACACACACACACACACACACACACACACACACACACACACACACACACACAAAACAAAACGGGAATACTAAAATAATAATTAAAAAAAAAACACTTTGCAACTATCTGTTTTATCTATAAGACCAAGCGCCAAACAACGCGCCAACCAACTCCCTTTCCCGCTCTACGCCCATTTCACATTTTAAAAGATACCCTTGATCACTCCAGCCACACACACACTAGGAATGGGCCGGTATAAGTTTCTGACAGTATGATAACCTTGCATAAAAATATGACCTTTCACGGTATCACGTTTACTGCTGTAAAATATGTTCTTTTTTTAATGTCTTAGTAAAAAAACAACCACTTCTTTCCCCATTTTAACACGATATATTACATTTTAGGAAACATTTATAATATTTTGGAACAGTAAACATGTCAGGATACACAATTAAAATAAACCATTGACTTCTACTATCTTCATATAGCTTTAAAAACACAGATTTCCTTACAACACATAAAAAACACCTAAAAAACTCTACATATACACATACTTCACACAACTTACCTGTGTAGTCCTATTTATTTATTTGTTTATTTATTATTTTTTGAATTCATTTAGCAGACATTTTTATCTAAATTGACTCTCTTACACACATCATGCTGGTTATTCACTAATGCACCAACAATCCCTGGCAGTGCTGGGCCTGGAACCTGCAAATATTGGTTCCAACCAAGGCTCATTATTGACATGTACCCCACATACATTCCTGGAGATCGCAAAGTAAGTACGTTTTTTTTTTGTACTTTTGTTTTGGTGAATCCACCGGAGGCCGCTGTGTATGCTTTTTGAGATCTTAAATTTCTCTGAATAGTGCCTTTTGCTCCTGCTACTCTCGTGTAAATCCACCAGAGGCTGCTGTTGACTGACTGACTGACTGACTGAATGACTGACCGACCGAAACGCCCACCCAGCCCCTTCCCTAAACCCAACCGATAGTGATTTAAAAGCACCCCCTGATATTTACCACATTTTCAGATCTTACCACATTCTCACCCTGTAATTTAATTGCTTATTCTATTTTTTGCCAATTGTTTTTGTTTTACCTGCTTTCTGGAACCATTCTTCACTGGACTCGAAGCCCATCATCACTGTCAACTCCTCTCCGCATCTCAAGTCTGCCGACAAACATGGCGAGCCACCGGACAAACTGGTAACAGTGGAAAAGCCATCCACACAGATATAAGCGGTCAGCTGGTAGCGCGAAAAGAAACAGAAGCTGTCTGTGGTGTCATACCACCCCGTAGCATTCATTTTAAAAATGAAATGCAGCTCTGGCTACATAAGTCACACTCTTCAGAAATGTATATGAGGGTACGTCTTCACAGTGAGCCTGTGTTGGTTAGATCAAAAGTCCAACTCTTTAACCATAAGGCCACTGCTGCCCCAGTGTTCACCAATCCAGAAAGTCTTTCACTCAAGGCTTTTCTTCATTCTTTAACTTCATTCAAATACATCATTAGTAGGTCACCATCAAATCAAAATGCACTGTTCTTGTTTTATAAAAACAATTGCAATATGGAACCATGACCTCTGCTCTGTAGACTTTTGAGGTTAAAAATGTCACTCTACAGCTCAATGAAGTTTCATTTATTGACATTTAAATAGTTTGAAATAATGTATGATATGATATACGTATAATATACTAAAATAAATCCATACAACAACAGAAAATATACCTGCAGCTCATTTTCTGTTTGATCATTTACAACCAACCGAGACTGTTTACAATTTGAACAACTACAAATGCCAGTTTGTTAAACCTTTCAACATCAGAACTTGTCAAAATAGAGATCAAGGTCAAACAGCGCAAATTAAAAGTGTATATAAATGGAAGATGCTCATGAATCACAAACTGTCAAAATCTGATAATTAATGGATATTCTTACATGCAGTGTTGGTTATAAATGATTTAGCGAAGCATCTTTAATCTAAACAACATTTTTCTCCTTCCTCTAGAACATCTCTGAGCGTGAGGGCGGGACAACCTGTCAATCACATGAGGCTGACTAAGAGCAAACAACATCTATTCAGTGATCCAATAAATTTGCAATGGTCTAATTCAAGTCACTTTATTTTGGTTTTAGAAGCTGTTTTTATCTGCCAATTGTTTCAACAGGGATTAGAAGTCCATGGCAACATCTGTTTTATGCTGACTTTAATACATCCATACGATTCTATATTAGCAGTGCCAAGACATCAAAACATATACATGATTGTAAGTTATGACTGGTCAGTTTACATGTCGGTCAGATGGTTTCTGTCTAATTTGCTGCTTCTTTGGCAGAATAAACTGCAATCTGTGCAAGACTTTATGCTGATAGACCACAATATGGCAATGAGAGACTAATGAAAATATATTAGCCTGGAAATTAATCAAGGAACAAGGCATATTACCAGAATCACTATAACCTAGTAAGTACCACGACGAAACAATAAATTGGAGATGCAACAGTGCATCAAGGCATTTTAAATGTATGTGAGGTGGTCCATTAGGAAAATAAAAGATTGCTAGTTGCAAAATGTCCCCAGAATATCTCTTCAGGCCCATGTTTCCATCATCATAATAGACAGGACGGTGCCTGAACCATCTGGCCAACCCACTCGTGCCTGCTCATTTTTGGCATTTCATTGGCACTGAGGTGTTTGTGATTTAGCAGAGCGTCTCTGCTGAGAGCGGACTGGTCATTGTTAATCTGCTGTTAAAGCTGAGAACAGTACATCTCTAGAGGCAATGGCAGCAACTGCTGCCGTCAGAATTACAATTCATCCCAACCCGCTTTCCACAATGTGTACGCAGAGATGCTCGCCCGCTCATAATTAGCTTGGAAATTACAACAAGAGGGGCAACATCCTCACAGTAGTGAACAAACTGAGGTGGAAAGATGAATTATTTATATCCAAGAAAGACAGTGTGTCAGTGAGGTCATTTTGTATAAAAAAAGGGTGAGTGAGTGAGAAAGTGTACTTTTCTAAACTTTAAAGTTAAAGTCAAAATGATTAGCCCTATAGTGATTTTTATTATTTAAAAAAAAAATATATATTTTTATTTTCCCAAATGAAAAGCAAGGATTTTTCACAGTAGTTCCTATAATATTTGTTCTTCTGGAGAAAGTCTTAGTTGTTTTATTTCGGCTAGAATAAAAGTAGTTTTTAATTTTTTAAGGTCAGTATTATTAGCCCCTATAAGCAATATACAGTTAGGTCCATAGATATTTGGACATCGACAAAATATCAACATTTTATGCTCTATACACCAACACAATCGATTTGAAATGAACAATATGAGCTTTAACTGCATACTGCCAGCTTTAATTTGAGGGTATTTGCATCCAAATCAGGTGAACACTGTAGGAATTACAACAGTTTGCATTTGTGTCTCCAAATTGTAAAGGGGAAAAAAGTAATTGTACAATTGGCTTCTAAGCTGTTCCATGACCAGGTGTGTGTTAAACCTTCATTATCCCATTTACAATGAGCAGATAAAAGGTCCAGAGTTCATTTTAAGTATGCTATTTGCATTTGGAATCTGTTACTGTCAACTCTGAAGATGAGATTCAAAGAGCTGTCACTATCAGTCAAGCAAGTCATCATTAGGCTGAAAAAAACAAAACAACAAACAAAACCCATCAGAGAGATAGCAAAAACATTAGGCGTGGCCAAATCAACTGTTTGGAACATTCTTGAAAAGAAAGAACGCACCAGTGAGCTCAACAACACCAAAAGACCCGGAAGACCCAGGAAAACAACTGGGGTGGATGACCAAAGAATTCTTTCTCTAGGGTCAAAAACACTCTACGGGATGTAGGTGTATGTGTGCCAAAGTCAACAATCAAGTGAAGACTGAGCATGTATTTCACTTACTTAAGACAAAACTGAAGGGACCAAGTATTAAAAGTGAAAGTTTGATTTATGAATATTGTTCTGTCCATTTACTTTTGGTCCCTTAACAAGTGGGAGGCACATATGCAAACTAGTGTAATTCCTACAGCGTTCACCTGATTTGGATGTAAATGCCCTCAAAACAAAGCTGACAGTCTGTGGTTAAAGCACATCTTGTTCGTTTAATTTAATATCCATTGTGTTGGTGTAGAGAGCCAATAATGTTGGAATTGTGTCGATGTCCAAATATTTATGGACCTGACTGTATATATATTTAGATTTTCTACAGAACAAACTATCATGGTTAGAAATGTGTTGGAAAAAATAATCTCTTTGTTAAACAGAAATTGGGGAAAAATATACAGGGGGGCTAATAACTCAGTAGTAAAAAAAAATCTGACTTTAACTGTATGTGTGTGTGTGTGGTGATGTTTATTTTGATTCATGGTCTAGAAATTGCTAAACAAAATGGTCATGCCTGTTGATTTATGAACATGATGACCTCCCAGCAAGCATTTTTTGTTTTTAAAAGATGTGTAATAGATGTCTTATAGACGTCTAAACATAGTCGTCTTGGCTAAAACAAGGCTGAATTTGGGCTGTCAATGAAAATCTAATAGGCATCTGAGAATAGCCCAAAACTAGACTAATCATCAAATAAACAGAAATGAATGACTACACTTATAAACTCTGTCTAATCTGTTTATTTGATGACTAGTCTAGTTTTGGGCTATTCTTAGATGTCTATTAGATTTTCACTGACAGCCCAAGTTTAGCCTTATTTTAGCCAAGTTGTCTACATTTAGATTTCTATTATTAAGCATACAATTACATACAACTCTTCAAAGTACTTTTCTTGGTATAAATTATTTCTAAATACTTTACACACTTTTTTTCCTGAAATTGTGTAATCTTCTACTAATGGTAAAGAGGCCCAACTCCTCCTTCAAAAAACACATCTTAAACCACTATATCCTCCAACTTTCATTGACTTTTTAAAAACTTTGGGTCTTTCTCCAGTTTGACAACAAACATATATGAAAATATAGAACCAGTTTTCTGTCCACACAATTAACATATTTCTCGGTTAAGGTTAAACTCACCTTTTGAATGTTTCTGATGATGTTTGGTCACTGTATGGCACTCAAAACTCCTTGAAACACTGTATCTCACAATCTTTACCCTGTTTAGCCTTGAACTGATGAGCAATACCAGCTACTGAGTTGAACTGACTGCTCATTCAGATTCTCCACATTATCTTGTTCTCTTATTTATTCAGGATTTCTGGGGGATGAGAATGAGTTAGTGACTTGTAAATATGATACTAGAAATCACAGAAAAAACTGAAATTGCCACACTACATTTCTTCCTGCCAACTCTTGATGCACTTTAAAATTAAAATAATTATGTTAACAGCATAAACAAAAACATGTTATGTAAAAAAGAGAAAAGCTTTGAAAAATCACCACAAGACAAAAACACTAAAGTCAACACCAAATAGGGCACAAACAAATAACAACAGGCATGCACAAACAAAATATATTAAACCACATAAGAAAAATAAATAAAAATATGCACCATTATTTGGCATAGTTTATTCATGCCACGTGGCATTGCAGGATTTTGCATCCGAACAGTATTATCCACAGATTCCACATGCACCTGCTCAAAAATAAGTTTGACAGGAAAAGAGTAAATGAGAAATGAAAAGGCTTACTTTGTGGCTATCTACGTCTTTTACCCTTTAAAGTTTAAAGCTCTTTTGCAAGGCAGAAACAGAGGCTGTCAAAGTAAAGCCTTTCTTAAGAATAATATGGGGAAGAAACTGTCAACGCAAATTAGTCACACATAGTAAAAATGCTAACTTCCTGCAGAAATCTGCCCTTTAAGAGGCATGTTTATTTAATTATTCATATTATTTCTCATATACCTATATTAGAAGGTCACCTTTCAATTCATAAGCTCTATTTAGTTTATTTGTTTTCTTCCTATGTTGCTCTATGATCACAAAAGGAGGACAGACCAGAACTGTCAGTTATGTAAACAGTTTATTTATATATTGTGGTAGATGAAAAGCATGACCAAAAAAAGTCTATTGTAGCTTGGAAGTTTAGATGTGGATCAAATGATATAGAGGGACTGGAGGATTATGGAGGGATCGGAAGAACTGACACCAGACGAGACCAGGAGGGAATCACACTAGTAAGGAAAGAGATGAGGAATAGTGGAGATCAAATGGAAATGAGACAGTTAAGTAACTTTAATAAGTTCTAGATATCGTTGACCATGTGCGTTTGTCCTTCTGTCAGTCCATGAGGCCAGACTCTGAGTGAGCTGATGTGCAGGTATTCATGGGACTGGTGTGAATGGCTGGGGATGACATGCAGTTGTGGGGGCAAATCAAAATTCAGGTTATGGTGATCGGAGTGATTGAGGTGACTGTGAGCAAGGAGAACCTGGCCTGGCTGTTACATCTACAGACTGTGTAGTTTCATTTTGCTTGAACAAAATAGACTCTTTGTCTAATTCTGAAGCTAAAAGTGATTAAAATACCTAAACGGATTAAACAAACATACACAGTCCATTTTACCCTTCACATAATAATGCAAGGACATTTTCCCTTGTTGGATAATAGATGTCCATATCAGAAACATCAGTTTGCTTTTAACATCGGTACACTGAAAAAAGTGTTAATGCAGAACAATTTATTTGTGTTGAATTTAAACAAACAAATGAAGTTTAATAATGTTCTACTTAATTTGTTTGCTTAAATTCAACACAAATAAATTGTTTACAACTACTTAACGTAAAAAAAAATTGAGTAAATCCAAGGAATCATCTCTGAATACATTTTTTCAGTGATTTACACAGCTGTGAACACTGTAAAAACAAAACATTGGATGTCCCTTACTCGGAACTGAATACTGGAAACAATACACTAACTGACAGGTCTAATTAAATAATTAAAAAATCAAGGCATAATCATATTTTATTTTGGTAAAAGAAGCGTAATCTAGAGACCTTTGCCTTTCATATAAGCCACTTCTGCCAAATGATCCTTAATCATTGTTGTTCCTAAAATTTGGATAGGTGACAAGATTTTTGTCAGGTATTGTATATGTGCATTGTTTGTACAGACTGTAAATGAAATGTAATTTTTGTGCCTCATCGATTTAGAACACATCCGCTACTTAAAACATATGTCGGAATAGTTGGCGGTTCATTCTGCTGTGGCAACCGCTGATAATAAGGGACTAAGCCAAAGGAAAATGAATGAATGAATTATTTTAAATAACCATTGCATTGGTAAAAAAAATTATTAAATTCACAAAATTTGATTCATAACCAGGGCTTGACATTAACTTTTTTGATTGCCGTCACTGTGGCTAGTAGTTTTACAACATTACTAGCCAGTCGCCATTTTCACTAGCCACAATTTTATTGTTGGGAAAATATATTTTATACACTTAAATATGACTTTGACATGCTAAAATTTACTTGATTTAGATTTTGTGTTATCTCCACATGCCTCCTCATTCATTTCACTTTTTGTGTGTCGTGTATGAGCTCAATAATCATGAGCAAATGGGTCATGGTTTCATATATTACAATTAGTTTTTCTTTCACATAATTTTCAGAGCTCAAAATGAAGGATTTATCTCTGACCAAACATAAACAATTGATTATTTCTTAATGACAAATTTTAAATGTGCCAAAACAAGCAAAATGCTATACTTTTTATTTAACAAAACATATGCACAGTAATCTGTCTTGCCTAAGGGTTCCAGATCACCAGTTAACTACACATAAATGGGAAGTTATACCTTCCATTAAAGCAATGTTAATGTAAAAAAAATGATAATTAAACCATAATAACGAAGAAAGCAAGTAAAAAACATACTGTGTGATAATAAAAGGATGAGCACACACACACGGTTAATGTTAGACCTATAAATAATCTGTTTTAAAGAATGGTTAAGGCAAAAGCAACCAGTGCTTCAAACAATAAGACAAATCTAGAACTCTTAAAAGCAGCAGGACTGTGAGATGTTCATTTGTCTAGTCTATTTGAAAGAAAACTGATCACATCAGTTGTGTTTCTAGGCACAGTTGCTTCACGCAAGGAAACGGGAGCGCGCACGTTTTAAACAGTCACGCACACAACCTCAGCTGTTAGCGCGAGTGATTATCCTCTCATTTGGTATTCACTTTCTTTATACTACTTGCACAAATTATTTTTATCAGTCGTGTTGCTTCTCTATTCTAAGATCACCTTTGCATGCACATTGGACCATCCTTATTATCGAACCCTGCTTTTAAGAATAATTATCCAGGAAATTTTTTTTCAACCAGCCAAAGTGGCTAGTGGGAGTGTCTGTCTTACCCGCCACTACTGAAATCTACCCGCATTTGGCAGGTTGGTGGGTATTAATGTCAAGCCCTGTTTATGACAATAGTTTATAATTATTTTAATCAATTACTTTAGTAACATTTACTTATTTCTTTAAGTATTAAAAAAATCACAAGTTTAAAAATGACTCAGTATCTTTAAGTATAAAAAAATGAGTGGATCATAGTAAGTTTGTACAGTGCATATACAGTACAAGCATGAAAATATTTTGTGACACCTAAGACACCTCTATTTTAAGCTTTCTAGTAAGCAAATTCAAGTTAAAAATACAACTTCTTAACTCAAGGACGTTTTTAAACTTAAAAGTTCCTGTCCATAGCAGGCAAAATGCTTGTTGGCATTTCCTCTATGCCATAATCTCTGTGTCAGAAAGTGTGGATTATCCACAAAAGGAGCATTTTCGGTGTGGATTTGCATGCTTGGATTAGGAGCGTATCGTGCACACGCTCATATTTTAACACCATGTGGGGATTTTTATAAACTATTTCCATCACCAAAACAATCTCTCTCCCAAGCAGATGCAATGCGCCAAATGATTTGTGTATAGCTTTTGTGTTCACTAAATCCTCTCCAAACAACAGACCCACTGCTGTGTTTCATCTTCTGGCATGATCTCAAAGGTTTAATTATGAAAGAGGAAATGGATGAGTATCAGAGAGAGGAATGCAGCTCTGAATGGGTCTGATCTCATCAGCCCATTTGACCTCTCAAGATTCCAGCGTTTTCATAGCTGTAGTGCTCTGCATGTCTCATAAGACCCTCATAAGACACAATGAGAATTAGTAAGGGGAGAATCTGCGTCTTCATGAACCCCCGAAGAGCCACTTAAGCAGTTAGTCTGCACTGATCCCTCTCACTAGGGATTCCACATGTGCAGTCTTTACAAACACTGTTTGATTCTAGTCTTTCGGAAACTCAGCTTTGCATTAATTAAAGTCAAATCTCACCCCCACATGCCACCATCTTTACCGTCTAATTATTAGCAAACTAGGACATCTGTGCACGAACAAACCAAAATTGCAGTTATTTAGAGTGTTAAGCCTGGTGCACGATGGGGTTTTATTTTCAAAGACTTATTTCGACCACTGTAAAACATTTAGTCGTAAAGATATTTAATTGTTTTTAAATAGCATTTGGCGGTGGCACAGTAGGTTGCTGTCACCTCACAGCAGGAAGGTCGCTGGTTCCAGCCTCGGCTGGGTCAGTTGGCTGATAGCCATGCTCATATATATATTTAGCGACTAAGTGGCGCAATGAGTGGCACGGTTGCCTCACAGCAAAAAGGGTGCTGGTTTGAGCCTCGGCTGGGTCAGTTGGCATTTCTGTGTGGAGTTTGCATGTTCTCCCTGTGTTTTTCACATTGTGATTATAGGGTATTGTGTGTAGAATTTTGAGGTAATAAATACATTTAATCCATTTTGGAGTAAGGCTGTAACACGACTGAAGGGGCATCCACGTCATAAAACATATACTGAAATAATTGCCAGTTCATTCCACTGTGGCGACCCCTGAAATAGAGACTAAGCCAAAAAAAAAAAATTATAAATAATTCAGAAATGTTTTTAATTAAAGGGATAGTTTACATAAAAATGAAAATTCTGAAATCATCTGCACCCTTCACTTGTTTTAAATCTTTATGAGTTTCTTCTGTTGAACACAAAAAGATGATATTTTGAAGCAAACTGTAATCCTGTAACCATTGACTTCCATGGTGTTTGTTTTCATGACGCTTCCTTTTCAAAGAGGTCTTGGTATGCTATTTTGGTCTGCTTTTGGTTTGCTTGCTACATTCACACTTGCTTTGAACCACACCAATATAGGGAAAATGAATTCTAATGTAATTTAACCAAACTAAATAGGGCAAACACCCTTAGGGAACAATTTTAAACAGAGAGAGGGAAAAACACTACCTTAAGGTAAACTTTTGTATGTGTGTGGTATTATAAGGGACACATTATATCTTTTTACGTATTAATATGTACCTTTTGAAAAGGTACCTCCCTAGAGTCAGCTTTTGTACTTTGATTTCAGAGAGAGAGTGTAATGGTTTGATGACTTCCGGGAAATGATGTAAATCCCAATACATGAACTCCATTTAAGTAACTGGCAGCGCACATTCATTTTGAGATATATAGAGACAAGATGCAGTGCATTACAATTAAGCTGTTAGCACCCGACGCAAATAGACCTTGACAACTAACACACAAACACACACACACACCATTTCACTTTGTTTAGTTTCATGTCTCTATATAACCATATCATATCCCACTAGCAACCGTCCTCTGCCAGAACACACACATACCATCTACACACACGCACATGCTCTCCATCTCCTTCGCCTGAATAAAACATGATCTCCTTAATCAATAAATCACAACCTCTCAGAACTAAAAAGCATGACTCCAACTTTCCATGTTGTTTCAGAATGCACACAGCAGCAGAAGGCTTGAAGTCTTCTTCACTGTCAACAGCCACGACCGACGGCAAGCCAAGCACTTTTGATGTAAATTAAATGGTAGACTTTCTCACACACTCACACAGAGAAAAGCCATAAAAAGGTAATGACATTGCGAACAGGCTTCTTTGATATGCCTTATGAAAGACCACTGTTGTTTCCTTCGCGATCCCAAAAGGCAGCTTTTAAACCAATCGATCTCACTCACTGTTCAAAAACCACAGTGAGCTGCCTACACTGAGAGCATTTTAGGGTATCATAGGCACATTACTGGACTGTAAGTATGAATGATTCTGAAAGAAAAAAAAATTCAGCATGAACTGTACGACCTGGGTAAATCTTTTGCTTAAGTCTGTGGTTCGGCAAATCAGTGAAGTCAGAAGATATGAGCAAACAAAATTGCATTACATCGTTGCAACATGGTATGCTACCACGTATTTAATTTATTTTAAAAATAATATACTATGCGGCTATGCGATGGCGCAGTAGGTAGTGCTGTGTCACCTCACAGCAAGAAGGTCGCTGGTTCGAGCCACGGCTGGGTCAGTTGGCGTTTCTGTGTGGAGTTTGCATGTTCTCCCTGCATTCGTGTGGGTTTCCTCCGGGTGCTCCGGTTTCCCCCACAGCCCAAAAACATGCGGAAAGGGTGAATTGGGTAGGTTAAATTGTCCATAGTGTATGAGTCTGAATGAGTGGGTTTCCCAGAGATGGGTTGTGGCTGGAAGGGCATCCACTGCATAAAACATTGGTCACCAATCTCGGTCCCGGAGGGCCAGTCTCCCTGCAGTGTTTAGCTCCAACTTGCCTCAACACACCTGCCTGGATGTTTCAAATATGCCTAGTAAGACCTTGATTAGCTTGTTCAGGTGTGTTTGATTAGGGTTGGAGCAAAAATCTGCAGGACCCTCCAGGAACAAGTTTGGTGACCACTGGCATAAAACATATGCTGGATAAGTTGGCGGTTCATTCTGCTGTGCCGACCACAGATTAATAAAGCCAAAAAGAAAATGAATAAATAAATAAAAAACTATATTTACAGAAAATAGTGAACTGTAAAAAATATTGGTTAACTATTCCTGTATTTTCTGTTTATTTATACTTTTAAACAAAGTGACTTTTAATGAAATGTTCAGTGTTTTCAGTGATATATTGGTCGGTTTTGTCATGTTCTGTAAATTAGGGGCCTACTCACACTATGCTATCTAAAGCGTGCCCAGGCTTGTTTCCTGGATCAATTGAGTAGGGTGAGTGCTCTGAATCGGGCTCAGGCACGGTTCAGTTGGCCGGCCCTGGCCCAGTTGGAAGAGGTGTGCCAGAGCGCAGTTCACTTGGGCTTTGGCGCGGTACGTTTGTTGTTTAAGTGCAAAACATGCCTGAGCCCAAAAATTAAGAAGAGACATGACTTTTAAGGGACTGTTTTATATGGATTTATTAATTATTCTCACTGTTCAATGAACACAAACTGTCATAGATTATTAAGATTACAGTTGTTGGGGCGGTCTTTCTTGATTTTAAAAAGGCCTTTGATAATGTTAACCACAACATACTTTTATCTAAATTATTAAGGTTTAATTTTTCTGTTAACGCATTATCATGGATGGAGTCATATTTAAAATCAAGAAAGCAATGTACAAGAATTAATGGTGCATGCTCACCATACATCAATTGTAATTTTGGAGTTCCACAAGGATCAATTCTTGGACCAATTTTGTTTAGTTTATACATTAATGATTTGCCTACAGTGTGTCCAGAAGTTCAGGTTCAAATGTATGCAGACGACACGGTAGTATATACTCACGCTAAAACCAAAAAACATGCTGCTAAAAAACTAACTGCTGCACTCAAAAAGGTTTCAGATTGGTTATATCGTTCATGTCTTACCCTCAATGTAAGTAAAACTGTGGGAATGTTTTTTTCAATTAAGAAAAATGAGGAGCATTGCTCAGATATTTTAGTTAATGGAGAAGTAATAAATATTGTTGATCATTTTAAATATTTAGGTATAATTATTGACTCCAATTTAAATTTTAAAAAACACATTAAGAAGGTTTCCAAAAGTGCTAGAGCAAGCCTAAGGATCTATAGAAACATTAGGCATCAGTTACCTATGGCTGCTGCTAAACTTTTTATGAATACAATGATTTTACCTCATTTATCTTATTGTGCTACAAGCTGGTCGCATACGAACATTACAACATTAAAACCATTGTATGTTATATATAAACAAACTGTTAAAATTTTAGCCAAAAAGCCAAGGAGCTTTCATCATTGCAACTGTATTGCACAACAAAAATTACTAACATTTGACAGTTTCCTATTTTATGCTGATGTGTGTTTAATGTATAAAATATTTCATGATCTTGCACCACCACCCCTCAAACAATGTGTGATTGTCGGCAAGGACAATATAAGACAGACTAGGTCATCTGTTAGAGGTGATTGTTCAGTTAAACTAAAGAGAACTGCTTTTGGACAATCAGTTTTTTCAGTTAAAGCAGCAGAAAGATGGAATAAAATACCAGTGTATATCAGAGAGAGCGGCACTTTTAAAAATTTTAAAACTGTTCTTAAAATCTGGCTAAAACAAAATCAAATATGCAGCCACTGATTTGATTTCATTTTATTGACAATGATGTATTGTATTTATTGTACTGTAAGTGTATATTGTATTTGTTATAAGTGTTAAATTTGTTACTTCCTGCCCTACAGATGTAAATTAGCTTTATAGCTAACTCTGGCACAACATGTCATGTTGTACATTGTCCCTGTATAAATAAAAAAAGTAAATAAAAAAAGAAGAAGACGCAAACCCCTCACTGCACGACAGCTGCACCTTCAGCAAACCTCCTAATTCCTGCAGCACAAGGACTTTATGATGGTTTATGAGCGTCAAAAGTGGCTCATCTGTTCGGCGAAATATTTGAGTGTGTGTCATTGCATGCCAAACGACTAAAACGATAAAACTAAAGAAATCTCCAGTGTGCTGTGCGAGATCGCTTCTGAACAGCTCATCATCGATGACGTAAGGCGCGAATGCAGTGTGAGTGTGGGCTGTCATAGGAGATGGGAGGGGGACAAGCGTGCTTAGGCCTCTTGGCTAAAACATGACTAAATATGTATTGTGAATTTATATAGTCGTATATATATATATATATATATATATATATATATATATATATATATATATATATATATATATATATATATATATATATATATATATATATATATATATATATATATATATATGCAACTAATAAATTCTAACATACTTCAGGTAATTTATTTGGCCAGAACACCGGCCAGAATTACAGAATTACTCTTTTGCCATGGGATTTTTAATGATCAAAGTGAATTAGGACCTCGGTTTAACATCTCATCCAAAAGATGGTGCTGACTGACAGTATAGTGTCCCCTTCACCATACTGGGGCATTAGGACCCACACAGACCCAGGCACTGACCAGGCTCAGCCCTGCCTAGCTTAAGTGAGTAACCAGTCTTGAGTTGCAGGGTGATATGGCTGTGGCCAAATGAACAAATGGGCAGTCGTTTGTTCCTGTGTATTTGATGACCTGTCTATGTATGTACATTTGTTTGATGTCTATTTGATTTTCACTTGCAGACCAAATTATGCCTCCTTTTAGTCTTTATATTGTTTAAATGTCTATTAGATGTCTAATAGACATACAAACACACAAAACAAATTCTTGTGAAGTTTTAATGTGTGGTACTTTGGACCTATTTTGGAATACTGCTATCGCTATTTGTATTGAATTGCACTAGTCACTTGTAAAACCTTTTTTGATAAAAATATCTGTCAAATAAACATAAGGTCATACATAAACGAATTAATGATTGAATGACTGAATGAATGAATGAATGATTAAATGAAAGAACGATTGATTGATTGATTGAATGAGTGAACAAACATCCTAGTTTTAGTTTACTTATTTAAAATAGGGTTTAGATTCATTTGTACGTGCTAAATTAGACAGTTAGTTCCTTATAAGTAAGCACAAAACACACATACAGCAGTTGTCTATATTCATTTTAATGTTTACAAGCACAGCTTTTTGGACCAGTCACAATTGAAGTGAATAAAATGATTTCACATGGCCGACGTTTTAAAAGCGAGAGCGAGGCTGTGGTGGGAAGAAACTCAGAAGCATCGTTTGGAGTCACAGAGGAAAAGTGTTTGCGATGGCATTTTATTGTGTACTTGGCTGTATTGACCTTATTCTAAAATGCGGAAGTGCGCCTGTTTTCGCGATTGTCTTAGAACTTCCGATTCAGTCGCCTATGGGAGAAATGACTAGGAATAATAAACGGCAGAAAATGGCCAAACTACTTGCTCAACAAACAAATGTTTGCATGACTACACAGACCAAGTAGCATAATATAATAAGAAAATATTAAATTGCAACATAAAGCAGCGTAACGAGCAGTTGTTAACGTCAAAAAATGAATGGAAGTGAATGTGACCGGAAGTCGCGAGACAAAAAGATTCAAATGGCAGCGCCTGCTCGTCAGCTGAGAATAAGGTGAATACCTTATCAGTGAAAAGAAAGTGACACAAATTCATCACTTTACTGCTTTCCGAGTGACCAGAAGGTCCATTCTAAATCGATATAGTGAAAATAAAAAGCGATAACAGACCTCATTTTTAGCTAAGTTAAGGAAAACATTTTTTTTTCCAGGTCATCAGTTAACTGCACTTCACCGATGTTTACCAAGCGCAAACCCAGACGAGCAATCAGCTGATGAATCGACTGATTTTTGCGGCTTTAAAATTCTCCAGTGAACTGAAGACCTTCACTGCCAATCACAGTCATTTCTGTTGAGCACTGGTTAATACCATGGCAAATCAGTGGTGTTTAAGAACACGATCAACATTGCTTAAATGTTAGCAGGAAATGGAAATTTTTTAATGTTTTAGTACCATGACACTATTACAGACAAGGTGTGAGGGTGTGCTACAGAGGACTGCATTGTATTATTGCTCATTGCGTTACTTAGGCTGAAGCAGGGAAGTGTCCTCATGGTGTTTACCTGGTGCCAGGAACTGAAGCTTAGGGGGACACTTAAGCTTTATTTCGTGCTTAAATTGTGAATTGCGAGGTCCCAGAACAGATCCGGGTAACAGATCCGGCATGTAAACCAAGGATGTAGAGGTATCAGTGAAAGTGATCAGTCGACGGAAGAAGAGGGGGGTTGAATAGGGGGATCGGTAAAATGAGGTGTCGGATCAGATTTCAGCAGTGCCGGATCCTGATCCAGCATGTTTCAGCACAATTTAAGCCCTGGCTTTATTACTCTTAAAAGAGATTATGATTTTGTTTGATGCTTAATATGCTTTTAATTGTTTAAATTAAACTTGACTGAATGATATTAAAGTGATCTTTACACCATATCTGCATTTTGAAATCAAGGCAACAGCATGTTGTTGCAATGTTTACAGTGCTGATCCTCTACCTCCGAAATTCTTCACACTGGAGCCTTGCTTTCGTTTTTTTTAAAAGGTGGCTGCGTGAAATAAGCATATACAGTCACTTTTGTTCTTGCTATAGTTTTTTAACAAGGCCTTATGGTGTCACAGCCTTTAGGATGCTGCCTGAAGTGAGCTGAAGTCTGAGGGAAGCAAGACAGCTCACTAGGTTCTGAACAGAGCTGTGCTGATTTGTTACTTCAGCAAATGGAATTGCTATTGGATTTCACACTTGAAATTCAGAGCACAAGGAGGAGGAAAAGTTTCCATTTCTAACCTGGTGATTTTTTTTAATCAAAAATCTACTTAACCTACATAGACAAAGACTTATGCTAGCAACGGAGCGCTCACATACAAAATCCAGTGGATAATGAATATTATTTTTGCATGTATGTGTGATCAGGAGCTCCTTGGCCTGGAGATACAGTGGTTGACCTGAAAGCTTAATGTGAAAGTGTGAGGCTTTTACTAACCAGGAGCACAAAGCTCATTAGAGACATTAAAGATCACAGTGGAGGGAGCGGGGCTGTGATCTCTGCCCCAACACACTTGTCTCTGCTCTTTCATATTATCTCAGTCTCTCAGTACAGAGATTATTTATAGTCTCCACTTTAAGCATTGCATATTTTACTGCTTTTTTCACACATCATTCTTTCACACATAATTCTATAAATCCTATTACAATCCCCAAATTAAGAAATGTCACGAGGAGCCGTGGCCAACAGACACTTTATTTGACAGTTCAATAAACAAGAAGTTATTACTGAGTGAATTGCATTACATTTAATTTAAGACACAATCCACTTATTATTTTTATTTGGAAACTACTTTTTACCATTCAATACTTTTGTAAAAGAATGGTAAAAGTAGTTTAAAGTTTTATGAATTGGCCTCATGTGAAAAGTGTCATAAAGACATGACAAAAAAGAAGCCCTAGAAAGAAATACAAAAATGGCAGTAGGTAAATGTCTTATGCGTAAGCCATTGAGTCATTCATTAGATTTTTTCAAATGACTGATTCATTCAGCAAGAAAGTAAACAGCTCTGTATTTGAATGGCCAGTTTGAATAATTGATTCACATTATCCGTTAATAGCACAGCTTAATTCAGAAATTGAACAGTATGTTAAAAGGAGACACACAACAGTTCTGATAAAATTTTCATCAACAAAACTGAGGGGAAAAACAAAGTGGTCTAAAATATACCAGAATATTACATTCGTATGAAATTAACGGTTATAAAATAAATATTTCATGTGCACTCGTGTTATCTGGGACAGAAACAGCACTTGGGTGATGTTGCTTAGCTAATATGAAAAATAGGACGAATGATACAAATGTCTTTCTGAGCAACAGAGTAATGGTGTTTACTTCCTGCATTAATCAGTGTTTTGAACAAATGTGCATCATGAGTGAATAATTCAGTGACTCAAAAAGACACAATGAATTTGGACCAGCTTATTTCTCTTTTTTTTCACCTTGTAGAAGTAAAAAAGCATAACAGAAGCAGTTAAGTGGTGTGCTAGCAGCTCTTAATTCAGAAAGCCATTAATTTTGTTCCTGAAAGAACCGCTTTTACTGCAACAACTGAATAAATGATTTAGTGGCATTTGGTAATGTACACTCACCGGCCACTTTATTAGGTACACCTGTTCAACTGCTCGTTATTGCAACTTTTTAATCAACATGGCAGCAGCTCAATGCATTTAGACATGAAGATATGGTTAAGACGATCTGCTGCAGTTCAAACCGAGCATCAGAATGGGGAAGAAAGGTGATTTAAGTGACTTTTTTTACACAGAATGGTTGTTGGTGCCAGACGAGCTGATCTGAGTGTTTCAGAAACTGCTAATCTACTAAGATTTTCAAATACAACCATTTCTAGGGTTTACAGAAAATGGTCAGAAATAATGAAAATATGCAGTGAGCAGTTCTGTGGGTGCCAATGCCTTGTTGATGTCAGAGGTTAGAGGAGAATGGCCAGACTGATTCAAAGCTGAGATAAAGGCAATAGTAACTCTAACAACCACTCGTTGCAACCGAGGTATGCAGAAGAGCATTTCTGAACACACAACACGTCCAACATTGAAGTGGATGGGCTACTTAGGAATCGTAGTGAATCCATCAAGCCAACAAGGATTTAAGGCAGTACTGAAGGCAAAGTGGGGTCCAACCTGGTACTAGTAAGTCGTACCTAATAAATTGGCCAGTTACAGCACAAACTGTTTTGATTACATATAGAACACAAAGTATCTGGCTGTTAGCTGCTTGTCACTAATTCTTACAATTACCAGCATTCACTGAGAAATGAGAGATACTTGTACTCCATTGCTTAGTTAATAAGAGGTGTATGTCTGCCCAGGGCCTGACCTTATCAATTCAGTTCGATCAATAGTCCCTCATCAACACACCGAGACAAAGGACTGATTATTCTGCCACGGCCTGTCCCTCAAAACACTTGGCAAAGGTCAAGGTGAAGCACAACACAGAAGGAGTCTACAGAATAAATGTTTGTTTTTATTGATTTCCAAAGGGGGACAAAACAACCAATTCAGAATTATGGCAGGGATGCATTATATAGTGATAGCAGAATAGCAGACTTTCTGCATGAGAGAAAATATGCTCTGAAAGAAATATGACCTTTACATAATCTCAGTCCTTGATTCCATGTTTAGTTTACAATATAGACAAAAGCGTTACTCAGAAAATCAGATTTGTGTCACATTTTACTGTGTCAGTTTTGAAGAGGGTTGTCGGAAGGGTAGTTTTAGGGCTCTAATTGGATTTCACCAATGCAGGATGGCACTCAGAATTGTAGAATTAGAAATCAGTCAGCATTAATAATGAAAACTGTGCCATGGACAGTTAGTAGAGACCCAAAAGACTCCCATGTTTAGTTTTTCCTCTTCAGATCATGCCTGGTATACCTAAATATTTGTAAGACACACAAAATCTGTTCACCTTGGTGAGTTGTTGAGAAAAGAAGAAAAGTTCTGGGTGGTCATATGATTACAGGATCACTTCCTTGAAAGAATACATTGGACAGAATCAAATTTCCTTGGTGTTACCAGTCAGAGGTCAGTAAGAAAAAGTTTTGTGGGAGCAATATGATCTATAAACCCCAGCTGTGTAGCTGGTTATCCAAACAAATCCTGGGTATTTCGAAGACAAGACGTACATTACTATGGAATTTGACACAGACGTAGAGCAACTTTGGCTGGTATTCTTTCTTTTTCTTTCTTTCTTTCTTTCTTTCTTTCTTTCTTTCTTTCTTTCTTTCTTTCTTTCTTTCTTTCTTTCTTTCTTTCTTTCTTTCTTTCTTTCTTTCTTTCTTTCTTTCTTTCAACCAATTTAGTTCAGTATTCAACTATAATTTAAGAAAGCTGAGCTTAATGTCCTTAACTAAATACAATTTCAAGGTTAACAAAAATAAATTTGCAACAATCTATTAATTGTTAAAACCAGGTCAAAATAAATTGCAAATAAGAATAAGATTAAATCATTTGAGGTCTTAAGACGAAGAATCATATAAGTCCATATTTTCACATTTTATAACATTATAACATCATATTATATATTTTATTTTACTTGAAGATAGACAACAACATCTTCTCAATTCTAAAGAGATATCATTTTTCAGTGTCAGTATTAAAAATCAAAGGAAAAAAGGTGTAGGTCCAGTTAGTGTGGAATAACAGTATAACTCCAATTCATCACATCACTTTAAATCACTAAAGATCTGATTCCTTTATCTTAGTTTTAATATATTAACAGAAACTTCAGGTTAATATTAAGCATTTCTTTCAAGTTTACTTTAATAAATATAATTATTATTATTTAAAAACAGTATTAACAATGTATGATGCATAGACATTACAGTACAGGCAATAACAAGCAATTATTAACAATAATTATAATTAAAAATAATAAATCCTTACATTAATTTAGAGCTTTTCTGGACAGTCAAAGCGCTTTACACATTAGGGGGAATCTCCTCATCCACCACTGTGCAGCATCCACCTGGATGACTTAACGGCAGCCATATTGTGCCAGATCGCAAACCACACACCAGCTGATT
Source organism: Danio rerio (assembly GCF_052040795.2). Lineage (NCBI taxonomy): Eukaryota > Metazoa > Chordata > Actinopteri > Cypriniformes > Danionidae > Danio > Danio rerio. The sequence continues at coordinate 18,201,184 of NC_141021.1, forward strand.
GGTGGAGAGGAGACCAATTATGACATGGGGATGATTAGGAGGCCATGATGGACAGAGGCCAGTGGGCAAATTTGGCCAAGATGACGGAGTAAATCTCTACTCTTTTCAAATTACATGCTGGGATTTTTAACACCACAGAAACTCAGTTTAACGTCTAATACGAAAGATGGCGCTCACTAAGCATTATAGAGTCCCCTTCAATATAATGGGGCGTTAGGCCCATACAGACCACAGGTCCAGCGCCCCCTGCTGGCCTCACTAACACCACTTTCGCAACAACCTGGCTTTCCCATGTGGTGTCCTATCCAGGTGCTGACCAGGCACTGCTTCGCTTAAGTGGGCGAACACGAGAGAGTTGCAGAGAGCTAGCTGCTGGCCATTATTACCAATAAGTAATACATAAATAAATGCAACAATAAATAAATAAAATGCAGACATACATCATAGCTAAATATTGTCGTTAATTGTTACAGCGCACCTGTGCATATAATACAAGCTGTTTTCACGCTCCACAGACCCACAATATAAATAAACATTTGAACAAATAAACTCTGCTTGTCGTAGTCTACACAGGTCTGACAGGAAATATGCAATGATAAAGCTTTATAATATATGGTATGTGGTTTCTTTTGACAGGTTAACTGTTTTTGTGCTGTCTAGCGCCCCTCAGCTTGTTCAGAGAGCGAGAGAGAGAGATCAAATCACATATACGGTTCTACCACTCACCTCTTTTGGTAGATTTTCCCTGGTTTTTGTTGGTTTTCGATATAAATATGGTTTGCCAGCATCCCTCAAAGCCTTCCTTACTCCGTCCTTCCATTTGTTTATGTAGGCTCTCCTTTTTTTGTAAAAGATTTGCCTTTTAATGTCCAAAGTGAACATGACAGCAATACTTCTTGGTGGACATAAACTTTTTTTTCCGCATGATGCTATTTTAAGGTTTAAAATCCAGACTCTTGGTCTTGCAAAAATATTCCCAAACTGTTTTTGTATAGAAAGTTCACAAATACAATTTATGTCACGTGATTGTTTTTGGACTTATACGGTTGTTCTTCGCACACACTCAATTATTCTGGCCCTGTTTGTGGCTAAAGATGGGAAGAACAACATAATACAATAAATACAATGTGCTAACTTCAGTCTTGTTTTTTGTTTTTGTGTTTTCCGATCAAAATGTGGATGTGTTGTGAGTAATTGCAGCTCCATTTCTATTTGCGTTTGCAATGTGATGTTTTGCAACACGTGCAGTCAAACAGATAAAGATGTTTTTTTTTTAAGTTGCAACACATTGATCTCTCTCGCCCACCATATTAAAAGGCACAATAAACAATAACTTTAATGTGGTTCATGGGTCAGAGCACTTGCAATAATGAAATCTTCAGACAAGCATTTAACTGACTGCCTGCTACCATTAAAACAATACTAACTGCTGTCTAACAGTTCCGATTGATGCTTTTGTTAAGCACAATAAAGCTCCATGGTCCAGAAACAGACTGGGTTTCTTTTGTGTCTATTCTGATCAGAAACAGCAAGGATTCTACAGTCTTTTTATGAGAGTAAGGGTGTGTATCTGCGCATATAACAAAACAAAGGTCTCTGATGTGCTGTGTAGCTGCTGCTTCTTCTGTCTAACACAATCCTCATGAAATCCCACCAGCACTCTCTTTGTTTTTTCAGTCTATCCACAACACCACACGACTTTGTGCACTCGTTAGTCTACTGAGGTCAGATGATGACAGCAATGAAAAGCACTGAGACAAAAAGGTAAACTCTTACTTCTGAGAAACATTATATGCTGTATTTATATACTGTATACACATGTGTCCAAAGCCTTGAAGGTATGCAACTGAGCAAGATGCATGAAATCCAGCTAACTTCTGTTGATCTGGATGTCATAGCAGATTCCAGTAGTGGTGTTTCTTTACTAAAATATTCAGTGTATTTGAACAAGCATATTTTAAAATGTATTTGTAAAGCACGTTACCATACATGTAGCTTCAGAAGCAGCTTTAGAAAGTCACACTGTTGTGTCACCATGCCTTAGAGCATTAACATTGAGCAAGTTTTAAAAAAATGCAAATAACAGTATATGAATGTGCGACATGCAATGGCACCGAAAAAACAAAACAAACTAGAGAACGCAGATAAAATCATCATTGTCGTAAGTTTCATGATGCAAGTTTACATAGTATTTTGCAAACTCGTGGGCTAACATTTATTCATTCATTTATTTTTTTGTTAGCTTAGTCCCTTTATTAATCCAGAGTCGCCACAGCAACACTTACACTACGGACAATTTAGCCTACCCAATTCACCTGTACCACATATCTTTGGACCGTGGGGGAAACCGGAGGAAACCCACGCAAACGCAGGGAGAACATGCAAACTCCTCACAGAAACGCCAACTGAGCCGAGGTTCGAACTATCAACCCAGCGACTTTCTTGCTGAGAGGCGACAGCACTAACTACTGTGCCACTGCTTCACCGTGGGTTAACATTTCACACATAAACTTTTAATACTCAGTACTAAATTTAAATTTAAAATATACAGCTGTTCCCGCATGTAAATTTTATAATGTGACCAATATTTTGAACATATCGCTTTACAGATTTCATATGGACACATCAAGGTTGCATGTATCTTTTTTCCCCTATTTGTAAAAATTGAGAATTATCCTAATTATGTTGTGAACTATCTAATATTCCGATTCTTAAATATGTGTTATTTTTCACAAGAACGTGTATTTTGTCATTTAAACAGCTTAATAATGATCATATTTTTGATCTATGATGGGTGATGGGTGCCGTCATGCTAGCCTGCTCTGCAGTGGAGAAATTAGAGCTGCAGGATTTACATGTTAATTCATCAACTTCTGACAGATTTTCTAAATATGTGTATCTATTTTGCCATTTACAAAGCTTTTTATTTTTTGGTCTATGATGGGTGATGGTCACCACCATGCTAGCCTGTGCTGCAGTGGAAAGATTAAAGCTGCTGGATTTTAAAAATGTCAATTCATCAACTTCTCCTGACAGATTCTTAAATATGTGTATATATTTTGTCATTTAAACAGTTTAATAACGATCATAGTTTTTGGTCTATGATGGGTGATGAACGCCACCATTCTAGCCTGTGCTGCAGTGGAAAGATTAAAGCTGCTGGATTTACAACATGTTAATTCACTATAAAATAGTTCAACTTCTCCTGACAGATTTCCTAAATATGTGTATGTATTTTGTCATTTAAACAGCTTAATAACGGTAGTTTTTGGTCTATGATAGGTGATGGGGACCACCATGCTAGCCTGTGCTGCAGTGGAAAGATTAAAGCTGCTGGATTTACAACATGTTAATTCATCAACTTCTCCTTACAGATTCCTAAAAATTTGTAAGAATATGTATTTTGTCATTTAAATAGCTTAATAATTATCATATTTTTTGGTATATGATGGCTGATGGATGCCACCATGCTAGCCTGTGCTGCAGCTGAAAGATTAGAGCTTCTGGATTTACAACATGTCAATTCATCAACTTCTCCTGACATACATGAACGTAAGTGGCTGTTTAACTGGTAGAAGAATAGTGTCAATGTTCTAGTTACCTAAATTGTGTGTACTTGAGGTGAATATAGCATGTTGTTTGATTATGTTTAAAAACAATTATTATTGCCGTCTTTATAGATATCAGTGTGTATTCCATAAACTATAAATTGCTTTTACTTTTGTCTATTTAAATGTCTGTAGCCTAAAATAAATAACACAGGCTCGTTGTACCCCTGTATACATTTATGGAGAGCATGAATTATGTAGCCAGAGCTATGTATGGCTGCATTTTGTCTTAAAAACAAATGCTACAGGGTGGTATGATGCCGCTGACGGTTTATGTTTCTTTTCACGCTACCAGCGGACCACCTCAGTGTGGACTGCTTTTCCACTGTTACCAGTTTGCTAAATAGCTCACCATGTATGTCAGAGGACTTAAGGTGCAGAATGGAGTTGACCATGATGACGGGGGTCAAGTTTGGCAAAGAATGATTCCAAAAAACAAAAACAAAAGGCAAAAAAATAAAATAAACAAATAAATATAATGGTGAGACTGGAAAGATCTGAAAACGTAAAAGTCAGGCGGCCGAAAGGGCTTTTCTTTTTTCTGGATTGCTCTTGATCACACTGACGATTGGGTTTAGGGAATGGGATGATTGATGGAACTGATCAATTTGTGCTTTTGAAAAGACTATCAGTTGGGTTTAGGGAAGGGGGAGAGTCGAGTAATCCGTTAGTTGGTCAGTCAGTCAGTCAACAAAGGCCTCTGGTGAATTTACATGAGAAGAGCAGGCACGAATGTCACTCATTAGAGAAAATTGAGATCTGAAAATGCATACACAGCAGCCTCTGGTGGATTCACAAAAACTGCAAAAAATGTACGTACTGGGATATATTTAGCATTTTTTCTAAAAATGTATGTAGGGGTACATATCAATAATGAGCCTGGGTTAAAAATAAACGTTATTGATTAAAAAACAGTGACTATGTTTACATGGAAATCAGTAATCAAATTATTTACCTTAATCTAATTGAAACAATAATAAGACTAAGGTGTTTACATGAGTTGCTTTTTGAATGTTCATTTCATGATCCTATTTCACATGTTATAGCACATTATTCGATTATTGTCATTGCGTCACCATGCTATTCACATTTCCTCCAGATCTTCATGTCATTTCAAGTGTTTCATTTTTAAATTGTCGACTTTAACTGCAGTTTGGCATTTTTGCTTTTATTGGGGAACATTTCATTGATGTCCCTGTGACAAGCGAAATATTGGATGCAACTATGAACTGCTGGAAGAGTGTAGTTTTAATGGAAGTTTATTCCGCGTGCTGAATGGAAGAAAATTCTGAAGAAAAAAAAACCCTCCACACTTCACGATGCACGTGTCTGTGGTCTGCGCTGACTAGGTGCAAAGAGTGACAAACAGCCATGTGGGTGTGTGTGTGTGGACTATCCTGTCACAAAATGCAGCAAAAAGTCCTTCATGACGGTAATAGTTCGATTAAGGTGTTTACATGTCTGTACTGTACTTCAACAATGCAACTAAAATTGGTGTACTTCACATGTCCTTAAACGAATTAAATTAATTAAAAAATCACTGTTTATATGGTAGACTCTTAATCACAGTATAGAGTAATAATCAAATTATTGGTGTCCATGTAAACATACTCATTGATTGTGGGGAAAGCAGATTTGAATTTGACAGCTGATCACGACACGCTGAATGTTTTACACCAATGATATCGTACTCTTCAGGAACCACCCTCATCACACTGTGTGATCATATACATCGAGCTAATAATTAAAATGTGATTGGTTGTTATGAGTTCAAATTCTGATTAGTCTTGAAAAGTTCATTTTACCTAGAAACTGCAGTCAAAAATATGTTTAAATATGGTTTGGCATTGCTTCTAAAGAGCTTCTGTTGAAATAATTTATTCAGAGGTTAGTAAGACTATTCTGTCACAGCTGTTTTTTTGGAGTGTACTATGTCCTGTTCTTGCATCTGAGGGAAGATGATGCCCTTTTAAACTTGTAATGTTAAAATCATGTCTGTCAAGTAATTTACAGAAGGTACATCATTTAGTTCAGTTTAAGAGATGATGCTAATGCTGGAACATTGCATTACTGCTTGTACTCTCCTTTAGACTTTTCTATCTTGCTTGAGAATCTTCATATGCAGTTACTGTTACAGTACTGTTTTCTGGTTCTTCATAAGTTTCTGATTTAATTTCCTTTTGTTATTATTATTGTCTAATTATGAGCTGTTGGCAAGAGAGACAGAGAAAATATTTTAAACCAGTGGAGGTCAAAAACCTTTGAAAGTTCAATCAATGTTTTAAATAGTTGTACTGCAGCACCTGAAGCTTTTTAATGTTTTTGAACAACCTTCAGGTGTTGGTAAAAATATTTTAAGAATTAGCATATTAAATCTTAGCTTTTGTAATTAGTTTTCTCCCCTTCCAAATGACCTTTGATTTTAAAAAAAAAAGTGGTTCATGATAATAAAGGAGACACACTCGCCTCACTGGTCACACTTTTAGACTGCAAAGTACTTGGATGTTTCTGCTCCAGAATATTATAAAAAACATCTGTGGACTGTGAAAAAGGTCACTGTTTTCAAATGTTGAATAAAAGGTGTTGAATAAAAAGGTTTTCATGTGAATTTAAGAACACTGAAAAATTGCTTTTGTCAAAAAGTATGCATGTGTTTAAGTAAACTAATTGTTAAATATCTTGTTTTCATTGACTATTCTTTATATAATGCAATAGCGGACCAGTTCTAATTTAAATAACTGCACTGTTAACAATTTCCTGTTCCAATTTTTATAAACAAGCCTTGAATACATGGAAACTGATTTATAAGCATCATTTTTCAGTATATTTTATTCGAAAACAAGTCCATATTTTGGAATGATTATGTTAAAACAAATACATTTTTATTACAGACTTATTAAATCATGTAGGGGATTTATATTACAACAGTGAATTTATTAACACTTTTGCTTTAAAAAATTAGGTTGAATGATTATAAAAAATATGTTCATTTTATCTCCCCAAAATTACTTCACCTTATTAAAACTGAAAAGATGTATAAGTATCTGTTCTCTTCCAGAGCTTACTATTAAGGGCCTTTCTATCATAGATAAAAAGTTTAATAACAATTGTATTAGGAAAATCCTAACCACATATAAAAGTGTTCTTCCAATAGCAATTAATGGGTAAATGGAAACAAGCATTCCCTTCATTCTTTTTTCCTTAAAAATCTGGTCAGACAGTAAAAATACATAATTCCTAATAAAGTAAAAGAAACTAATTTGAAAATATTACATAGATATTATCCGTGCAATGATTTTATTAGTAATTTCAACAAAGGTTTTTCAATCTTGTATTATTTTTGTAAAAAGGAGCCAGCAATAATTCTCCATTTAGGTTTCAGTTGCAGTTACACAAAACAATTTTGGTCCCATGTTTCCTTAATACTATTTTAATGTGTATTATAAATTTATCAATATAGATTGCATAATGGTTTTAGTTATGGTTTCCAACTCTGGATTAATCATTACATAAATTAAAGATCATTGATTAGTAATTTAGACTACCTGACAAAAGTCTTGTCGCCTATCCAAGTTTTAGGAACAACAAATAATAACTTGACTTCTAGATGATCATTTGGTATCAGAAGTGGCTTATATGAAAGGCAAAGGCCTTTAGATTACGCTTATTTTACCAAAATAAAATATGATCATGCCTTGATTTCTAATTATTTAATTAGGACAGTAAGGTCTGACTTTGCCTAGACAAAAGTCTTGGAACTTAATAGAAATAATGTACGGTATAGTATATAAAGTCATGGTGCCATGGCAAAAGAATTAATATTGTGTATGAGCTAGGAGGACTGCTTCCATGCATCTCTGCAATGGCTCAAATAACTTATTAATAAAGTCATCTGAAAGAGCAAAGAAAGTGTTCTTGCAGGACTTCCAGCATTCATCAAGATTCTTTGGATTCATCTTCAACGCCTTCTCCTTAATTCCACTCCAGATATACTCAATAATGTTCATGTCTGGTGACCAGGCTGGCCAAACCTGGAGCACCCTGACCTTCTTTGCTTTCAGGAACATTGAGGCTGAAGTATAGGTGTAATACACATTTATCATTATAACTGATTAAATGGTTTTATTTATAGATTGCAACTCTGGATTTTTAAAAATGGACAAAATAACAAAAAAATCTTATTTCATTTGGAAAGTACTACATCCACAAAACAAAACGTATGCTGACTGTGCCAAATTGTAAACAATTTTTCATTGATCTAAAAATGTGTTATGACGATCCCTGACTTCTACACAGAGTAATACCAAAGCTCTTAAGACATCCCAACTGCTGAAAATATAATTAACGTATATGATAAATTTTTGTTGTGAATTCCCTTGTATACTGTTTTATGTATAATTCTGTACTCCCGTTTTAATATAAGCAATTTCCTGTAGTAACTACAGTAATTTGCTGTAAATCAAGTACAGCAAAAATACTGCATTTACATTTACAGCAGCATTTATCTTGCCCAATATGTATTTAGAGTATTGTAAATCTTTACAGTAAAATATACAGTTATTTCCACAATGCAACTTTAAAATACAGTAACATACTGCATAACTGTTCTACAGTAAAAATAGAGTTCGTATTAGAGTTAAATGCTGTATAATTTACAAATATCATTAACAGTGTGTTCTAAACGTGTTCAATTTTATTCTACCTCAAGTTTGAGAATTTAGTTGTAATGTACTTGGCTTTTTATTCACCTAAATTCCTCAATAAACAACCATAAACACCCAGAGACGCTAAATGACGCATTACACATCTTATCTGCAGCATTCTGGGATTACTATTGCTTTACGATTTTTTTATCACATTTTAAAATGAAGTTAAAGTGAGTATATTATTGTGTTTCCTTCTAAACTCTACCACTATATCCTCTCTTATCTCGCTCTCACAGCTGTCTACTATGAGCCTTCTGCTTGTGAACACTGAGTGACAGGTTTCTTTTTCCAATTACTTTCCAAACATCAGTCAGTGCGGCTGTATTTTAAATAAGCAGACAACTTTGCAGCTAAGCACATTAAAACTGGTAAATAAACTGAGTTACACGACTTCTAAAAGTCAGAAATTGGACCCTGGCTGGGGTTTGCTGTAGAGTTAATTCACTATATAAACCAGACAGTCGACAAAAGGCCAGTAAGTGAGAAGGAAATGAGATATTTTTAATTTAACTCTTTTTTTTTTTGTTGGCTAACAACTTCTTTGCTGTATTTCAGGTAAGATAAACAGAGAAATAGATCAAGATTTTTATTATCTGTCTATAAATGTGGTATTTGAGAATAATGACTTTGTAATTACTTTATCGTCATTTATAATATGCAAATGTTTAAATAATCATCAGAAATATTAAAACAGCCTACATGCACATATTTTTAGCTCTCTCAACATTGATTAGAGCTTTTTATTTATTAAACTTCACGTTTGTGGGTGGAAGAAGTCATTGCACTGGAATGAACGGCATTTGGGGATAAATTACTGTACCTTTGTTCTTCCAGGAAGACAATACTAGGGTGGAAATTAAAACATTTCACATTTAAAGATTAAAATATGTTTATAGTGTTTATTTAACATGTTTTTTAAACATAATGTGAGGATTTTTTTATTTGTATTAGAATTGTTTTAAACAATTAATCATTAAATATTTAATCAATTAACAAATTATAATAATTTATTAATAATTTACACTTCCTCACAAAAGTCTTGTCGCATTTCCAAGTTTTAGGAACAACAAATAATAACTTGACTTCTAGTTGATCATTTGGTATTAGAAGTGGCTTATATGAAAGGCAAACGCCTCTAGATTATGCTCATTTTACCAAAATATAATATGATCAAGTCCTGATTTTTAATGATTTAATTAGGACAGTAAGGTCTAACTTTGCTGAGACAAAAGTCTTGTCACTTAACAGAATAACACCATAGAATATAAAGTCATGGTGCAGTGGAAAAACAATTAATATTGTGTATGACTCCCATGAGCTTGAAAAACTAAATCCATACATCTTTGCAATGACTGAAATAACTTATTAATAAAGTCATCTGGAATGGCAAAGAAAGATTTCTTGCAGGACTCCCAAAGTTCATCAAGATTCTTTAGATTCTTCTTCAATGCCTACTCCTTCATCTTACCCCATACATGCTCAATAATGTTTATATGTGATGACTAGGCTGGCCAATCCTTGCACACCTTTATCTTCTTTGCTTTCAGAATCTCTGATGTGGAGGCTGAAGTATGAGTGCTATCCTCTCCTTTGGTTTGTAATGTAATGGGCAGCACAAATGTCTTAATTCCTCAGGCTGGTGAAGTTGCTATCCACTCTGCAGATCTCTCACACACCCACATACTGAATTTATCCCCAAACCATGATTTTCCTTCACCAAATTTGACTGATTTCTGTGAGAATCTTGGGTCCGTGCAGGTTCCAATAGGTCTTCTGCTGTATTTGTGATGATTGGGATGCAGATAAACCTAATTCTACCTAGTCTAGTTATTATTTTTATTATTATGTTATTATTTTTTGCTTACAACTGGGATCAACAACAAGACTTTTGCCAGGTAGTGTATATATACTGATGTCATTTCATTTCTTTTTCATTTTTCCAAATTCTTTTGTCTATTTTTTTTGTGCGGTGCAACTTCTCAAGAGTTCAGACAGTAGTTGGTGAGACAAACACCCATTTATATCAATTTTAAGTAAATTCAGAGTAACTGAGAATTTTTTCATTGTCTCTTTTTTTATAGTTTGTAAAAAGTTAAACGCCTATACCTGGCATTACTGGTTTAACTTGAGATGAAGACTTTTTACCATCTTCCAAGGGTTACATCCATTATGTTTGAGATGAATAAAAAATGATAACAAATAGCCTTCTCTAGAAAATTTTGACCTCCTCGACATCAGTTCTGGCCAAAATGAAAGCAAGACAAAACCCTCATGTATGCTGGAGACTGTGCAAAGCAGATTAATTCTATTTCTAATTAAGTCTTTGTATAATTTAATGAACTCAATGTGAACACTGGCTCAGAAAGTCCCTGTTTATATCTGCGACTCCTCTCATTATGCCAGCTAAACATAACACTGCCTAATTCATTCAGTTCCATGGGGTCAGTAATTACATACCATTTAAAAAAAAGCCTGTGACTGGAATAATACATTTATGCTTTCGTGATTGTGAAGAAAACTCGTATTGTGCAAATTAAAACTGTCAACCTCAGAAAGCAAGCATGCATAATGTAACACAGGTCACACATATGAGTGTGTATAAATGAAAAGACTTTTAATGAGGCAAATCAATGTGTGCCACAGGTCTTCTCACCTGTATATGTTTTTTTTTCACTTATTCAAAAAGCTACATCCGACAGCACATTTCAGTCTGAACATATTCAAGAAAATAATAAAGGAAATTATGAAAAATTAAACCTTTTATCTCAGACAGTGCACTAGCTCTCTCAAACTCTCACACATGGACACCGAGAGGAGGAAAAAGCAATTAAGATATAAAATACTAGCAGAAAAAGAGTGTGTGCCAAATGTCTCTGTGTGAAAAACCAACACATCATGACACGCTCCAAATATTTCCTTTGCTGGTTTGGAAAATCAGCTTCGCACTGGCCTTTGTTAACTACAAAAAAATAAACAAACATGTTGGAACAAGTTAGCCAATGTTAAGTCAGACATAATGTAGATCCAACTGGTTCTTGCAGAATAAAGCCAGACAGGCTTATTAGCAGGCTGACACAAAGCAGAGGGGTATTAAATAAGACTGAAAGGATACTTTCTGCAAAAACAACTGGCTGGATGTACTTTATTCCACTTATTACATAGATTCTTGCCAGAAAACATAGATCTGAGCTGTAATAATTTACTAAGACTTTAATAAAACTACCTAAATAAATGTAAAACTTGTCAATAAATATACAAATGGCTGGATGCAGCCTACACTAACCTAATTACTCAATGTTTACTGTCATGCTGTGATCACACCAGATGCGGTGTTAATAGATGCGTGAACATTTTGAGTTTACTCGTTTGTCGCTTCATTTGCACGTTAAATTCACTTCACAATAGATGCGGATTCCGTCATGGGCAGGGCTTCTGTTTGCCCAGTGACTCTAGCTTTATTGCTAAATGGCTAACATTGATTTTATTGAGATAGTAGCTGTGCTTTATATGCTTTAGCAATGCTAAAAAAACGGAAGAATCATTCAGCGTTGTGTCAGTGCATTAAGCAGGTCGCACACCAGAAGCGCAGCTCGGCGGCGCGCCGTGCAGCGCCACGCAACGGCATGCATTTTAGAATTCTAAACATGGGTTTCTATCAGGATACACACACCGGCGCCGCAAGTCGGTGGCTGTCGGCGGCGCCCGTCCACGGCTCAGGACGCAGTTCATTTTTCAGCCGCGCCACAGAGCGCCATCTGATTAGTTTCATGTTAAATATCATTCGAATGTGCGCGTCTGGTGTGCGATACTTTAAACTGTCATGTGCGCGCCGTGTCGCGGCGCCGAGCGGCGCTTCTGATGTGTGACCTGCTTTAGGTCCTTTCAGAGGTGCAACCAGCTCAGTGAGATCATCAACTCCACCTGAATCTATACCTGTATGATGAAAACTGAACTGAGCCCAGTTAATGAGCTGGTGTCAGCAAGACAATTTCCTTTTGGGACACCAACAACAGGCACTACGTCATAATCATGCCCCTGACAGAGCAAGCTTCTGATAGTTTAACATGGCTTAAATGTCTGCTAAAGGTCAGATTTTCCCATTTGAGTGATTTGCACGATGTCATTCACACCAATTGCACTGCTGGATGTCTATTCATGTTTTTGCATTGACTACACATGTAAATCACTTACGCTTGACGCTTGATCCACGTCTGATGTGAACACACCTTTACATTGCTTTTCTTATTTAGATTATTTGTCTTGTTTCTATTTCAAATATCTCAAAATTCTTAAATCAAGAAGCATTTTCTAGACAAGGAAAAATATTGTCTGTTTTAATAAATGAAATGCCAAAAATAAATTAGTTTTTCCTTAAAACAAGCAAAATAATCTGCCAAAGGGGTTAGAAAAGTAATTTTTTCCCCTTTTGTCATAAGATTATTTTGTTTACCACAAGCAGATAATTTTGCTTGTTTTAAGGAAAAACTCACTTTATTTTTTACATTTTTTAAAACAAAACAATATGTTTTGCATGTCTAGAAAGTGCTACTTTATTTAGGAATTGTATGATTTATGGACTACAAACAACACAAATGTAATGATAAAAACAATCAAGATGACTTACACTGTAAAACCCCCCAAAAATTGAGGTAACTCAAACCAGTTGGGGAAACCAATTGCAACAAACCATTTAAGTAAAAAAAATAATCCAAATGAGTACTGTGAGCTTAATCTATTTAAGTAAAATTGAGCACAATTTGAGCACAGTAAAAGCCAATAAATCAAGAGAACTCAAACCAACTGAGTACTGTAAAAACCCAAAAAGTTAAGGCAACTCAAATCATTTGAGAAAAACCAATTGCTACAAATCATTTGAGTTAAAAACTAATCTATATGAGTACTGTGAACTTAATCCATTTGAGCTGAAGTAATGAGGTATTTAATAAACTCATTACCTTCAACACTGAGTTCACTATTTTCAAATGGGTAGAATTAACTTTCAATAAATTTGGAGTTAACTACAGTAATTTAATTTGATAACGTTGACTGTTGGGTTTTGCAGTGTGGTTTCCAGATGAATTTCATTGGTTGTTATCTGAGAATAACATACCTTGGAAGGTCTTAATTTGTTAATCGGAATCAAGTATTCCAGAAAACAGTGTAATAAAATCTGTTAAAACATGACAACTAATTTGCCAATACTAGAAATTTCCTAACAACTGTTTAAATCATGTTTAAACATGCATGCTAGCAACAAAATGATTCAGTGATTCATGCTGCATGCTAGTTAATGACAATGTAGATGCAACAATGAATCACTTTGTAGTGATCCAAACAGTTCAGTTTGTTTCATTTTATTTATATTTGTTCACATAATGCCATGGATCAGAACAGATTTCGCTATAGGAATAGTCATCTCAAGCAAAGTGGACGACTCCTATTGTCCTGCAATTACATTGGTATTGTAACTGAATGTGATACTCAAGCTTTGTGAGTAAATTTGATTGATAGCTAAACAAAATACAGGTGTGGACAGTTTACCTTGGAGTTTAACAAGGTGAAACACATAACAAAAATCACCTCCAGTGTAAACAAAGTAAGCTCATTGGTATTCAATCTACATTGCATCCTATAGATCTAACAAAAGATCTTTAGCACTATTTCATCAAGGACATATGCACTCACATGTGTGGTAACCAAAAAGTACGCTTGCCTAAATACTATTACGAGATCCGGGAAACAAACATTTCCTCCATATCACCGCTTTAATTAAAATGTTTACTACCTGCATTGCCTTATCTTATCTGACTATGTGGCTTCATTTCATCTCTGTAATACAAAGATGCAACTGATAGCTTGATATAAAAAGAAATGTCAAACAGCCCATAATCACCTAATAAATTAATAAACCCTAGCTGATGTGGCCGCTGGGGTGATACAATGGTGCCACTATGTCTGGCATGAATAAACACAAAAGACAAATTCACTCTCCTTATCTCTGTTAGCTAAGGGGCTCTTAGCCTTTGTCCGACTCAATCTCAATCTGATGTCTATTGATTCACCACCATTTATTTGCATAGTGTGACATGAAATTAAAGTGAGTTTACAGAAATTCATCAGCCTGTCGTTAGAGCACATAAAGCTTGGTTTTAAATTGGATGCTGGCTTATAATTGCTTACAGGCTCCTTTTTAATGCAAACAGCCTTACTTAATTAGTGGCCAAATTACACTTACTAATTATGTTTTTTATTCAATTTTGATGGAGAATCAAAACCCAAATGACCATGAATATTAAGTCTATATTTCAAATACTCTACATTTTTAAATATCCCAAAAAAACACACATCTGATCATGTCTTATCCAGTTCAAATGTATTAATGCAAAAAATCTATTCATTTTCAGACCAACATCTTGAAATTAATGTTGAATGCCTGTGATTATATTAAAATTAATAAACAGAGTGTTTTTTAAACAAACACATTTCACAAGTGGCTTCACTTTCTTTGACCTGGATATCTTATCTCATTCATTTCCTTTGTTCAGTCTATCAAGGTCAGGAATGCATTTAGCCCCAACAAAACACTACAAAACATGATGTGTAGAACACCCTGTCTTGATAATGCAAGAGATGGCATCTGAGAAGACCATTCTTTCTGAAGAATCCCCATTCAGGTTGGGGTTTCCTAAGGGTAGGGTTAAGGCTACCTTTTATTTTCTTTCTCAGTTTCCTCTAAAGCACCTGATTACTTCTTTGTGTTGGTTTTTACTATGTAAACAAACTTGCCTTGCAATTAAGATAAAAATATAAACATCCACATTATCATGCTGATATGCTTTATTGTTATAAAACGGTTGTCTTATGTTTTCAGTTTTTGCAAATACAGAACACATTAGTTCCCTGACTTTTACTAAATGTGTACTTTGTATTTCATTCTACTCAGTGGTCTAACGCAAAAAAAAAAAAAAAAGCGACGCTGTGTGTGTGTGGGGGGGTGTCTTCGTCTTTGGGAACCGGAGCACGCGGAGGAAACCCATGCCAACACGAGGAGAACATACAAACTCCACACAGAAATGCCACTGACCCAGTTGAGGCTCGAACCAGCAACCTTCTTGCTGTGAGGCGATCGTGCTACCCACTGGTCCGCCTAGATTCCCATTTTTTTTATAGACTTTTTTTCTGATTAAAAAAAAAGAAAACAATACTATTTCTCATCTTGGTCGCACAGACCTGTTGGACAACACTGGAATACATCACATTCGGTCGGCCGGTCACGTATGGTCTAGTCGCAGAAGTTTTATATATAAATATTTATATATTGTAAACATTTTAATGGATCCACAGCTCAAATCTGAATTTTCTGCATACAAAGATGATGAACGCAGCTCCCGGACTACTCTATTGGAAATGAACGATGCCGGTCTGTCACTTGTCATGTGCAGTGGAAAGGCGGCTTTACAGGGATATGCATAAAAAAAGTTACTGGCGAGTCGAGCGAATATATATATATATATATATATATATATATATATATATATATATATATATATATATATATATATATATATATATATATTTTTTTTAAACAGGAATCGCATGGTAACTATAACAACAGTACAAAACTGTATTGTTGTTTCAGAATGTTTCAGACATATTGGATATGTGGAGCAAAGCCTATTGGATATGTGGGGTGGCCAGAGAGAACTTTGATGCTCTTGCTGCCTTCGGTGTGAGCCATAGACTATAAAAAATATGGACGTAGTATTTGTGACGTCACCCATAGGTTTCTAAAGAGCGCAAATAAAGCAACAAGTAGGTGAGGCCAACTGTCGCCATTTTGTTCGCGCATCATCACACCCACCAGGGGTGACCAAATAGGGGCAAAGAGGCGGAGCATGAGCGGAGCTACTGTACAAATGCCTGCTAGTATTTTACTTAGACAGGCTTTTCCTTGGGAGAAACACTTAATACTTTAGTACCTGCGACTCCTTTAGTACCATGCGACTCGTGGCCGTTCTGACTACATGGGGTATATATATTGTATACTATATCAATAAAGTATTTGGTCTTTTAAAAACACTGTTGTAATCCAATAAGCATTGTTCTTATGATGTTTTTCTACAGGAGAATCATGCAAATTACTTCCAAATATCTCAAATATGCGTTAAGCAAGGCTATTCATGAAATCCAGGCATTAAACTGTATGACAGTGTTTCAGATGACTGTTTTAGACCCTACAGCTAATCAATCTGACAGATTCTGGAGTGCATTCAAGTTCTAAAGAAAATTATAAATAATAAAGTATCTTAAATAAAACAAATACCTTCATAGATATGGTATATAAGTATATAATTTCACGCACCTGGGAAATAGAGTCAACTTACTGTTTGTGAGCACAATTAAATGCACACAGCATGCCATATCATCTGATAATTGTAGAAAATAATCCCAAAAAGCAACTGACTGTGTAAAGCCACATAAACCAACACAAAAATAGGATGTATTTGCCAAGTTAAGCGGCTAATCAGCCGGAATCAGCTGAGGTGAAGAGATAGCGAGCAGCAAGACTTAGCTGTCACTCAAGTGGCCACGCCCTTAATTATGCAGATTTAATATAACCTAATGAAAACGAAACGGATGAGTTATAAAAACTAAATTCATCCCACTCACAGTTGTTATGAAGGGTAATAGCTATATGCACCAAAACCATCTTTTGTACCAAGCTGTAAACATGTTTTTATTAGCTGTAAAATTGGCCAATTTACCATTGCAGTCAGAAAACATCTGGATTTCCTGAAGCCAGCTTTTAAAGGTGAGTCGATGAATTGTAGTTAGTTACTTCCTTATTGGCTTCCTGAGGGAGAGCGGGAGTTTGCCACTTGGTGTGAATGCACATTTACAAAAACAACAAGAATGACCGCTATGGCCATTCTAGCAGTTACAGTATATCTAGTAATTAAAAAAAAAAAAAAAAAAAACACAGGTTTTCCATATTTATATTTTACTGAAATCTGGATTGGAACAACAGCATATTTAAAGTGTGCTGTAGTTTACTATGGAAAAACTTGCAATAGAGTTTTTGCAATTTATTGTGTACAACAAAAATGCAAATTACTCTGACAAATTACAGCCCCTGTCAGTATTGTTATTTGAATACCCTGGACTTTTTGAAAGGGAGAACTGGAATGTGTCTCGTTACGAAATGGAAAGTGTGCAATTGGGTGTTGATCTCATTCTGGCGCATGTTTTATAAAAGGGTTGAAATATGGTCTTTTACAGTGCAACATGTTAAAAGAATGAATCAGTGACAAAGTGGACCATTTTTCCTCACACATTTCCACTGCAGGCTATATCATGTTCTATATTATCCAAGGAACATTATGCAGGGAAATGGATCTCCTCACCTGTTATTTGCATAAATCAGCATTATATTCTTGAGGTCCATTATTCATAGCTGCGGCGGCCTTACAGGCAGCGCTGGAATGAACTCCCACACAAAGAGAGCTTGGGTGAAGGCGTGTGGTATCTGTTAAGGGGCAGTTGATTAATACCCATGAGTGGTGGTTTTTCTGGAGGGATCGGTGCGAGTGAAGAGGGCTGAAGATGCTCCTTCATTGGGGTGAGGAACAGCCTGGCCTGTCTATTATTATTGAGGGCTTCTTGAGAGCTCTTGACAGGAAAAGAGAGAGAGAGAAAAGAGCGGCAATGTTCTGACAGCAGGATTACCATTTCACTGGGTACGCAAGTCCTAGCATTGGAAACAACGTGCCAGCGGGCATGAAACATAACCATGCTTGGGCGAGGATTAGGACAAGATTAAATGTGAAAAAATGTAGTCAACACTGCAAATCCTCAAACTCCTAATACGTCTAATGATGCGACTGCTGTATTAGAATATTAGTTGCAATTCGTTCTGCTCTATTTTTCTCTAAACTACATAAAATTGTGTCCTTTTCAGTCTTTTTTCTTAGAAATCAGACCTCACATTAGCCCACGAGACTCATTATATGCTTTAGAATAGCTCAGACTCTTCTATCTTGAAATGCCTATTTTGATGTTGTTGACACATTTTGACATTGCCGCAAAGATGTGCAAAAGTTCATATTTAGAAGACTGATGGTAATCTTAATTTCTTTTAATAAAGCTGACCTCAATCAGATGTGTTTTCTGCTGCTTTTGTGAGACATGTTTTTGCTTTTAAAAATCAATGAAAAGAATCTTGGAGTCCCTAGATGTGTTTTAATAATATGACTGTTTTTGAACTCATCTGAATGTGTATGAAAGTAGTGATGGAGCTTATTACATAAATTTAAAAGCAAACAGGCTTTCAATAAGATTAAAAATATTTCTACTACTATTACTACAACTACTACTACTACTACTACTACTACTACTAATAATAATTATTATTGCAAAAATTGACCTACATTAGTTTACACAATTGTATTTAATAAGTATTATTAATAATAATTATATTATTTATATTAAAAAGAGAGACTGTACATGTATGTTTGGATGTTTTATGCAGCGGATGCCCTTCCAGCCACAACCCAGAACTGGGAACCACACATTCAAACCCATGTATACCATATGTATACCATATGTCCAGCACCTGAGGAAAACCCACACAAACAGGGGAGAACATGCAAACTTCACACAAAAATGCCAACTGGCCCAGCTAGGACTCGAACCAGCAACATTCTTGCTATGAGGTGACAGTGCTAACCACAGAGCAATATAATATATTATAACATAATATAATATAATATAATATAATATAATATAATATAATATAATATAATATAATATAATATAATATAATATAATATAATATGAAATAGGTGACAATATACAGCCACATGCAGTAATATGCAATGCTGTGATATTGTGTTTGATGGCATCGTTTTTATAAAAAAAAATCTAAAAAAATGTCTCAAAAACCCTTTTGTAAGAGGAACTACTTTCTTCTGCCACTCATTCACTTCTGCAGCTGACGGTCAGAACAGCAGAAACCATTACTAAGTCACTAATGTCACTTTAGAGCTTGTATTTGAATGATTATCTAGCATTTCTAAAGTGATTACAAAACAGGTGATTTTTGCTCACATTTTAAGATAATAAGGTCTGAACTACAAAGATTTGCCAGTATTTCCTGTTGCAATCGCGATTTCAAAATAATTAACCCTGAAAAAGCCAGAGCAAAGCAAGCACTACTAGTTTCTGTGACATAAATACAGCAATACAAAATACAAAAGAGAAAGATCGACTTAGAATGTCACTTACCTGATTTATAATTATTTGTTCTGCTGTAGTTTGATATTCACGCAAAGAAAATGCTGTTTTTCTTCCCTAAGGACTAAGTATGCGGTCTCTGTCGCCATTTTGTGGCGGAACTGTGTTAACCGTCACTTTCTCAGGCAGGCTGATGGCGGCCGATGCACTGAATCTGATGCTCCGAAATGATAAATATTTTAAAGTAGGCACTTTTCTTATAAATAAACTGCAAAGTTGCAATCTAAACAACTACATTCCAAAAAGCCTCAAAAGTACATTATGCTGTCCAACAGCAGTAATATTTGTCAAACTGTAGAGCGTCCTCTGCTTGTTGCTGTATGTGGGCGGAGTATTACTCAAGGGTGAAGGGTTAAAAGGCTGGATGAGTGCTTTATTTGCAGAATATTGCACTGCTATCAACCAATCAGATTCAGGAACCAGACAGAACTGTTGTATGAACTACAATATATAATATAATATAATATAATATAATATAATATAATATAATATAATATAATATAATATAATATAATAACCAACTACATAATTTGATACTGCACATTACAAACACTATTTTTATAATGACTATATTCCCATAAAGACTCTCTGTTTAAAATGAAATGTGGAATTCCCCATTTTCTTTGAAACTCTGGATCAGAAATCCAGTGAACAGATTATAAAGTGTTTAAGTGATGGATTATTTTGAGCTTTGATGTCCTCAACAACCTGAGAACTAACCTTAAGTTCTTCCAAATGAAGCTGAAGTGGCTGTTAGGTTGAATTTAAGCTTTAGTCGATACTGTAAACACACATGAAAGACTCACAGACTCTCTGGGCCACCCATGAACATGCCACATTTATCTAACATGGTGACCCATGGCGTTTGGGGCTCTCTAATCCACTTAGAGAGTTACATTGTTTGATAAAGGTTGACTGAATGTTTCCTTTCATCTTATCTTCTTTCTCTTTGCCATGTTTTCCTCATTACTTGAAGGTTCAAGAATGCATTGTGGTTTGTGCACATACAATGATTTATTGATGTAATTTTCACAAATACATTGACTAGATTTACGAAAATAAAAAGCGGATATATAAACAATAAATTCAAAGAATGTAAGTTAAATAGGAGTAAAATATCTGTTTCTAGTGCGAAAACAAACAAACAAACAAACACACATATGTTATGGGTCTGTCAAACAAACAAACAAACAAACAAACAAACAAACAAATAAATTATGATAATAAAAAGTCAATGCATCATGAAAATTAATAAATTATATATGAATTACTTACATGAGATAAATTAATAGTCAGTTAATTTATATATTGCAATTCTTGTCTTGTCAATTCAAATTTTCAAGTTCATATCTCAAAATTCTGACTTTCTTTTCCTCTGATTTTTTAAACATAAACTTAATTTTTTTTTAGATTTAAACTTGCAGTTTTGAGAGAGAAAACAAACAAACAAACATCAATATTGTCTTTATCCTGTGGCAAAACTAAACTTCCATGTTGAATATGATGACTATATCACATATTGTTCGTCACATTTGCATATATGTAAAATATATAAATCAAATGTTTGCATCAGTGGTGGAAAAACTGGAAAATCTTACTCAAGTAAAAGTACCATTACTTGTCCAAAATTGAAGTAGAGTAAAAGTATATGTTGTAAATATATTACTCAAAGTATGAGTAAAAAGTAGCCCTTTTAAAAGTACTTAAGAGTTATCAGTAGTGAGTATTGCACTGCAAAAGTCTAATGTGTTTACATGCAATTGGTGTGTAACATTTTGTAGTGCATTTATTATTTATTTTACCATTTATTATTATTATTAATCTGGGATGGTCCCAGCGGAATGTATCGCCAACTTATTCAGCATATGTTTTACGCAGCAAATGCCCTTTCAGCTGCAACCTATCACCGGGAAACATCCATACACATTCTTTCACACACATACACTACGTACAATTTTAGCTTACCCAATTCACCTGTACCGCATGTCATTGGACTTGTAAGGGAAACCGAGAAAACCCACACAAACACAGGGAGAACATGCAAACTCCACACAGAAATGCCAACTGACCCAGTCGAGGCTCGAACCAGCAACTTTCTTGCTGTGTGGTGAACATGCTACCCACTGCGTCACCATACAGCCCTGTAGTGCATTTAATTATTGTTTAAGGCCATTTCAGTCATCATACATCCGTCATCCAGTTTAAACAATCTCTGGGTTATTGCGTGTGATGCCACCGGCTTCCGCCAACTCTCACATGGCCGCCCACTGAAGCTAAGCAAGACTGCACCCGGTCAGTACCTGGATGGGAGACCACATGGAAAAGCTAGGTTAGACCTACTGTCTGTATAGGTCCTAACACCCCAGTATAGTGAAGGGGACTCTATACTGCCCAGTGAGTGCTGTATTTTGGAAGGCCTTTAAACCGCCTTTAAACCGTCGTTTAAAATCCCAGGAAGTCCTTCAAATAGAGTAGGGCCAAATTTGCCCTCTGGCCTTCTAACCATCCCATTTCATATAGGCTTCATCAATCTCCTCTGCTCTTTTGGTACAATCTTGGCTGCAGTCGTGTCATCCAGGTGAATGCTGCACACTGGTGGTGGATGTTGAGTGAGACCCCACTCCCCCCCCCTCCCCCCAAATGTGTAAAGTGCTTTGAGTGTCTTGAAAAAGGCTATATATTACGAATTATTAATATGCTGATTTTCTTCGACACTTTTATGCATCCGAATAGTTCGCTGCATTTATATAGCACCCATGTCTTGAGGTAGTTCAGTATGATGCGATTTAGACTCTATGTGCAATTTGTTTGGAAAGGAATTACTGGACATTGACTCACAGGTATTGTTCTACTTTAGCCAATCCCATAGACAAGAAAAAAATTCGAGACAGTTGGCTGAAGGAAAGTAATGGAGTAAAAGAACTAATACAGGGCTAAAAATGAACTCAAGGGAAAATAAAAGTATACACATTTTTAAAACTACAATCCCCGAGAAAAACTACTCAATTGCAGTAGTTTGAGTATTTATAATTTGTTACATTACACCACTGGTTTGCATGTCTACATGATCAGACATTATCTCAAATGTAACCTTTGAGCTGACAGGGAAGGTGAATTTTTATACAGTAGGACAAATTGCCTCAAAAGTTACAGCTAATCATATTGTATTGAATGATTTGATTAAGTTATAGCTGAAACTAAATTTAATTAATTATGGAATTGATTTAAAATTTCACTATGCATCATCAGCTATCATTATCAATATAAGTAATTATAATATTCAGATATGTAATGATCAAAATCCCATGCTTTTCTCAAAAATTATTGATATAGATACTGACAAAACATGCATTAATATGCAAATAACTCCCCATATTGCAGTGTGATAATATGCAGGCGATTATGAGCAGAAAGACGTACAGTAGCATTTGATAAAAGCCTATATCCCAGCAACCAGTACAAATGTGTGAGAAAAAAAGGCACTGTTCATGGCCTGTCAGCTTGAATCGAGTCCACATCCAAAACTAATAGCCTCCTTTACTCTCGAATAAGAAATGGTAGAGAGCAGAAAAGTAGCTCCTCTGTACTGAGATCAGCAGAGCACGGGTGACTGAAGGAGTCAATGGCATGAGTATTTCTGCTTAATACCCCTTGAGTGTGTGTGTGTAGATGTGTTTCAGACCCAGATGGTTCATCAGTGTGACCTCAGTGGGTCAGTAAGCTCCGGAGAATGAAGGCGGCACAGCAGGACAGAAAATATTGCATTAAAGGATCATAGCAGCAGGAAAAGTCACCTTTCCAACTGGAAAACATGAGGAGACATTGAATAACACGGTCACTTTTTTTTTTTTTTACTCAAGCAAGAGTGCTGTCAGATTTAATTTAATATACACAGATGGACCATTATAACCAGTTGCAGTTGAAGCAAATATTGTTGATCAACTCAAAAGCGGTCATGAGCTGAAACATTTACATTGCCTTTGACATATAAGAGGTCACTGTATTATAAAAAAAACATTAAAACTTCTTTGTTAACCTATGGCTTATACAACCAAGCCAATCTGCCAAAACAACAGGTCCAGGAATGAGCCACTTTATTGTGTAATAGTGTGGCTAAACTCCACATCTACAAATGATAATCACCTCCCCCGTTTACATCACTGCTTGTTTAGCTTCATCCACTTAATTGCACATGCAGGTCTACAAAGATGCTGTGCAGGGAGAAAATACTGAGGACTTTTGGAAACTTAAAGACAATGCTGTTCTGAGTATGTTGGATTCAACTGTAATGTTTTACAACAACATTTCTTTTAAATTATGTGGTTTATTATTAATTTGTCTGTTATTGGAGATGAATGTATGCAGTGTTTAAACATTTAAAACCTAAATCACAAACATCATTCAGTTATGAAAGTTGCAGGCGGTCAAACTACATTCAGAAGGTTATATTAGTGGAAAAACAGCAATTCTTTACAACTTTGGAACCTAATATTAGACAATGCATGACATTTTAAAAATGGAAAACTGTCAGCCAATCATGATAGTGAGTGTTCATGTTTTCCTAAGCTCTAAAATGCTGCCTTCAGATGCAGCATTCCAAGGCAATAAGGCATCAAGGCAAGGTCTGAATCCAAAATCTGCTGTCTCTGGAGATACCTTCTTCTAACTGAATTTCGAGGGCAGCATATGTGTCCTTCATTATCTGCGATATCCAACAATCCTGTGCATTCCATTTCTAACAGTTGAGCTAAAAACAAAAATAAACATGACACCTCAAAGCACTGCCCGGGAACAAGGACTGTAGAATTTTTTTTGAATTGTTTTGAATGGGAAAAAGTGTAATAGTCAATATGAGGAATGAAGCCCCACCTAATAGTACAGGAGACAATCATCGATTGCTATAGACTGATGTATCTCCAGGAAAAAGTTTGGACCAGACGTGTGCTTTTACGATAGTTTGGTGGTCAACAAATGCACTGGAATCTCGGCGAATACTTGCTTTACAGATATAAGTAAAATCAGTGTTGGGCAAGCTACTTGAAAAATGTAGTGAGCTAAGCCAGTGGTTCCCAACCTTTTTCTTTGGGGGCCCCCCCATGAACATATACAAACATTGGAGCCCCCCCACCATATAAATACACACGCACGCACACACATATGTACTGTGTATATATATATATATATATATATATATATATATATATATATATATATATATATATATATATATATATATATGTGTGTGTGTGTGTGTGTGTGTTTGTGTAATATTAATATATATAGTAATATGTATAGAAAATATTAATTAATCAGTTTTAACTTGTCTTGGCCTTCAATAAAACCAAAATCTAGGTAGGCTTTGTCATACTGTCTAATCTTTTTCTTCACCTCTGAAGAATCACTGCATTTACGTTTGTCTGCCATTTTTGTTTTGATTTTGCCTTTACGACACGTTGACAAGCACATTGCGCGAGTGAGCAAAATTTAAATAATTATTTAAAGTTATTTATTTTAATTATTTTCACTATTATGTGGAAATTTTAAGCATGTGTTTAGATTTTTTTTTTGGTACTTAAAAATACATATATAATAGTAGGGCTGCTCGATTTTGGGAAAAATCATAATCACGATTATTTTGGTCATAATTGTAATCACGATTATTCATAACCATTGCCAGTTAGTCAAAATTATTAGCGCTCCTGAGATTTTTTTTTTTTTATATAAATATTTTCCAAATTATGTTTAACAGAGCAAGGAAATTTAACAGTATTTCCTATAATATTTTTTCTTCTATTTGTTTTATTTTAGCTAGAATAAAGAAAGGTTTAAATATTTTGAAACCAATTTAAGGTCAATATTATTAGCCCCCTTAAGCAATATACTTGCCTTATTACTCTAATTAAGCCTTTGAACTGCACTTTAATCTGAATGCTTGTATTTTGAAAAATATCTAGTAAAATGTTATGTGCTGTCATTATAGCAAAGAAATCAGTAATTAGAAATGAGATATCAAAACTATTATGTTCAGAAATAAGTTAATAAAATATTCTTTCCATAAAACAGAAATTGGGCAGGAAAAGGTTTGCTAATATTCAGGAGAGCTAATAATTCTGACTTCAACTGTATACATACAGTTATTTTCCACCCTGCAAAGGAAAGAAAAATAAATACAATAGAATAAAAATATGAAACAAACTGTGCTTTAAGCATCTTCACTGTAAGAAAAACACTTTAGCTAACAGTTACAGCAGTCCTTCAGTCAAGAGCAGCGAGGGTTTTCTCGTTATGTTTGTTTAATAATGATAAAAACAGCCGGCAGAAGGATTTTAGCGCGCTGTCTCTTTAATGGTTTCTCTTTCACGTCTTTTGATCCTCAACTCGTTTGTTTATTACACAAATGAGGGTTAATGTAAATAATCACTAAACACAGCGTTTTGACACCTATTTGACCATTAAAGCGCTCACGTTAAGATGACTTTAGATGTCTGCGCTCCTCTGCTCGTCTCAGTGTGTGAATGAGAGTTAATGCTGACCGGCCGCATGCTTCTGACTGCGTGATCGTGCTGCACACACACATAAGCTCTTTCGCGCTTTTAAGAGCAACACGTGTACAACTGGAACGTGGCAAAATATGATGCAATAATCATTTATCTCGATTAATGCTTTTTTATAATCGTTTGAAACCGAAATCTAAATCGGATTTTCGATTAATTGCAAAGCCCTTTATAATAGTGGAGCATTTTTATGCCTTTTTCTACCTCAATACTTATCCTCTCCCCCGCCCCCCCTGTGAACTCTGGCGCCCCCTGGGAAATGTTGCAAGCTAAGCTAAAAGCTACATGGCAAAAGTAGCTTCGCTACATCTAAGCTATTTTTAAAATTTTCATTTTTAAATCAAAGCAACTTAAATCCTAGTCAATCATATCTTAGTTATCAATAAAACTGTCAATGAAACAGAAGAGGTATAATAGTTCAGTTCAGTTATTTACTGTAAATAATATGCTGTACTAAACAGAAACATATTATAGCATATAAAAGCTAAAACTAAAAATCCAATAAAATGAGGTGTTACACATTTATATATATATATTTATTTATATAATATATATATATTAAAGTTTTTTTTTTTGGGCACATCATCAGTAATTAAGTTTCTGTTGGCGACATCGCTAACCAGAGGTGCCAGTAATGCACCAAAAACTTTGTTGTTGAACACCGTAAAACAGGAAGAAGAAGAAATCATCATTCTGGCCATCATATGGGCCGTTTCTCAATATGTGTTCTTCAGCGTCCTCTTGCGTCCTAGTGTTCTCGTGCAACGTCATCATCAGCTGCCTAAGTTCAGTTCCAATACTCAAGACCACAAGTACGGAGGATGCGTGAAACTTCCCGGATGTGATCTTGATATCGAGGACGCAACGATGCAGACTTGAGCACCGAACACGCTCTGGAAGTCCCAGAAGTCATTGCGATTGGAGGTGTAAAGAGCAGCATTTTATTTAGATTTATTATTAAAGTTCAGAGATATCACTTATTTACCTCAGGAGTTTCCCTAAATGAAACGGTGAAAGTAAATATTACCATGGACATCTTAATAAAGGAATACACTCATTAAGGGTGTTTGTTTGCTAAAATTTGTTTTAAAATCTGTTTTATTTATATTGTGCAATTTATATTTATAATGTTTTTATGCAAAGTATATATTTTGAAAAGGGGAAAAACAATAAATCGTTGTATGAAGGCTGTAATGTTTAAATAATTTACCATTTAAAACACGTGAAGGTCATGTGACCATCAGGAAGAACGCAGCATCCCATTTCTCAAAGGACACATTCTCTGCCCTCGCGGTCTCCTGAGTTCGTTCTTCCGAGGACACCTGGCAAGACCAGTCTCCACAAGAACACAAGTCCGTTCTCTGCGTTCTTGGATTTGAGAAACAGCCATGAATTTACCTTCATCGGCTAGACACCGGTCTCACAGATTTGTGAATGTCGATGCCGTCACTTATTGATCCGCTATTGGTAAATGTAGCTTCTGTTGATGCTACTGCGCTACTTGACTAATAAAATAGCTTCGCTACTGAAAAGCTATTGGATTTAGAAAGTAGTGACGCTACCGCCACGCTACTGAGAAATGTAGTAAAGCTAGTAGCATCACTACTTGTAGCGATGCTACTACCCTACACTGAGTAATATATCCAAATAAAGATTGAAATCTGTGCTTTTAATTGACGAAAGTGCACTTAATAACAAAAGATTATTGATTTTGCAATCTGTTTGAAGAAGGATGATAATGTGTAAAGCGGCCATAACTGAGGTTGGTGTCGTGATCTTGTCCTTTCGAGTGCATTTTTGCATTAGCTTGGGCATCCTGGAAAAATGTCGATTTTGTTTGATTCGGTTGTTTAGAAATTAAATGGTTGTTGTTTAATTTTATTGGTGATTCCAAATATGTAATGTAATCGTAAGCTTGGCAAACAGTTTTGGATAATTTAATATTTCCCCTCACAGACAGAATACCCGAGCATACTGCCCAAGAGGCGTTTCAAAGATGGCTGCCGAATAAAATGACTTGCAGGAAAAATAAATATCTGAGTGAATCTGACAAGGTAGACGTTGTTATGGCAAGGTGACTGGATCCGAGAATGTCTAAAAAGGGAAAGCTTGTGTGTTGCTCCTAGTCAGCAATGGCGAGACTTTACCAATGGTAGTCTGAAGAGTGAGCACAGACCAGCAACAGAGTCTTGAGTAGCCAAAGCTCATCAGTTCATAAGGGCAATGTCATTTTTTCCAAGGCAGCAGAAGCGTCTAGACATACTAAGTCACACAATATTTTGATAATGGTTGTAAGGTGAAAGTGTTGCATTATATTAGATTGGATAGATCAAACATAATGCATATAACAACCTCTGTCTATCATTGAAAGCACCTACAATACAATAAGCATGACACAGGACTTTTAGAAGTGAAAAAACAACACCTAGTCCAATGAGTCACATTTTTCTTTACATCACACAGATGGCCATGTTGTTACAGAACCATTGTGCATAGTAGGATAACACCAAGGCAAACTGGGGAGTGTGATGCTCTTGGGAATGCTCTGTTGGTTAACCTTGGATCTGGCCATTCATGTGAACAAAAAATTGCAACATGCTATACTCACATTGCCAGTGGCGTTCTCTAAACCTCTAGCAACCTGCAACACTGAACACAATGTTCAGGAATGGTTTGAAGAATAGGGTGGTGTGTTCTTCAAGCATCTACTTCTAATATATTGGTGCCATAACCACAGGACACCTTCAGGGGTAAAATCCATGCCTTTGCAAGTCTGCACTGCTTTGGCAGTCTGCAGAGGATCAAGAGCATGTACTGTAAGGCAGATGGTTATAATTCCATAGGAGAGATTGTGATGCTCTGGGCAACTTCTTCTGGAAAACATTGGGTGTGGACATTCATGTGGATGTAAAATCGAAATGCTTCCTACATAAATATAGTTGCAGTCCAGATTTATGACAATGCTATTCTCTGTTGGTAGTACCCTCGTGCACACAATGTTCAAGATATTGCCCCAATGTTCAAATATCGTTTCTCCAAAAGAAATTATTCTCATCTCATAAAGCCTTGAATAACCTAATTGTTTATACATTTGTTTTAATGTTCGTGTTTTTAAAACAGATTGTGTTTGTGTTGAAGTCATAATTTGCTACTAATCAAATGTGAAATCTGGGTACCTTGTGAAATTAATTGTGTCCTTTTGGTCGTTCCTAGACTTCTTAGCAGGCCCGGATTGGCTAATCGGGAGCACCGGGAGAATTCCCGGTGAGCCAGTCCGTTTTTTGGCCATGAGGGCCGGTGTCCCTAGCTGCTTGCACTCTCAGCAGTCGCACTTTTTTTCATCTATTTATTTATTTGACCATAGCTTCTCTCTTTTTATTCATTATTTTGCCACAGCGCCACTCTTCTTATTTATTTTTTTGCAGCCCCGTAAGCAAAATGCAGCCTGCAGGTTAACTAACATTAATGATGATGTAACTTTACCTACCATCATTCGACCCCAAACAGCGAATTTGAACAATTAATATTAATGAATAATACACCTGCTCAATGAAAATCAGATGATTCACTACATTATTAAATCTGACATAACTTGATCAGAAGGGGAGAAAAAGATTAAGCCATCAATAGAAAGTAATACCGTGTCTTGCAGCTCATAGTCAAATACTTTTTTTTTCTCATTACATTAGCGCTATAGTGGATCAGTGGTAAACACATTAGAAAATTATTAAATTAAAATTAGAAAATTGAAATTAAAAATTAATTTTTTTTTTTTTTTGTCATTTTTATTGTTAAAACATATAATAATGTTAGGGCTTTTGAACATTTGAATTTCTTCAAATTTCTTCAAAGCGTGGATTTCTTTGTTTTCTTGAAAAATACGTGATAGTGTCATTAGAAACTGAATTGGAAATGACCTTATTTTAATATAGACAGCCGTGAACTGAGGTGGGCCGGTCTGGCTTGAAACTCCAGGGCTGAAAATGAGTCCCACTCCGGCCCTGCTTCTTAGACTAATAATTTTGACCTTAAAATGGGTTTTAAAAAATTAAAAACTGCTTTTATTCTAGCTGAAATAAAACAAATAAGACTTTCTCCAGAAGAAGAAAAAATATTATCAGACATATTGTGAAAATGTCCTGGCTCTTTTAAACATCATTTGGAAAATATTTTAAAAAGAAAGAAAATTCAAAGGGGGGCAAATACTTCTGACTTCAGCTATATGTTCGGGCAATTTTAGATTAACATTAACCATTACTATAAAAAACCATTACTATAACGTTATACAAAAACTGATTTATTCCCATAAAGAAACTTACAGAATATCTTGGAACCAGCAATCGTTAGTAGGGCTTGTACCACACATATGCAGAATACATACAAATGAATATTCATAAGATTACCTTGATGCATTGAACATTGGGTGAGGAAAATATGATTACTTCATGATATTTCAGTCTTAAAGTGATGAAAAATGAAACATCTGTCATCCCTTCCTCACCCTCATGCCACTTCATATCAGAATGTTTCTTCGGTGAACACATAAACTGACAGAAAATGGAATAAAACTGATTTACAGCTGTATACGGATCACACTGATATCACACATATGAGCGCGCTAACACTTCTGCAGAAATGCAAAAATCCATTTCACAAGTACAAAGCTGATGCTTCACTGCGGCGCTTCACATCCTCTAAGCTGTTGATAAAGCTGCACCTTACAATCACTGAGCAAGTATTTTTATACTGATGAACTGCACAACTTCAATCCGATGCCAGTCCCTAACATGAAGGAAATTGGTAAAAGTACTTCAGATATGTATAAACTGTCAGATTCTTCCAGAGTGACAGAAGTGAAACACACTTAGATAAGCCCAGAGGTACAGTTATCATCGATCAGTTTTTCACCTCTGCTCCTGAAGATCTAATTAAAATCTCTCAGCCATCTTAAAAGACTCGATTCTGATTGACGTTCAGTCAGCTGCGAATATAAGTTAAACTTGCATTAAAACTGCAGAGCCGTGAAGCAAAAACATTCATTCGCAGTCTGAATAATCACGCTGTTACAATTTTCCATCAACCTGCGGGTGAACCATCATTAGCCTTACTGTTCATTATAATCACCATTGCCGTACACAGCAATTTCTGCCAAAAACTCTGAGCGAACGCAAGCAGCCTCCGTGATGGCAGAGTCGTTTTTCTACAGTCGAGTCTGGGAATGTAAACGCGACAGATAAGTCCAGGCATGCTTAATGTTGTTAGTACACAGCTCTGTAACTACCGGATTTCATTTCCTCCTGTTTCGCACCTCTCCTTACTGGCTTTCTGTTTACCAACTAGGGCCAGATTCATTTGCATAGTAATGACAAGAGTGTATGCGTGCAAAGCAGCAACTTTAAAACGCGTTAATGGGCTCATATTTATTCATGGCATTCCGGGGACAGTCCAAACACATAAAAATGTGGGTTTATATACCTTAAGCTAATATATCGCTTTACAAATGTGGTGTAGCAAATGTCAGGAAAGAAAAAAAAGCAGGGTCACCCTATATTTATGTTATGACATACATTTATTGTAATTTGGCTTTCTGAGCACGATTTGAGATTTCCAATGCACAATTATTGTCAAAATAAATTCGCTACAGCAATATATTGAGTTATCTACAGAAATCATGAGAAAATTAAAAACATAAATGATGTATTCAGCTGAATCCAATTTTGTTTTGGTATTTAACAGATATCAATGCTAAAAAAGCATTGTTAGCTTAGCACAGCATCAAATATACTTTATAATAATAAAATATATTTTCATTACAATATCTTTCTGTAAACTGATAGATTTTTTTTTAAAACAGAGTGAGGCAAATTAAATGATTATGTATTTATTACAGTGCGGCACAGAGGCTCAGTGATTAGCACAGTTGCCTCACAGCAAGAATGTCACTGGTTCGAGTCCTGACTGGGCCAGAAGGCATTTCTGTGTGTGTGGCGATTGCCTGTTTTCCCTGTGATCATGTGGGTTTCCAAAGACATGTGGTTTAGGTGGATTGGGTAAACTAAATTGGCCATAATGTATGGGGATGTGTGGTTGTGATGGATCGTTCTTGAATCCTTTTGAGTGAATCTTTTGTGTAACTCAAGAGTGATGGGAGAATGACTCCTCAGGGAGTGATTCATTCGTTTCGTTCATTTGGTAGAACATTCGTTTCTTTTGAGTCTTCTATCGGATTTGAGTCGTTTGTTCATTACGGTAATAATAAAAAGCCAATAAAGAGTCAGAGCCAGAAAAAAAAATAAATAAATTTGATCCGTTGATCTCTCAAGCATACTTGTAAACCCTCCTGTTTTCCCTGGGATTTTCCCGTATTTTACAATTCTATCCCGCTATTATTCATTAAAGGTAGTTTCCCTTATTTCTCTCATATTTTAATCTTTCTATGAAGGGTGACAATAAACTTTAAAGGTGCAGTAGGAGATTGTATTCTGAAACATTTTTGTTGTGCTGGTGGCAAGTCTCTTCACATTCCAACAGTAATGATTAAAGTAAATGATCTAAATGTATTTATATGTATTTTTATATTCTGGGGAAGGCAGAAGATTATAAAATGTTCATCCAATTGAAAAGTGTCAGGCTGGTAATTCCCATAATTCTGATAAGTAGCCCCAACTGTCTGTCAACAAATGTAGATTTGCACAACAGCGCATCTCTGTTCACACAGATTCACCATTTGCGCTTACACGCATGTCACGCATTCATGTGAACATAAGACGGGAGAGAGTCATGTACATGAACAAACTATTTATACACAGGACCAGGTAAACAATCACTGATTAATTTCTCTTTCTTTCTAGTTATAGAAAATAGCAAAGATAGAAAGAACTTAGCATTCTAGTTGCCACTTGTTTGTAGTGTGATCAACGTTTGGGCTAGTCGACGATGTGTTTGGAAGCAACTTATAAAATTTTAATAATATTAAAGCAAATTGAATAAAATTACTTGAAAAAAGATTTGTTCATCTCAATGAACACGACCCAAAAGTTCTGGGTTAGTAAAATGATCCAAACTTCTCATCACTACTGTAGCGTAAGAGTGCTTTCCAGTATGCTGGAAGGGCATCCGTTGCATAAAAACATATGCCGGAGGAACTGGTGGTTCATTGCACTGTGGTGACCCCTGATAAATCAGGGATTAAGGCAAAGTATAGACAGTGAGTGTATGTATTACATGTATCTAATGTATAGATGAACTGCATGTTTGTAAACATTCAGGATGCACGCGCAGCGAGGTGGCAGAGAAAATCAGGGAGCGCTAGCATTTACAGTGAGGGAATGACATCTGATGCAGTACAGAGTTTGTTGTTGTCTTAGAAATAAGTTATTTTGATGACATATTATTTACATAATGCTTTCAGCGTATTATAACAGCTTTTCACCCAGTGATAAGCACAGTTATTCTGCAAAATTAACGTTAAAGTGAGCGGCGTTGGTCTGACAGGTGCATTTGCGATAGCACCCTCCCAATGGATATGGGGTAGGAAGAAATGGCCAAGCATCCAGCCCCAAATATACAATCTCATTGAAGCTCCAAGTGTTTTAACAAGAGAGAAGTTAAAGGCCTACAAGTCTTTGGATGCCAAAAATTTTGTTCTGTGTGGTGATATGCAAGAAATCATGTTCCATAATTACCAGATTCAAAACTATTGAGTGCTAAAAACCGAGATTCTGCCTAGCAAAATACAAGGAAAAAAGACGGAGGTAACATTATACAAGGCCTGAGTAATCATCAACAAGCAAAACTATTGCATTCTGACAGCAAACTACACCTGTACAGCAGGGTATGTGAACTTACACATAGAGGTAAAGTTGGTTCACATTCGCACATTCGTATAAAAGTATTATTTGCAAACTCTAAATAGCAAAATCATATTAGCAGCCAATGACTATTAAAGTAATACATTGTTCACAGTAAAATAAAAAGTGTTAATGTTGTTTTGAAGTCACACTTGCAGGTTTTTTCAGACCGAATATTCAAAGTGCCGTGGTGAATAATATAGGGAGTTTGTTGTTGTCACCGAATAAATGTCTGAATATAACCAACTTTATCTTAATAACTTACACTTTCACATGTCATTCTTAGCATTCAGTGTCCGCATTTTAATTCACCACATAACTGTTTATGCTAAAATCCTTTCTGCAATCAAAAATAAGTAATGTGTGTGATTCAGCAAAGCCTGAACTTACCTGATATAAAATGAGAACTGCAGAGTCAAGCATTTTTAATTAGGTCGTCACTCATTCAGCTTTCTTTTAGTCAAAGACGTCTGCATTAAAAGCAGTGTGGTATACGGTAAATGTTCAGTTTTCTATTTTTGGACGAATTTGGTATCCTACTGCACAACACGACAAGTTTACTATTGCCACCGGTCTCTTTTTGCAACCAGGAACCTGTGTGACGTTGGTTGGTAATTCGTCTACAGGCATGCGCAAGTTCCTGAACAAAACAACAATGGTGGATTGCAGGACAGCATTTCAACATGCGCATAATCTTTCTTTAAAACATCACCATCTACTGGCCTGTTATGCATAATGCAGCATTTTATTTATTTACTTTTTGCTGATCCATGTGATCTGGCATGAACTCAATATTATCGTATTGTTGTCTGTATCACCAACTTTTCAAAAACTCTGGAAAAACTTGTTGTCGTGTAAACATTCCCAAAGATATATAAAAGAAATAACATCTTTTTAGCATCTCTACTGCTTAAGGCTGATATAGCAAATGGCATGTTTATATTTTAAGCAGTGCAAAACTGTCAGCGTGTTTTAAATTCTCTGCAGGCTCAGAAATCATACTTGGTAGAAGAAGTCTCTTCATTAACATGTTTAACTGCTGCATTTCAAATCATATTTATGTGTTGTTTGCATAAAGGGAGTTAATCAGTCAGGAAGTGCTAGGCATCTGGTGGCTTCTGCTTGAGGAGTTTTACACGCTCTTACTGTTTTCTACTTTTAGATGAAAATGCTGAAATCCATCAAGGATTCGTCTTGTTCAGTTTCCAGATCTCTCAGTGAATGTTCCAGAAGGTCATTCATCTATCAGAGGGTCAGTTATACCTATTAAATATCTTCTCATTTCAAAGATGTCGTATACCTTACATATTTATAAGATATTTATAAGGTCCCGCTGTTTTGTAAATGGGTATCTATTTCAAATAAGACATGTTTCATAACCTTGCGATCTCTTACTGTCTGCTACCTACACAGGCTTCCATCTACATAAATAGCATCTTTAGGTGAACCATATGAGATGCCACTAATATTTATAGCTGATCCATGTTTCTAAGATAATTATCCAAAATGCTAATGAGCACCAAAATACACAGCTATCAAATATTAAGTGAAATAATGCATTTTAATGAGGTGAAGTGTTTTAAAGAATATAAATTTATTAACAAATGTATCTCTCAGCTACTTTTTAAGCAATATTTTGTTTTTATAAATGCATAAAAGAATGCCATATACACTAACCGGCCAATTTATTAGGGTCACCTTACTAGTATTAGGTTGGATCTCCTTTTGCCTTCAGAACCCCCTAATCCTATGTGGCATAGATTAAACAAGGTACTGGAAATATTCCTCAGAGTTTTTGGTCTATATTGACATGATAGCATCACACAGTTGCTGCAGATTTGCCGGCTGCACATCCATGATGCGAATCACCTGTTCCACCACATCCCAAAGGTGCTCTGTTGGATTGAGCTCTGGTGACTGTGGAGGCCATTTGAGTACAGTGAACTCATTGTCATGTTTAAGGGTGTTTTCACACCTGCCTTATTTAGTTCAGTTGAATCGCACTAGACTTCGTTTTCCCTCTTGGAGCGGTTTGTTTGGGCAGGTGTGAATGCAGCAATAGTACTCGAGTGCACACCAAAAGCGGACCAAAAAAGCGTACCGAGACCTGCTTCAAGAGGTGGTCTCGGTACACTTTCAAATGAACCCTGGAGCAGTTTGTTTGTGGTGAAAATATGATTCGTACTAAAACAGGCCCAACTGCAAAAAGTACTGCGCCTTTTGGACTAATCCAGCTGCCGTAGGCTGATGTGCTGTGCACTATGGGATATGGAGGAAAAATATTTGTTGACAGCGCTTTAGCAACAGAAAGAGAGAGAGGGAAAAACATTAGCTGATGGATCGTTGGTAATATTTCCCCAAGATGACCATGTCGCAGTTTAGCTAAATTAATTCACACCTCATCCTGAAGTGACGTGCGATGCATTAAAACATTGCTTTCCAGTCACAGCTGCGCTTCATTCTCAAAATGTATAGAGTCTGCACATGAATTCTGACCAATCGATAAGCAGTTTAGAAACTGTTCAACAACATCTGGCCAATGGGTGATGTGGATTTTGTCAGATGAGTGCATTTTAATTCTTTTCATCTGGTTCGGACAAAAGCAATCAGTGTGGTGTTAAAACAACCCAAAGACGGCAGAAAATGCTACAATGTATCATTTACTGCCCTTGGTCCGGACCAAATGAAGCGAACTACAATTGTGAAAGCACCCTTAGAAACCAATCTAGGCAGTAGGTAGTGCTGTCGCCTCACAGCAAGAAGGTTGCTGGGTCGCTGGTTCGAACCTCGGCTCATTTGGCGTTTCTGTGTGGAGTTTGCATGTTCTCCCTGCCTTTGCATGGGTTTCCCCCACAGTCCAAAGACATGCAGTACAGGTGAATTGGGTAGGCTAAATTGTTTGTAGTGTGTGTGTGTGTGTGAATGTATGTGTGTGGATGTTTCGCAGAGATGGGTTGCGGCTGGAAGGGCATCCGCTGCATAAAAACTTGCTGGATAAGTTGGCGGTTCAATCCGCTGTGGCGACCCCAGATTAATAAAGGGAATAAGCCGACAAGAAAATGAATGAATCGAAGCCTTCATTATAGCACTACACAATAGCTAAAACACTTAAATTATCGCACTTAAAGAGATGTTGTAATATAAGAAGTGTCTAATCTTTGTCTTTACCTTCCTCTAGATGTTGTGCAAGGCAACTGTCTGTCATTGCATGCGACTGCAAGTGCCTGTGGAAACTCAGGGCCTGACAATCTGTTTTGAGATGATGCATGTGACATTCAGGAGATTGTGTCCTTACCTGATTGTAGAGCAAGTGCAGAGCAGCAGTCGTTTAGCGGGAATAAAGCTTGGATAATGTCATCATCGTCATCATCTCCGCCCCACACTGAGGCAGAACAGAAGATTGTAAAGGTCTCAAAGCTGGGAGGATATTTCAGGACAGTGAGGCTACGCAGAGGGGTTTTGCAGAGCATGGTGCTAATTGCAAGAAAAGTACAGAAGGAAAAGTCAAAGATAACCAGTGCCATTTCTCTGTTTCACATATAGCTTGCATGGCTTTGTCTCTAGGTTTCTTACTTTATTTTTGGGTCTAAATAACTATGTTTGTCAAGCGGTAGATGCTTAAAAAGACATGTGAAGAACTACTCTCTGAAGGCAATTTATCTGGAAAGGACTCGCTATGAGAAATGTATTATAAGATACAATGTGTAACCAAGAGCGTGCAAAGATGCAAAATTACAATATGCACAATTTATTCATTCATTTTCTTTTTGGCTTAGTCCCTTTATTAATCTGAGCTCACCACAGCGGAATGAACTGCCAACTTATCCAGCATATCTTTTATGCAGTTGATGCCCAGCCACAACCCATCACTGAGAAATACCCATACACTTCCATTCACACACATACACTACGGACAATTTTAGCTTACCCAATTCACCTATAGCACATGTCTTTAGACTGTGGGGGAAACTGAAGCACTCGGAGGAAACCCACGCGAACACAGGAAAACATGCAAGCTCCGCACAGAAATGCCTGACAACAGAACTGACAACAGACCTTCTTGCTGTGAGGCAAGAGCGATACCCACTGCGCCACCGCATTGCCTTTGCACAATTTAAAAGTGATAAAATGCAAACTGTTCAAGTGTACTTTACAAAATCTCACAAATCTTTTACTTTCATTTAATCCGACAAAGCATGCAGACATTTTGTGGGAAGTTATGACATTTATTATGCAGATATACAGCAGTCTGTACATTATTCATTTATTCATTTTCTTGTC
The DNA here is from genome assembly GCF_052040795.2 of Danio rerio. Classification (NCBI taxonomy): domain Eukaryota; kingdom Metazoa; phylum Chordata; class Actinopteri; order Cypriniformes; family Danionidae; genus Danio; species Danio rerio. Next base: position 18,239,475 of record NC_141021.1, read on the forward strand.
GGCTTAATCCCTTTATTATTCCGGGATTGCCACAGCAGAATGAACCGCCAACTTTTCCAGCAAGTTTTTACGCAGTGGATGCCCTTCCAGCCGCAACATATTTAAAGGCCCAATCCCAATTCTATTTTTGTACCCCTACCCCTTTCCCTTCCCCTTGGCCTTTACTATCGAGGGTGAAGGGGAAGGACTTCAAAATGTACCCCTAAGAATTGGGTCAGCACTACAGTACCTGCACACGTCATCATATGTCCTCGCGATTTCTTGCTTCATACGAAATCAACTGGAGTGATTCCAGTTGTGTTATTTTTTTATATTTATCTTCAGGAAAATCACTGAAGGCATAAATTATGTTATCATAATGATCTAATGTGGCAATAAGATCGTAACTGTATTGTGCATTTACACAGTGGCCATACTCATCAATGTAAACACATAAACAGCATTAACATTATAGCAGACACTGTAAAAAGCTCAGGCTCAGCCACTTGACTTTTCTGACAGGGTATTCCAGTGCCACCGAGTGTCAGAAAGTTGTGGGACAGCTATGATTAGAGATTATAGATTGCGAATAGATCGCGAAATTTAGCGGTTTTTATTTTAGCGTTTTTTTTTTTAAGCATGACGGTAAAACATGAACGCGGTTATGAATACATTAAAACATGTGTTTGTGTGTTTGTTGTAAAAATTTATAATAAAGACAAAAAATACTAATTTGTGGATCTCCTTACTTCCAGGTGCAGCTGTTGCTGGGGTATTCTGGGGATTATTTCTTACCTCTTGGTTTAAAGTGTGGTCCTGAAAAGTCCTTTTTAGAAGGGGTGTACACCCCTTGCCCTTAGCGACTTCATGCTAAAGAGAATTGGGACACCACTACCCATGCACGGGCACGCGCAAAACGAGGGGTAGGGGTAAGGGTAAGGGCTAAGGGGAATTGGGATTGGGCCAAAGTCTCTAACTTAATATAAAGATTGACTTTGCAAGAATTTTACATTACAATTCATGCAAATTTGTGTGGTGACATATTTTCTGCCTTTTCTTTTCTTTGACAGAATTGCCATTCGCAGCGTATAATTTCAGCAGCTAAAAATTCTGTGTATCCATAATGTTAAGTGACACACTAATCTTTATGGAATTCAAATGTCCCAAATTTTGAACAAATATATCTGTGATTTATACATATATAAAGGAAATGTATTTTATTTTTTATATTCATGATTATGCCGTCAAACTGTTGTATGCAAATGCAATATAATAGCAGCGCGATGTGGCTGTTTATCGGCATTGGTGGGAGGCGTGTGCTGTGCCTTAGTGTCCCACCAGTGATGATATACAGTTACATTGCACTGCTATTATATTGCGTTTATACAGCAGTTCAATGGCATAAATGTGTATATAAAAAAAGAAAATCAACACAGAGAGGCTCAAAATCTTTTTGTAAGAAGAACTACTTTCTTGCGCCATTCATTCACATCTGCAGCTGACGTCAGAACAGCTGAAGCCGTGACTAAGTCACCAACGTCACTTTAGAGCTAGTATTTGAATAATTTTCTATAGCATATTGTCTAAAGTGATGACCAAACAGCTGATTTTGCTGACATTTTAAGATTATAATGCTGAACGGCATGAAATGCCATCAGTCCCCTGCTAAAAAATCCAGCTTAAACCAGCCTAGGCTGGTTGGCTGGTTTTAGCTGGTTGACCAGGCTGGTTTTAGAGGGGTTTTGGCCACTTCCAGGCTGGTTTCCAGCCATTTCCAGCCTGGTCTTAGCTGGTCAGGCTGAAAAATGACCCGCTAATTCCAACTAAAACCAGCTTGACTAGCCTGGTTTAAGCTGGACATGGCTGGTTTTGGCTGGGCTCCCAGCCTGCTAGGCTGGTCAAGCTGGTTTTAGCTGGTCACCTCCAAGCCTGACCAGCTAAGACCAGGCTGGAAATGGCTGGAAACCAGCCTGAGAATGGCCAAAACCCCTCTAAAACCAGCCTGGTTGACCGGCTAAAACCAGCCAACCAGCCTAGGCTGTATGTGAGCAGAATAATAAACAATGGTGAAGAGGCTGGACGAGTGCTGTTATTTGCAGAATATTGCACAGCTATCAGCCAATCAGATTCAAGAACCAGACAGAACTGTTTTATATATGTTGTTTTACATAACAAAATACCATGTAATAAATCCTTTTGTGTTATAATTTCCCTTATAGTCATTCATATTTTTTTTGTTTTGAAAGCACCATGGCTGTTTACTCTTCAGCAATTTTTTTACACTGCTGACACATTTGTATTTGAGTTTATCATGCTGTCTAGAACAAGCCATATAAGATATAACAAGATATACTAGAGATTTTCACATGAGTCTAGAATGTGTCTGAAATGCATGTGAGGACATGCTCACTTATTTTTGTGTATAGTCTTGTTTCAATATAAAAAAGCATTTTGAATGAAGTAGTCTGCATAAAAAATGAGTTTACAGTCTTATTTTTAGCAGATGCTTTTATTCAATGTGGCTCACAAATTAGGAAACAAGAGCTATTCACTTATTTAAGGGCATTTACATGACTTAAAAAGTGTTTTTTTAATGGCTGTTGGTTTAAACAAAATAAAGACTAGCAGCCTTGAAAAAAGGTTTAAAAGTGCAAGTTCTTAAAGAAACATACCAAAATCATTTATGTAAATTATAAAAAGTGTACCCTTATATTTAAAACATCTCTGTAAAAAGAAGATTTTTAGAACAAAAGCTAAAAGAAATAATTCAGCTTGAACACCTTTTCACCTTTCAAAGTATTTCACATTCAGCAGTCAAGGCATATTTTATGCCTTAAAATGTCACCTAGACATGGCCATTAATGTCCCAGGAGTCAGTACAGATGGTAGAGACCAGACGAATACTGACAGCACGCAGATTGTAAATACTTTTAATTATAATACAGCGCTAATCTGAACCAGAACATTAACTCAACCAGAACTTACCTGCCTGTGCTGGGATCCATTCTCCCTGGTCTGCTGGATCAAAACTGACATCCTCTAGGCTTTTCATACACTTGAAATCCCTTTAAAGTCCATCTCTCATAACCAGGCCTTTGAGGACTGGCCTGACAAAATTAACTGTCATTAAACTCATCAAACGCTTCATAATTGGATTGCTTTTTGAAGCAGACACACTACAAATTAAAAAGAAGCAGAGATGTGAAGAGAGGTGTTCGCTTCAAGAAGACTTTTTCTGCAGCGCCTTTCAAAGTTCTCAAAGTCTTTTTGAACCTTAAGACAGAATTATCTTTCACTGCTTTTATTAGTTGACTTGAAAAAGATGAGACAGTAAGCGGGGCGAATTCACTAAACAAATGGTGAAATGACTTTTTTAGACCTGCATGGGTGTGCTATTTTGGTGTTTCCTGGTTGGTGGACTAACTTATAGTGAACCGAAATTGCACATTGTATGATTAGATACTACATTTGAAGATGATTTTACTTCAGGACCATTAAAAAGTCTGTGCTATAATTTTAATCGAATTCAGCAGACTACATCTGAGGGATGCACTTATCAAAATAAATGTGCAAGGATCAAGTTTGTATTACAGAATCAACCAGTTCTTGTTGCATCAGAACCATTAGAAGGAATGATGAAATGATTTAAACTGCTATGACATAAAAGCTGTTGCATTCAACAAAATCGAGTACTCCATGATCAAAGCTGCGTTTACATCAGGGGTGCCCAAACTTAGTCCTGGAGGGCCGGTGTTCTGCAAAGTTTAGTTCCAACCCCAATCAGACACACCTGGGCTAGCTAATCAAGCTCTTACTAAGCTTTCTAGAAACATCCTGTTGTTGAGGCAAGTTGGAGCTTAAATCTGCAGGACACTGGCCTTCTAAGACCGAGTTTGGACATCCCTGGTTTACGTGCACAAAATAAGAACTATGAAAAATCTGATTATTTTAGAAACTGGTTTTGATGTGTTTACATGTATAACAATAAACTGGCTACACAGAAATCTGTATTTACAAAAATGTTGGTGGGAAATCTGACAAAGCTGTACTGTTGCTGTTGTATGTTATCACCAGGGCTGGGTATCAAGGTCGATACTTTTTAGGTACTGACCAAATTTCCTCAATACTATTGTGTATTGAAAAATACCAAAATTCTGATTACACTAAATGCATACATTTTGTCAGAGTTTGTAAACAAAGTTTGTATCTTTGGCACAAACAAATGATCAATCACTAAAGCAAACACCAAGGTGTTACTTCTATGGCCCCATTTACACTGAAAGGTCTTGATGCCCAATTCCGATTTACTGCCTATATCTGATATTTTTGCCTGTCTGTTTACACGTTCTTTTAATTGTGACCCATATCCGATTCACGAGTTTACACTTGCTATACAATTTACGGCGTTGCGCATGCGTAAAGGCGGGTTCTAGAATATGTGCTAGAATATGCGAAGTTTGCCCAATTTTAAAATGATTTTGAGGCGGAGGAGGAGGGAAAGGACCATCATTGCATCTTGCGCCTGGTTTAAATATTATGACCTCCACCATTCAGAAGAATTTATGGGTACAAGAGAGATCTCAGGTCTGGTGGGAGCAAACTACGGCGACTGACCACTTTCCTCCTCCATTTTTCTTCTGTTGTTGTTGTTTACCGCGTCAGCATCTTTGTTTTTCATGTTTACATGGTCATAGAACAGATCTGATCTGTGTCACATATAAGCAAAAAATCAGACTTGGGTCACATTTAACTGGCAGTGTAAACGGGGCCTACGAGAGCTTAACCGAATCTACACAAGCAAATGAAAGATGAGTGAGCAACATTTTATTATTTTGACGCTTATATTGTTTGGTTACATTTTGTTTCTTTGTGCTTTAAAGAGTTTGACTCTATAAAAACTGAAAAACAAACTAATTAAATACATTTATGCAGTTTTATTAAAACAAATTTTATATTATATAAATGGTGATGAAAAAAAGTATTAATCAGGAACTGATATTGAATTTAAAGTATCACTATCATAACAAAAATTTTGAAATGATACCCTGCCCTAGGTCATCACATTTTTTTGTTTCTTTGGCAATGCTGCATCAACAGCTCGACTCGATGACACAATTTTGAGCTTTATCAAAACAAGAAAGTGTTGGAGTGTACAAAATATTACTGCTACCTCTGTCTAGAAGTGCTCACTCAAGCTGGATATGTGTCTGCAGTAAAGGCTGGTGGAAGCGGGTAGTCTTGATGGAATTCATGGATATCGATTATAAGGAAAACTGACGCATTTCTTGACAGGCATTTGGGAATCAATGCCAAATCATGAAATACTAAATGAGTCAAGAAGATTTGCAAGTTTGTGCCCCTCTGCTTTTGCAGATACATGTTTTGATATTTTGTTGAAGCATTTTACAATATTCAATTCTCTGATGAGACATGGACTAGAAGCACTGCAATTATGTTTTCTACTCTTACTTCTGCATGTGAGATGTCCATACAGATGTGACGACTGAGAATGTGTGTTTCTTCATGCGTAGTGCTGCAATTTGTTTCCGAAGACCATTGTTAGCCAACTAAGGTCGCAAGTTCCCTTGTTATAATAAATAAATATAAGGGAAGGAAAAACATAGCTACTGGTCAGTTTAAGATATTCCATAATATACCTTATAGGTTAGGAGTCTTTTTTTGCTTAAGATTGCCCTTATGTTTCCTGTTTAAATTTGAAGGTGTTGCATAAAATAATAAAGCAGTTTTTAATTTAATAAGTGATATTTCTTTGCAGCGTCCTCGTTGTTACTTCAATAATGCCTAATAATCTTTACACCACATTAAAGACGCAGCAGCCAGTTGACGCTCAGTTGTCAAGAGTTTTTTCACATTTAAAAGGTTTGTTTGTGTATGAAAAGGGTGCATATAGATACATTTTTCTGTCTGTCTTTCTTTCTTTCTTTCAGAAATAATGAATACATAGTTGTATTCAAATATGAACACCACAGCTGTTTAAATACAACAGAAAGACATAAAGCTTTACAAATTACATGTTCATTTTTGTGGGTGACGCAGTGGCACAGTGGGTAGCACGTTCGCCTCACAGCAAGAAGGTCGCTGGGATGCTGGTTTGAGCCTCGGCTCAGTTGGTGTTTCTGTGTGGTATGAGTGCATGTGGATGTTTCCCAAAGTTGGGTTTTGGCTGGAAGGGCATCTGCTGTGTAAAAACCTGATGGATGAGTTGGCGGTTTATTCAATTTGCCAATGTTTCATAAGACATGCTTAACGTAAGAATAAACCTATGTCACTGTGCTTCCCATTCTGGGGTGCACTTCTGAAAACCATCATTAGCCAACTAGGGTCGCAAGTTGCATTGTTACAACATAGTTCGTTAATTTGGCATTTGCATCGTTCCAACAAACATTCACAAACTGTGTTGCAAACTTGTACTTGTACAAACTAACTACCTCTAAAGCTGTAGTTAGAAGCGTAGCTCCTTGCTGTGTTCTATTCCCAGTTATCCCCCTATGCCCTATTCATTTAGAATGTTCCAACATTTAAACTTTGAATGATAAAAAAAATTAAAGTCATTCGTCTTAGGGGTAGTTTTCTTCGTTCATTTTATTTTTGCCCCTTTATCAACGAGGGATCGCCACTGTGGAATAAATCGCCAACTTATCCAGCATGTGTTTTCCACAGTGGATGCCCTTCCAGCTGCAAGGTGTAATTTGCTTTAAGTAATATTTACAGTTCAGTTTTAGTGAACTTCATATTGACAATTGTGTTACCGCAGTGCACTTTGAAAATTGTTATGCCACTTTGAACACAGCCTTGGCTCATAATGAAAGCTATAGGTGACCTAGTATTTAAAAGCAGAATTTAATTTACGCCTCCAAAAATATACAAAAATATATAAAAAAAAATATATATACAAAAATATATAGCATATGTTAATGCTTTTAATTTATAGTAGGTTATATATGAAGAAATGTATCTGTACTGTATATGACATGGGCCTGTTGGTTAGAACATTTCTGCAGTGGCTTGAATGTGTCAGCTGGTAAAGTTGTAACTCTGCCCCGTTTAGAGCATTATTATGGATGCTTTAGATCAGTGGTCACCAAACTTGTTCTCGGAGGGCCGGTGTCCTGCAGATTTTAGCTCCAACCCTAATCAAACACACCTGAACAAGCTAATCAAGGTCTTACTGGGTATACTTGAAGCATTCAGGCAGGTGTGTTGAGGCAAGATGGAGCTAAACCCTGCAGGTACACCGGCCCTCCAGGACCAGGATTGGTGACCCCTGCTTTAGATTATACCTAATGTGGTTCGAACGACGGATCTGCAACAGAGAGACTGCAGTTTTGGGAAACACTTGTCACTATGTCATTCTTTTCTTAAACAATGCATCGTACTATGATATTTCAGCCAGCAGTTATGTCATTGTTTGGGAATCGCACCCTTGCTTGATAAGATTCTACTTTGAAATAGGAGCTAATTTAAAAATTGGGCTCATTTTTAACATTGGGTGGTACAATAAAACAGCCAGTATGTGAAAATAAACATTTGGGTCATTCTTACTGAATATGCCAGCCTGTTCATATTACACAGACTGAATGTACAGTAGTAGTTTAACTAAAGAAACCCTGGCTGTGATCAGCACCAACCTGGCCGGGATCATGTCCCACCACAGGATGTGTTTAACAGCTATGAGCATTCCGGTCATAGTTCCACAGGACGCCGCTCTTCTTGAGTTTGTGGCACTTCCCATCTTCGACACAGGGTCGTGGGAACCAGCTAGCATCAAACAGAGTGACCTTATTAGCCAGATTTTCTCTGCTCTCCAATGTCGCTAGCATAACGACCCTATCTCCCGCAGTCTTTGGCGTCACGTATCAGTGCCCAAGCACAACGAATCAAATGTGAACTTTCATTTGAGTACCGCTGCATGCGTATATCTTTCGGCGGGACATTTCGTACGCTTGTTCATCGGAGTCTGTCTCGTGACATTTGGCTGAAATATCACAAAATGTCAGCGCCATGTTGGGTAGAGGAGGGAACAGGTGGAGCTCTCCATAAACCTGACACAAAGACTGCTCAAGGCATCTGGCTCACTCTCTAGTGTGAAACCATTGCATATGAGCTGTCACTATGATATGATGTTGTTCAGATTTGTTTAAACACAGCCGCCTCCTTAGATTACTCCAGCTCTGTTGTTTACTTTAGTTTGTGCTCCCACACAAATATATGCACACCAATACAAGCTCGCTTGCTTGTGTTTAATTGGCTTCTAAACTCTGTTGAGGTTTGCGCTTGGGGCCATTGACATTTCCGTTCCTGTGAGTGACACACAGTCTGAATGGTGCACATAGGTTGGGGTGGCCGATAAAAATTTTTTTTTTCTTGTCAAAGCATTATGAATTGAACAAAGTCAGTAGTGCTGACACAAAGAGTTCATACTAATGTCAATAAAAATATTTTGATTATAGGTACAAATTGCAGGCAAAAAGTTGTTAAAGGCAAGTTATACATATATGAAGAGTTCAGATGCAAAATCCTCTAAATCCACCTTTATTTTGTTTTAAATGAGCATTTTCTCCTATAATTAGGTTCAGAAGTTTCATTTTATAGATAATGAAAAGGTTATTAGCTGTAAATAAAACAACTTTTTTTTTCAAAAATGTCATTTTAGACAATTCTTTAGTTTTTAAAAAGGTAGATTTTGTTGTGCGTTTTTTTTTTTTTTTTTGTTGCAAAAACCTCTAAATCCACCAATTGTAACAAGACATTACCAAACATAAAACACATACACAAACCACCTGAAGTTAAAAATACATAAATCTGTCAAGTAAGTGGTTCATTCCGCTGTGTTAACCCCTGATAAACCAGGGACTAAGCAGAAGGAAAATTAATTAGTGAAATCTGTCAAGTGCATTAATTAATAACATTAAAATTGACATTAATTAAGCATGTTACATTTAAATAATGTGCGAATAATGTGTCTTGTTTTGCTTTGATGGCTTTTACATTTACACTGTTTCACACTACCATGAAAATAAGTTTGAATACTTTAGCTCATCCATAAACATGATTTCGACAGGAGTCCTGTGGGAAATAATGAAGAAGGTATGATTCCACACATGACGTCATCAAACTATTGGGGCAGTGGGGCAAATTACATACTAGTCCTTTAAGTAAACTTGTAGGGGTAGTCCATGTAAAAAACTAAAAAATAAAATAAAATCTTTCAGAATTTTAGAACTTAGTTTAAAAAATGTAGAATTCAGTTCAAAAATACCACAATTACTTGGACAAAAAAATACAGGGATTGTCATTGGGAACATTTTGTCCAACTGTTTAGTTACCTACATTTCTAAAAAAGTTATCTTCATGTTTCATGAAAGAAAAAAAAAGTCAAAAGGGTTTAAACAATATTAAAACTAATTATACCCCAAATGTCTTTTTTCCCTTTTGTTAATAACTTAAAAAAAAGAAAAGCTTCTATTATTAAAGCATTTTCACTCTTGATCTCTTGTTCTGGACTTAAAAAAAAAGACCTTTAGTCCTGGATCTTTAATTTTTACACATGTCATTTTTAGGACTGAACCTAAAGGCAAAAAAATAATAAAAAAAGGTTTAAAGTGTCAAAGACTTTGCAGGAATTCCTCCACCACACACACACAAACTTTGTTCTGATGCAAGAAGATGCATTTCCAACGTCTGTACTGAACTTCAACGCTCAATGTAGCTGCTAGAAAATGCTAAGAATGTTTGAGATTTTACCGACCTATCTGGCAAGTTCATGAAATGTTTTTGGTTAATTTAGATGCCTTTGGTCTGTTGCATTCATATTTCAGTCAAACTACTCCATTCTTTATTTGGAAGTGCACCGAGACCTATAAAAAATGTAGTGTGAAAAAAACAAAACAAAAATGTTACACACATGGCAATATTTGGTCAATTTGTTTTAAAAGAGATTGTTACAATCTATTTTGGAGACTTATGTATACCACTATGTAGACCCTGTATACACTTAAGGTTAAAGACTGTATTTAAATTACATTTAAATTAAATTGTACATTTTTAAAATGCATACACTGTAAAAAAAATCCCAGAATTTCACAGCAGGTTACTGTAATTTTCACAGTAAATTACAGAATTTAACTGTGATTTTTTTTTGTACTCAGAATGTTATTGTGAAATTAAGGCGTTATAATATCATAATTCTAATAATAATTAAGGCATTATGATTACAGCAAATTACTGTAAAAAGGGCTATAACTTTTACACATTAGTTTTAAGTTTTAGATTTAATTCAACATTAATACACATGAACTTTTTATGCTAATACAGGCACTTTTTTATATTTAGAAATATTTACAGAATTATTGTTATTATTAACCACCTCATAGTAATTTACTGTGAATTTGCATACAGTAACTACAGTGAAAGTAATGCAATTATTAGCCAGTAATTTACTGTAAACTTAAGGTTAAATATTTTACTGTGTATATTTTCTCAAGATAATGGTTAGGAAAAGCATCTATTACTGTGAGAAACTAGATATAGTGTTGGTGTTAGAATAATTAATATTTCCTGATAAATAATTCTTTGAATATTATTGGGTATAGTCTGACTTGTATCATCTCCTGCTGTGATTATTCATATTATTCATGTGGTGTATTCTGACCTATTTGTTATTGTACTATCTTTGCATTTACATTAGACATAACCACCATTATATATTTGCACAGGAAGACACAAAAGGTTGAAAATGGCATTATAAAGAAATATAGAAAATTTGATCTTGACAAAACCTCTGAGTAAAATGTATTAGTTTTATTTAAGCTATGCAGACAAAAAATAACCAATTAAAATTGAAATCCTTAAACCTTAAATCACTTCTTGCTGCTAAGGTCATAAGGTTGAAACTGTGACTTAAGCGATTATTAAAAATAATATTAATAAAAAAATTGGCACTAAACATGCATGCTAAAGAGCATTAAAAGGCTTATTACTGAAAGAGCGTATAAATATTTGCCATCGTCTTTGCTCTGTGACTGTCAGTCATCACATCATTTTTTGTTTGGATATGTTCCCTCTCTCTCTCACTGTCTCTGCTCCAGCTCTTTGTTTGTCAGGAATTGAATTCAGTCCCATAAGCACATAATATAGGCAGGCTCTATCCTCTGGAAATGATTTTATAATGCAGTATCTGGTATTCTGACTTGTATCCCACGACTGCCTCAGCGCAAGCAATAAATAAAGGTTGTAGAGGTTGCTGATGTCAGGTTCATGAAACCCATAAACAATGGACAGCTAGAGATCAGTTTCATGAGGATACATAAACAGTTGGTTTTCTTGATCTAATATTCATAACCACGTATTGGTCCTCCTCATAAATATACACTTTTATATGACTTGAAATTGTTGATGATTTGGTGTGCATGAAATGGAAAATAATGAAAACATGATGCAATCATTATAATTTTTATAGACAGCCAATTTGAATTTTAGAGGCCTCCCTAGAGGTGTCACTCATTTAGTCACAAGGAAAAGGACATTTCTTCACCATCTACTCACACTCGAGCAGTGGTGTAAAATTATAAATTAAAAATGCTCAAACTACTGTAATTGAGTAGTTTTTCTCAGGAATTGTTATTTTCTAAGTAGTTTTGTAAATGTGTACTTTTACTTTCCCTTGAGTACATTTTTAGTGCAGTATTGGTTCTTTTACTCCCCTACTTTCCTTCAACCTGCAGTCACTACTTTATTTTTTCTTGTCTATGAGGATTAGAAAATCAGTCTTGAGATTCCTGTCCAATCAAATCACACAAAGAAAATAAATCACATCATAGTAAATTACCTCAAGCTGATTTATAAACTTTCGAAGCATTAAAAGTGTCCACAAGAAGATGTTTAATATCTTTACGCGCATTTCCCAGTGACTGTTTAGATCAGGGTTGGGCAAACTAGGTCCTGGAGGGCCAGTGTCCTGCACAGTTTAGCTCCAGCTCTAATCGCACACACCTGCTTATAGATTTCTAGAGATCTTGAAGACTCTGATTAGCATGTTCAGGTGTGTTTGATTAGTGTTGCAGCAGTTTGCCCACCCCTGGTTTAGATGCATGTCACTGATCAGAAGATGACGTTTAAACTTTATGTTGACCAAAATGGTCTTAAACACCCAACAGTAGTGGCGGATTTTACTTTCATCCGCGACACCACACCCACAAACAAATTCCCCCCAGCCAGGTCTTCACTTTAGTCAGCGACACCGCTTTCCCTACCCAGTTATCACTTTCGTCTGGCATGAACACCGTGAGGGTGGCACAATTGTTGTTTGCCTTAAGCACTAGTTACTGTTACCCATGGTTACATCCAGCAGGCATTAGACGTTAAAATGACATCAGATTGATGTTGTACCCCAATGTTATGGGGACGTTGCATTTTGTTTGGAAATGAAATTCGGGTTGACGTCTGTGGAGAGGTGTGATCGAACACCCAATAAGGGGGGAGAGCATGCTAGGAACCCGGCGGCTAATCAGCAGGTCAATCAGAATTGATAAATAACACCTGTCTTTCTAGTGATTGGGCCGGAGAGACTCCCTTCTTAAGAAAATCAACCAAATATCAACGTCCAATGATGTTATAGCTTGACGTTGTGTGGACGTTACCACTATTACATCTATCAGACATTTAATTTTGGTTGCCATACGTGATGAATAAATGTCAGTATTTGACGTTGGTTTAAGATGTTGGCTTGACATTAGATTTTGGTCACTTTTTAACACAACCTAAAATCGACCAAATATCAACATTATTTGACATTGTTTTAGGACATCAAAATAATGTTGTCCTTGGATGCTGGCTAGACGTTAATATTTGGTCACCTGATGTCACAAGCTAAATCTAACCCAATATTAACATTTTATGATGTTGTGTACCTGCTGGGCAATAACTAAATGCAGTACAGAAAGTTACATTTATACACATCCAGAAATTACATGTAAAATTTACTATTCTTGAGTACTTTTGAAAGGTCTTTTTACTCATACTATGATTCATATTTACAACAGATGCAAATACTTTTAAACTACATTTATAGGCAAGTAATAGTACTTTTACTTAAGTATGATTTTTCAGTACTCTTTCCACCACTGCAATTAAGTGAATCATAATGCTTAACTTTTATAAATGTCTTTATTCTGTTGAACACAAAACTAAATATTTTGAAGAATGATTGACATTTATAGTAGAAAAAGTCCCATCAATGGTTGCTACTATCCCAAAATTTGTATTATTTCTTTTGTGTTCAACAGAAGGAAAAAAAAAATCCTTGTTTAATTTTCCTTGTTTTCCAAACCTGTTTAAATAAAACAGGTTTGGAACAAGTGGAGGAAAAGTAAATGATGGCAGAAATTCTTATTTTTGGTTTCTTTTTATTTTTGGTTTAAATTAAATTAAATTAAATGTAATTTAATTCTTTATTTAATTGTTGTCATTCATTGTAGCACATCATAAAGTGTTTTAAACATTAACTATTCGCTGTCAGATCAATTATTTTTAAAAGCATTTCTGGATACTTCAACTTTCCTTTAAAGCCTCTTTCTGTAATTCCATATTTTCCTTTTAAGCAGTTTAAAGTGTCTCTCTGTAAGAGATACAGACTGCTTGCTGAAGCTGCAGAAGTAAGAAAGAGGTTTAAAATATATATTTTTTTGATCAGCTCTGTGTGCTCTGTTACCATCTTGAAGGATTTCCAGAAAGTTTAATATTGGCTCATACATTCACAGCTCCTCTTTATCTGAAAAAAAGGAAGAAAAAAAACCCCCTCTCAGATTGCTGCGTGAACTGTTCACTGACAGTATACACTACAGTAATGAAAGCAACTAAATAGGAAAACAAACTTTGATAGTGACAATGTTCTGAAGGCAAAGCTAAATTTGTGCAATTAACACTTTTTATAAGGCTGACAGTTATTTTCAAGTAGAACAATTTATAGCATATACATTATCAGTGTTAATATACCAGTACTTTCACAGCACAGATGTTTAAAGAAAAAACATCCACACACTTTTAAGAAGATCTGTTATTGCATTGTTTGTACTGCATTTTTACCCAGCATAACTGAGGTCATTTCACTGGGGAAATAAGATATTGACATAAACAGAAGTCAGCTGCTTGGGAGGGCAACACCGATAACTGTGATGTCAATAATTCACAATGCATAATTGATAACAGACAATTTGCTCTCTCTCCACCCGCACAAGAGTTAATAATTCATATAATTCTGAGGAATAAATTATACAAAAATGTTTTGAAATCCACAAGGATCCTGCCTTGTTGCAACTATTGAACTCCAAATTGTGTTTTATTATCATTTCATGAACGTCATTGACTTCAAGTTGGAAAGATTACCGACAATAAATTTGCTGGGCAAATAAGCATAGCCCTTCCTGAACTCATGCTGTGGCATAGCCCATCCAATTTTCTGAAAAAATACATATAAATAAATAAAATAAATAAAAAGCAACAGCTCTATGGTAGCTCATGGAGAAACTTAAATTTAATTTGATTAATTTAATTCGCTTTTTGTTGTGCATTAAAAAACATTTTTTTTCAAGCTTTCATCCTTATCTTCATTTTCTATATGAAGAGTTCAGATGCAAAAAACTTTAAATTCTGTCTAAAATTTACATTAAAAATGAGTATTATTCTCAGCCTAAAATGCTAATTTTAGAAGTAAAAGACAGCATTTAGAGGTTTTTGCATCTAAACTCTTCAAATGTATAGTCTGTTTGAAGTGATACAAACTACAGTATGTAATATACAATGATATCTGTATATAAGACTGTATATAATATACAATGATATACAGACATACAGCAACACATTCAGCCAGCATAGCTTTTCCTCCTCCAGGAGTACTGTATGAATATATTCATGCTTAAAATTCTGACCAATCAAAAAGCAGTTTAGGCAATATGAACAATGACCTATAGCCAACTAATGATGTGTATGTTGTAACATGACTGCATTTTGAATAACAACTGAATGTGAAAGAACCCTAACAATGTATATGCACAGAATATGTACAAACATATTTAAAGAAAAGTTGTTCGGAAATGCTTCATGCTGTTTGGTTTATGCAAATTAGATAAGTACAATACTTCAAGGGAAATTATTGTTTTTTATTTATCTTACAGTAAAATAATAAAATAAAAATAAACAAAAACAACAACAATATTATACATATATTAAAAAAATTTGTTAATGACATTCATAAAGCAAAT
The DNA here is from genome assembly GCF_052040795.2 of Danio rerio. Taxonomy (NCBI): domain Eukaryota; kingdom Metazoa; phylum Chordata; class Actinopteri; order Cypriniformes; family Danionidae; genus Danio; species Danio rerio. The sequence continues at coordinate 18,254,732 of NC_141021.1, forward strand.
AATGTTATGTTTACTACACTACTTTTTATTTGCAGTATCTGTTTTCGCGAATCCACCAGAGGTCGTTGTGTACACTTTTTAAGATATTGAATTTCTCTCGGGAGTGCCATTCGCACCTGCTGTTCTCGCGTGAACACACCATAGACTGCAGTCAACTGATTGTCCTGAATGAACCCCCATCCTTCCCTAAACCCAACCAATTGTATTGATTGACTCGCCCACCCGCTTCCCTAAACCCAACCAACAATTTTCAAAACAATCCAAAAAAAAAAAAAAAAGAGAAAATCCCTCATCTGCTTTTGACCACATTTTCAGTTTTGACCACATTCTCACCCTTTAAATTACTTGTTTATTTTATTTTTTTGGATTCTGTTTTTGTCTTACCTAATTCTGGAACCGTTCTTCACCAAACTCGAATCCCGTCATCGGGGTCAACTCCTGTCTGCGTCACAAGTCTGCCAACATACTTGGCAAGCTAACAGGACAAACTCTTAACAGAAATTGGTAACAAACTGGAAATCTGTCAGGACGGAGGTAAGCAGTCAGCTGGTAAGCATGTAAAGGTATGCTGTCATAGCATTCATTTTAAAAATGAAATGCTGCCATACCTACTTCTGGCTATAAAATTCATAGTCTCCAGAAACGAATATAGGGCTACCGTTTTAAAAATGAGCCTACATTGCCTGAGGGTGAAACAATAAACAACAATTGTTTGTTTTTGGGTGAATTATTGTTTAGTGGTAATGGTTATGTTGAGCGAGTATCATGGGAATTCTTTCTTGGAAAGTTGGTTTATAAGTTTGTCTCTTATCTGTATGTTTTTTTTGTAACAACAAATATACTTATGGTTTGTTAAATAAGAATTTACTACACATTTATATAAAGTTTGTTTCATTGTTTAACACTTGTGATGGATTATTGAGGAGTAAACATGTTAATAAAACTTAAAATTTAACCATTCAGATGAGGTGTTCTGCAAAGATATACCTCCACAAGCAATAAAATACAGACACAATCCACTTTCACAGCATTACAGAGGCACTGCATAACAGAAAAGATCCAAAGTGAAGCTGGCTTATGTGTCAAGATTAAACGCTTTTGCTTAAATGCAAGAGAAATTTCCTATCAACATCCATCCTTGTCATATAGTAAAAGCTGTCTGCTCTACAGATCAGAGTCTAGAAAGACATTCTAAACACTGACTTTCAAGCATATACTCGCTCTGACCTTCTGTTCGCTTTAGACTTGGCCATTTCCCCAGACTTTTATATATAGTTCCCAGGAGTGCACTTGTTGCTTCTCTGGTCCAACCTGAGGGTCAAGGAAAGGAGAGACCAGTTCAACCTGGATCTCTGCCCAAAACCGCACTATATTCTTTTCTCTATGAAAGCAGCTCCAACATGCCACATAATCACCTTTATAATCTCTGCAGGTCAAAAGAAGTTCACTTCATTCTGAGACTCTGAGCTACTCTTTGACAGATAGTGCCACCAGGTCTAATTGAGGGCTAAAATACTTTTATCTTTTTTTTTTATTCAGTATAAAGTATCAAAAACATGTTTGATCAGAATGGAAGGCATCCAACTTAAAAGGATTTTTTATTGGAGGAGGTGAGCAGCAACCTAAATAGATCTGAGGGATGAAGAGATTGTCTTTTTTGTGGAGAAAAAAAGGAGTGCATCAATCGAGATGAGGACAAAGTATCAAATGACATTAGCATGAAAAATGATGGCTCTTTTTAAACATCAAATAAATCATATTGCCATGGTTAGTTGCAAGAAAGTGGACCTAGTTGCACCAATGAACAAAACAAAGGTGTTTAATGACAGAATTAAGCACTTGTAGACAGGCGAGGGGATGACAAGATGCAAACAGTAGTGGATAAAAACAGCACTAAATACTGGAAGTGTAAACACTAGACTTGCAGACCAGGGAAGTCAGGACACATTGGACAGGACTGGAAAAATAAAGTGACAGTTAGAAAGAGAACTAGACTAGCTTGAAAAGGGCTATACCATGGGTGTCTAAAGTCAGTCCTGGAGGGCCAGTGTCCTGCTGACTTTGGCTCCAACTTGCTTCCACACACCTGCCTGGAAGTTTCTAGTATACCTAGTAAGAGCTTGATTAGCTTGTTCAGGTGTGTTTGACTAGGGTTGGAGCTAAACTTTTCAGGACACTGGCAATCCAGGACAGAGTTTAAACACCCCTGGGCTAGACTGACTTGGTCAATACGGAAAAAGTTATAAAGAGGACTAGACTGATTTGGTCAATATAGATAAAACTGAAAAATGAAATAAAGACATCTATAATCTAGAATCTTAAACAAAGAGAGAAATTAAACAATCAAAAAGACAACTAATATTCAACTACTGATAGCTGATTTATACTTATATGCAAACGGTCCAGTGCAGCCATTGCGCACCTCTCATAAAATATCACTACACTTTGCATGATGCGTAGCTCAAGCTCTGTGATTGGTTGGCTTGGTAGCGATGACGAGTGTGGTCGGTGCTGAGAGCCCAGAGCCCAATGGAGCAATTGTTTACAAGTGTCAAGTCCTGTGAATTCCGTATGGAAACTTTTGTTTTGTATTTACCTTATAAATAAAGATGTTGCACGTCTGCCGGTTCCCGCCTCTAAATGAGCAAGTTTGAGCTACTTGTAAATTAGGGTAGTTCAGAAAAACAAAACACTAGCAAAGAAACTCGACATAGAGGAACATAAAAACCTCACAGCCAGCTAACGTTTCTGAAGTGTTCTAGCAGAGCAGCATAAAAAACAGAAATGTGCGCACATCTAAAAATCTTAAAGGCAGTTTCTCAATCAAAAATAAACACAGTAGCAAAAGATCAAAAGAAAATCGGCACACTGCCACTTTAGCTCTCAAAAGTTCTTTAATATCACAGTATGCGAGCTGAGTAGTACGTCCAAACTCATAGAATACGAAAAAAAGGTATGTGAGAAGTACCCAGATAACCTACTACTTTCGGCGAGATGGATGCTATGCTATCCCATGATGCACCATGAGAGAATTCATGTATGGGAGTGAAGCAATGCAACTGACGTGGGTAGGTTACGTGATGACGACAAAATGGTGGATGTGTACATCCAAGTTCCATTTTTTCTACTGTATGGAACATACTTTTCTAATGGCAGAGTAGTACAATTAAATTTAAATGCAGTACCTGAGCAGTAGGCAATTTCAGATGCAGGCATTGACAGGACAGACAAGACTGTCAGGTCAGGACGTTGACTCATACTGATACATTTAGTGCTGCAGCATGTTATTTGTATGGTTTAAAGCTATCTGTTTTACAGTCTAGAAACAAAATTAGCAATTCACACTTCGCGAAGCCACACCCGGAAACCACCACACACCTATCATGGCTTAGCAACCGTAGCTACGTGCAGGTGGTCTGTCAAGCTTTCGAGCGAGAAGAAACAAGCCAAAGTGTCGTGCATATGGATTGTGCAAATCTGATACCAGGTATTCTTAAATTTTGGACGGGATGGTGGATTTTTTTTCCCTTTCCAAAACCTAAAACCCAAAGGGGAGAAATGCCAGTGTGGGTCAAGTCACAAATAATATTTAGCCAAAAACGACTAATTATATCCCTGGGAATGTCTGACATCGGTGCATACATATTGTAATAGACGTGCCAGGCACGAAAACTTGATAGGCTTAACAACAGTAACTAAAGAGGAGCTTAGCATTTTAGCACTTAGCACTTAGTTGTGTATTTTAATAATAGATATACATTGCAAAATGAACAAAGATTAAATGAACCAATGAACAAACAAACAAACAAACAAACAAACAAACAAACCAACCAACCAACCAACCAACCAACCAACCAATCAATCAATCAATCAATCAATCAATCAATCAATCAATCAATCAATCAATCAATCAATCAATCAATCAATCAGTGTTTCAGTTAACATATACTTAAAATTAAAACCATAATTGTTTTTAGAAAGCTTAATTTCAGATTCTTTCAGATATAAATGAACATAATTACCATTTTTAGCAAACGTTTAGCATATTAGTGGAAAATATATTACTATTCTTACTACTACTACTACTACTACTACTACTTCTACTAATAATATTAATGACAATAAAAATACTTATTACCATTATTATTATTATTATTATTATTATTATTATTATTATATTTATCATTAAAGTAGTAGTAGTAGTAGTGTTAGTAGTAGTATATTGTATACTGTAATGTAGTTTTTTGTGATTAAAAAGACAATTTAAGGTTATACTGACATTATTTCCCAGAGATTGGATGGTGAGCTTGAATGTGCTGAGATTAGACCTGCATAACCAGATCTGCATAATCATTTTTTTTTTCAGTAAAAAAATCTTCTCACTTCATCTTTCTTGTTATTCTTTTTATTTTTTTTCGCTCTCCCAGACTAAAGTGTTTAATAGTGTTCATCTTGCTTCAGAGCTGGGCAGACCATCTGTGCATCACAAAGATGTCAATATTTTTGTTCTTTCTGTTTTTCTGGTGATATCTTGGTGTTTAAGAGGACACAGGTGAAGCTCTGTTATGGCAGCAACCATTTTTCATTCATTAATTTTCTTTTTGTCTTAATTCCTTTATTAATCAGGGTCCCCACAGTGGAATGAACCGCCAACTTATCCAGCATATGTTTTATGCAGCGGAAGCCCTTCCAGTCGCAACCCATACTGGGAAAAACCCACACACTCTCATTCACACACATATACAGACAGCTTAGCTTTCCCAATTCACCTATAGCACATGTCTTTGGACTTGTAAGGGAAACCAGTGCACCCGGAAGACCCATGCAAACATGGGGAGAACATGTAAACTCATAAACACAAACTGACCCAGCTGAGGTTTGAACCAGCGACCTTCTTGGCAACCTGTTTTTATTTTATTTTTATTTGTTTCATATCTTATTTGTTACACTATACAAAATTTAACTTGAACTTTTAAGTCAGGTAATGTAAGTTGAAATGACTTGAAAAGTGAATCTAATTTGAATTAATTTAAGGCAGGAATTTTTTAAATATGTTAATTTTAATTTGTTCATAAGGGGAGTTGAAAATTTTATTTTCACTTTCCGGGTATGCATATTAATGAGGCTGCATGTCTGTATGAAAAGACTCTTATATATATTAAATATAATACACATTAAATCATTCATTCATTTTGGCTTAGTCCTTTTATTAATCAGGGGTCACCACAGTGGAATAAATCGCCAACTTATCCAGCATTTGTTTTAGGCAGCGGACGCCCTTGCAGCTGCAACCTAACACTGGGAAACACACATACACTTTTGCCTTCACACACACTACGGCTAATTTAGCTTATTTAATTCATCTATAGGGCATGTCTTTGGACTGTGGGGAAAACCAGAGCACCCGGAGAAAACCCACGCGAACACGGGAAGAAAATACAAACTCCACACAGAAATGCCAATTGACTCAGCTGAGGCTTGAACCAGCGACCTTCTTGCTGTGAGGTGATGGTGCTACCCACTACGCCACCGTCATGGCCCATATTAAATAATTAACACATTATAAATCATAATATTAGATATCTCTTAAGCAGATTTTTTTTTTCTGAAAGACACTATACTGTCTATGAGAGTTTGTGCAGTGAGTGAGAGTTTTGCTAACAGATCAAATTGAGTGTGTGTTTTTGTTTTTAAATCTGTAAAACTTTGTTAATAAAAGCTGATGCATCTCTTGCTGTTGTTTACGCTGAAAAGTGACTGGCAGATTTGAATATACTGCTTTTAATGGATATAATTCATCAATAGTTTTGTAGATTCTTTTATGTTTATGAAACTTATTAAAACCTCTTTTTGCCCATTCATGTCTTTTAACACTTTCAGGCCTATAACTTTGCCATATAAATAGCCTTTATGCTCATACTTATTTGTTCAATGCAGATAAACCATTAAATAGTGAACTTATATAGTCACTGGCCTATTCATTAAGTTAGGATAATTTATTAAGACAAAATATATTTTTACCCTGTGCTGCCTTGATAAGAAACAATGAGGAAAAAAGCTGCCATTGTCAGTGGGTCATGCTGGTCACTGGAAGGATGTTTGAGTTTGATTCCTTAAAACAGTTTTTTCTGATAGTCTTTGTGCCTTTCAGCTTGGCCATTGTGTCCTTGAGAGAGGCACTTAACCTCTAGTTGCTCCACTGCAATTGTGTGTAATATACAGAAATGCACAGTAAGTCCCTCTGAATGAAAACGTTTTCAAAATGTAATAGGAAAAGATATAGAAAGATATTTTCAATGATGACGCCAGTTCATTCTATAAATGTTTTTTTTGGTAACATTTCTACAGAAAGGATCAGTTTTATCTGTTTTATCTCTATTTATCATACCTTTAAGAATATTAGAATTTTCTGCTCTAAACACAGTATAGTTGTTATGTTGACTGTGCCTTTAACGCTAGTACTCCCTGCCCACCGTTACCATGTGCCTGTCACAATGTCCCTCAATCTCTGGCTGCATGCGTCAAATTAACAGCACAGTGACAGACACGAAGGAAGCAGGTCTCACGTAACGTTTGTGAGAAATACTACAGTAAGAACTTTCCCAATGATTATTTGATGTATTGTAGAGTTTGAGTTGATAAAAATGATGAGTCACACACAATGTTGTTACAAACGTTACAAACCTGAATTTTTTGTGTGCATTTTCATTTAATTTCACACACATGCACACACACACACACGCACACACACAAGGTCATACACAGAAACCAAGCAGTTCCAACCAGTGTTAGGAAATAAGACATACTGGGTTCATCCAATCCTTTTTAGTTTGTGTAGAATAAAAGGAGAGTTCTGCTAACATCCACACTCTGTCTTTATATTTGCACATTTTTGTCATAAAGTGTTTCATACTGCAGACAATTCTGACTTTTTAGTCCCAGGTTATGGTTAGCAGAATAAGTTGACATGTTGGGAGACCATTAATATTTTTTAAGAAACTGAAATTACTAACTTCAAATGGCACCAAAAACAAAATCAATATTTGATCCCTCATAGAAGATGCTACACAAAAAGTGCAACATTTTGGCACCTTTTAATTTTACAGCGGATGCACTTACTTCTTGCTTTCAGAAATAAATGCATGTTTCTGCATGCATGCAAAGGCAACAGTGTTTTTCTGTCAGCTTAAATGTTTAAACTGACAAGATCTAAAAATGTACATGGAGCTTGCAGTTTCAGCTATAAACTGTGCTATTGAAAACACAATAAAGAAAACTGTAATCGAAATTGAGGCAGTGGGTCACATTAAATTGTGAAAAGCCATAACACCAAAATGCTTTAACTGGACAAAATGTGTCATCTCGTGACCATTTGTCTTCGGATTTCTTCCAAACTCCTTTCCTTTATTTCGTCACAGTCAAAATTACTTTCACAGGAGCACACAATGGGGACACATGAGTGCTCAATAAACAAACCCATGTTATGTGGCTTCAAATTGAGCAAGAAAGCAAGCAAAAGAAAATTATATGCATTTGGAATGCAATCTGTATGATTTTGCACAATGCAGTGAACTGAACCTTGTCTTGATACACTTTCTCACACACATACCATAATGATCAAGAGTTTTGATAAGTCCCTCAGATGAATTAGATTCTTGGTCAGACTCTTATAATAGTTATTTAACATCAGTGTTGTGCAAGTTACTTCCAAAATGTAATACATTACAGGTTACTTGTTACTGTTATTTAAAAGTAATCCCTTACCTTGCAATATTACATAATTTGAACATAATTTGAACTTAACATTCTAAAACGACAAAACTTGATTAGGTATTAGCCTACTGTACTATTCACTCTTTAAATAAATCTCACTATCAATCACATTTTATCATGGCAACTACAAAAACGTGAACTAGTCTCTGCTGTCTTCCACATTCTTGATGAGATTTTGGAGGACATTTTCTCTGTCATCCTCTTCATTTTGAGGAGAAGCTTTTCCACAGGGCCCCTCAACCTGTATTTTGGCATGTACAGTGTTTTGAAGAGTACTATAGTAAAGTACATTAATTAATCTGTTGTGGTAATACTATAGTTGCATTGGTAACACAACAAGTGTAATATAAACAAATTACCCTGTGTTTTTTTTTCCAATAGAGTATATTACAACAATTCACCACACTTTACTGTAGTAAAACTACACTTTGTATTTCATTTTATCAGTTCACTATTATTAATACTACAGTATGCTGAAGCATTCATTAACAAGTTGTAAATAATACTAGCCTAAAACAGAGGCAGTATACCCAACACATCAAAAACACTAGTATTTATTATGAAATTTACCTTAACATTTTAGCTCTTTGTGTGTTGTTAATAAATTGTGTAGCAATATATAAACTATATCAAACAGGAGGTTCTCTGGAGAGCAAAAGCATGAAAAGAAGAGAAAACACAAGGAACAAATTGTGAATCTGCATCATCTGATGGAGTGAGAGCAGATAATTTGCATGTGAGCAGCCGTGTTTTGAGTGCGCTCGTGAAGTATTGCGTGCGGGCAGCGTATATTTGAGAGCTTGCGAGCAGTTTTATCCACGAACATAGGTAACCTGCGCATGAATAAAGAGATTCGCTCTCTTGTATTAAATGAATGTGCTCTCGACATTTGTCAGTGAAATAATGCCATAGAGCAGGCGTGTCCAAACTCGATCCTGGAGGGCCGGTGTCCTGCAGATTTGAACTCCAACTTGTCTCAACACACCTGCAAGGATGTTTCCAGAAAGCCTAGTAAGAGCTTGATTAGCTAGCCCAGGTGTGTCTGATTGGGGTTGGAACTAAACTTTGCAGGACACCGGCCCTCCAGGACCAAGTTTGGAAATGCTTGCCATAAAGGTAGATTAATGACAACGCACACGTATATTTACTAACCACGAACAGGAAATATAACTTACTTGCTGTATTTTTATTGGTTAATGTCTTGTGGCCAAAAAGTTTGTTGTAATGCAAGCATTACTGAACATGTACCAAGTAAAATATTACTGAAAATGTGTTAATAATGCCTCACACTACTGCGTTACAGGAAAAAGTTATACGTTACTGTAATACATAACTTTTTTTAAAACAGTACTCCCAACACTGTTTAACACTTGGTCTAATTCTTGGTCTAAAAGTTGCAAAGTTGCTCAGACAAAAAGAATGTTAAAAAGAGGGCCATAAAAATAAACTTTTACCATTTATATTTTTATCATTAAAGTGCAGATATTTTAATGTCACATACTGTACAGTACTTCATTGAAAAACCAAACAGTAAAAAAAGTGTGTACAAATTAACATCTTAATAGCAATCATCAACCACCCGCTGCGTCCACTGAGACATGAATTAAATCTGTCAGTGTCAATGAAATCATCACTCAAACAGCATCTTTTTCTCCTTTCCACAGTCTATTACACAGATAACCACAAACAAAGTAGTACAGTCCCTACTACACAAACTCACAAACTCGGTCAATAATATCCCACCAAATGTCAACATGTAGGCTAAAATTAAAATCCTTGTAAAAGCTTTTATGGTCAAATGATTAAAGACCCTTGTAACACTCCATAACCATGCCATTTAGGTAAATCATGCTTGACAGTTGCACTTGATCACAGAAAATGGTAAATTATTGTTTGTCTTTGTTAAAAGTGATCGCTGTCAGTGGAATATGTAATTAGCCAGCATGAATCCCCTCCTATTGGGCTGTATCTGATTTCTGTCAACAGGCTTTTTTGCTCAGCTATATTCCCGCTACTGCTTTGAACTGCTGGTAAAAGGCTAATGGTGCTCTGGAGAGACTGAATGCTATAGAATTAGTAGAAGAGAGTGTGTGCGTGAAGTTTGGTCAGTCATGAAGAGAAGTAATGAATATCTTTCAGCACTGTTGATATGAGAAGCAACATTTAGAGCCCTTTGAGGGAGCCCAGGTGCAGAGAACATGTGCACACAAGCACATATAAAATCCTATATTATATATTAGAAAAAATTTACCTTAAATGAAAATTCTGTCATCATTTACGAACCCTCGTGTCATTCCAAATTTCAAACCTGCTCAGCTTTCTACCGAACAAAGACAAAACTAAATGTTTGGAGAATTTCCTAGTATATACATTTCTGGAGAATGGCAAATATGTTCCAGGAGCTACGTCTTTTACCTCTAACCACTGAGCTACCATGCCGCCCAGGTCCAAGATAGAACACGTTTATCTAATGGTCAAAGCAAACATTTTGAGATGAAAGGCTGGCATTGTGCTGATTTGTTTGTTTCTTTGTTCACTTATTTCCATCTTTCCTTTTTTTTGATGAGACAAGCTCTACTTATGTTTGAAATTTTGCAGACTTTTTACATTCACAAACATCTACACTAAACACTACATGGAAAGTAATGTGGATAGAAAGAGTTATTTCTGAAAAATCCAGTCATTTAACCTCCCAAACCTATGTACACTATACCAGTGACATACACTTACCGGCCACTTTATTAGGTACTCCTGCCCAACTGCTCGTTAACGCAAATTTCTAATTAGCCAATCACATAGCAGCAACTCAATGCATTTAGGCATGTAGACATGGTCAAGACGATCTGCTGCAGTTCAACCTGAGCATCAGAATGGGGAAGAAGGGAGATTTAAGTGACATTAAACGTGGCATGGTTGTTGATGCCAGACAGGCTTGTCTGAGTATTTTAGAAACTGCTGATCTACTGGGATTTTCACACACAATCATCTTTACAGGGTGTACAGAGAATGGTCCGAAAAAGAAAAAAAATAATATCCAGGTCATTTTCTGATGGCTAATTCCAGCAGGAAAAAATGCCATGTCATAAAGCATGAATCATCTCAGATTCGCATCATGGATGTGCAGTCGACAAATCTGCAGCAACTGTGTGATGCTATCATGTCAATATAGACCAAAATCTCCAAGGAATAATTCCATTGCCTTGTTGAGTCTATGCCATAAAAGATTAAGGCAGTTCTGAAAGCAAAAGTGGGTCCAACCTGGTTCTAGTAAGTTGTACCTAATAAAGTGGCCAGTGGGTGTATCTTTTTTCTGCAGAACACAGGAGATGTTATTGAGAACTACTCCATGTTTCTGTTCACACACTGCAAATCAGATGAGTGGAATTACATTTTTTAAATATTTGGGAATGACCATTGAACAGATCAAGGTATAAACAAATCAGAAAAGTAAAGTATAAAAAGATAAACATTTATAATAAACAATCAAAAAACTTTGAAGCTAATATTAAAATTTAAATGTTCATTATATTCATGAGCATATACAGCGATTAAATATTCAACTCTGTTTATTTGAATTATAGGTAGGCCTCATTTGCTGTGCACTAAATGTGAAAAGCCAATACAACCAAAATGGCTTCTGAGAGAACTCATCTAAACTTCTGATTTCTCATTATGATACAGTCATGCATAATTCACGTGAACATTGTTATGTGCAACAAGCGCTGCTAAAAGTAATGAGCGCAAAACTTCTTGGCACATGGCATGTTACTAGACATTTCTAGACATCCAGATGCATTTTTTCACCTATAACACATTCATTTCAATAACAGATTTCAGATACAGATATCAAATGATGCTCATAGGTCATATGAGTTCACGAGCCCCTGTGGTATAAACAGATTTTAGATTTACATAACTTATATTTGATGTGAATTGGCATGGACAGTTTTTCTGTTTTCATCTCAAAAACATGACACAAACCTCACGCCTTGAAACACTTTTTTATTGTTGCAGTTAAATAATAGATGATATGTATACCTGAAGGCAGAGGTGAAAAGTATTCCAAGCTCCCGGCGCCTTATTATCGATCCCGCAATAGTTCAGTATTCAACGCTCTGGTAAACAGTCCCAAAGGAGATCTAGTCATCTCATGAATTTGTATGATTGAATTCCCTATGAGATAACATTGATCTGCTATATTAGATGGACTGCAGCCTGAGTAATCTAATGTAGAGCCGAGGCCTGACAGGTGGAAACGCAAGATAATTCTAATCTTTTCTTCGGTTAACAATGGCTGCAAGCTATTTTCGTTTTGATCTTTAATAATGGTAATATTTGCAAGGCGAAGGAGTAGGGGATTAATATATAGTTTTGTGTGCATCTGGAGTTCACCCAAAAATGATAAATCTGTCATTTACTTACCCTGATATTGTTGTTCAAGTGCTGTATTCTCTTGTTTATTTTTTATACACACACACACACACACACACACACACACACATATACATATATATATATATATATATATATATATATATATATATATATATATATATATATATATATATATATATATATATATATATATATATATATATGTATATATATATACATGTAATGATTATAACAACTTTCTTAATAACTAGTAGGACATCCTTTATCCCACAAAACGTAGGAAGGTATTGATTCACTGTGGTGGCAATAGCCTTGCAGGCACAGGACATATTGACGTTGTACCCAATGTACCTCAATCTCATGGGGACATTGGATTTTGGTTGGAAATGAAAATTGGGTTGACATGGGTTGACAATATCCAACCTAAAATCAACCAAATATCAACGTCTAATCATGTTACACCTTGACATTGTGTGGACGTTATCACTATGACATCGATCAGACATTGGATATTGGTCACTTTCCAACACAACCTAAAATCAACCAAATATCAATGTAATTTGATGTTGTTATTGGACGTCAAAAAACATCCTTAGACGACGGCTAAACATTGAATTTTGGTCACCTGACGTCATGACCTAAATATAACTTAATATTAACATCTTATGATGTTGTGTGCCTGCTGGGAGGTCTTCTGTGATATCTGGTACCATAATGTCAACGTGAGATAATTCCAACACAATCTCACAGCAATTCGTAACTTTTTCATTTAGTGGCTAATTCGTACGAATTCGTACAATCTAATTATTACATTTTAGTATGATTTGCTCATCCCCCAACGACGGTTGGGTTTAGGGGTGGGGATAGGTGCCACGCCTCCTTTATAAATCATAAAATTTCTTACGACTGAACTCTTACGAATTCGTACGAATTAGCCACTAAACTGCCAAAACGTAAAATACTTACGTTTTCTCGTGAGATCAGACTGGATAGTTCCCATACATCAGGAGTGTCCAAACTCGGTCCTGGAGGGCCGGTGTCCTGCATATTTTAGTTCCAACACCAATTAAACACACCTGAACCAGCTAATCAAGCTCTTTCTAGGTATACTAGAAATAGGGGATATGTTAAAGGAAGTTGGAGCTAAAGTGTGCAGGACACTGGCCCTCCAGGACTGAGTTTGGACACCTCTGCCATACATTTACATAGGTTTGATGGTAATGTAGCACTTTTTCCAAATATGAACCACACATATTTGATTGGGTTTATGTCAAGGGAGTTTGGAAGCCAAGCCATTAACAATAATTTACCGGCATATCACTTAGACCAGACCTTGAAATATCTTGCAGTGTGGCATAGCACATTACCTGTAAATAACAGCAATCAGCAGCAGGCAACACAGTTGTCTTGAATGGATGAACTTGCTCTGCAAAAGTGTTTAGGTACATGACAGGTGTCTTATTACTATTGGATTGATTGTTCACACTTTACCAGAAGGTTTCATGCATTGTTAACATCCAAATTTATGCTTGTTAACATTAGTTAATGAACTATGAGTTAATAAGAACTAACAATAAACAACTGTATTTTCGTTAATGAACATGAACAACTACTGTAATGTATTGTTCGTTGTTTGTTCATGTTAGCTAATGCATTAACTAACATCAGCTAGTTCAATCTTATTGTAAAGTGTTTATGTAACCTAAAGTGTTCTTTATACAACAGTACATTCATGTGCTATAGCCTCTTTTGGTAATATGTGTATCTGTATACTGGCATTGATGCAATGCGCTAAGAATCTTGATTCATAAGTCTAGGACACTATCTTCCAGTTATTTACAGTTTTGATGATATTTGGTTCAGTTCACTCATTGTTGGCAATGGTGAGCAGTTGCCATGTAGACCTGGCTGGGTCATTGGTAGGGCCAGGCAGAATCTGTGGACATTTTTTCCCTATTTCTGTGAGAAATTTTGCAGAAAAAAGTGCTGATTTATGCAAAATTATATTGGGAGTGTCCTAACTAAAAACTCAATATATGAAAAAAAATTATATATGATTTTAACTTTAATTTGAATGTTTACAATGCAAATTCAGCTAGATTCACTTATTTAGTAAACAAAACAATTCTATCATATAACATATCTACTAAAAGACTACAAATATTACTTTACAAACTGTATTGTAAATAAATCAAATCAATACTTTCATATCACTCAATATAATTACTGAAATTAATTTAAAAACTGAAAAAACAAAAATTTACACACATTTACGAAAGTAAATAAATAGACTCAATGATGGGCTAAAAATCTGAGGAAATCTGCAGATTACTGCACGCACAGATTCTTTGTGGGCCTAGTCATTGGTTTTACAGGCTTTTTACACAAATATCTGTGATTAATTGTGTGCTATTAGATACTGTATTGCCCTGGTCATCACTGTTGTAGCTGCTGGTGATTTGTTGAACTTGGCCATTTATGTACTATGAATAATGCTCAAATGTGTGGATAACACACAGCTAGACATTTGAAGATCAGTATATCGCTTTTAATACATACTCACTGCAGCAGCACAAGAACAACTCACAAGGTATTACAGTCTGTCCTTTATTAAACTCTGATAAATAAGAGGTTTTCCCGTTCTGACACCAAGCCCTCTTCTGACTGCAAGCCAGTTTTCAGGTGGTAAATATCTTGTGATCCTCTCTGTGAACCTATGGCACACTTTAGTTTCCTGGTAAACTCATTGCTTTAGGATGGAATCTAAAATTGATTACATACTATTTTAAACACCCAGTCATATCTGAATATAGACACATTTTCCCTAAAGGAAAAAAAAAACACTCAAAAAATTTACATTTTCTGTTTGGTTAAACTACCAATTTAAATAAAGCTGAATCAACACAATTCTTGAGGTATTTGTTCAGCTTATTTGTTTTATCCACTTATGTTCAATCCACTGACATTTTTTACAGTAAATGCATTAGTGTCATACGGATCATTGTATGCTAAAATCATATGTAAAACACACATGGTTTTGAAAACCACGATCCCATAAACACACTTTGTTTCATATGAAAATCTTCCAAAACCACACCTTTTTTGTCTGTTTCATACTTTATGTGATTCTAACATGTTTGTAATGTAAACATGCTCATGCGCTCATGCGACACACTTCCCACATAGCAACATTTCTCTGGCCCAAATCTGGCCCACACAATCAGCTATTGCCTGAGCCACATGCTGCTGTGTATTCCGGTGGACCAAGTATGGATTCCATACAAGGGCCAAACATGGACCATAGCTGGGTCAAGTCTCAGCCAAGTTAACAACCGACAATTGGGCCTGAACTGGGTCAGATATGTTGGTGTATCACGGCTGCAATGAATTTGATAAACTTATAAAGCATTTCGCGTTATGGCCGCACTTTTTCTCAAAGCGACCTGATTGGTAGAATTTTTTCATTACTCAAAAGTTATTTAAATGTATTTTAAAAGTGGGTCAAGATTACATGGCCCACATATATATTTTTAACATCTGGGCCAAATACTACATTTCATCTGGCCCAAGTCTTATGTGCCACCTTAAAGACGTTGCCACTTCTATCAAACCCTGGCCATGTTTGGCCCACATGCTGTATGCCAGTGCTGGACGAATGCCTGCTGTGCCAGCTTTATGCCACATTTGGGCCAGAATTATTTGCTACCTCAGTGTTGATGCATCCCACATAGCAAAATTTCTCTGTCCCAGATCTGACCCTCACAATCAGCTTTTGCTTAACCCACATGCCGCAGTAAATTACGGTACCTGATTGGTACCAAGTCTGGCTTCCATACAAAAGCCAAACATGGACCATATCTGGGCCAAGGTTTAGCCAAGTTAACAACCGATAACTGCGTCAGATATGTGTGTCACGTCTGCAATAAATTTGAAAAATCCATTTTGCTTTATGTGGGTCAAAAATGGGTGAAGTGTCGGAATATCTAGCCAATTCCATGCGTGTTCAATAAGAAAAGGTCTGGAGAGGGTTTTCTTCAATGCCAAAAATATTAGTAATTTATTAGATTCAAATGAATAATTCGATGACAGAGCTCTGGGTTATGTTACCCCAATGCAATACAAGAATTACATCCAAGAGGTTCGCAACCAACTTACATTTCCTGACTCCAGCATATATACACAACTGATCTTAACAGGTGGAGTTTTGGTTTAACGTCGCTTATCAGTCATTCTGCAGTCCCTTGGCTCTTTGTAACCCCTAGACATACTTCCTCTTTCTGCAACACTTCTCTGCATACCAGAACTGAACAATTATGTGTTCATCTTTAATATATTTTCACAACTTCCACAAAGATCATGACAAGTTGTGACATGTCTAGATAGCAGTCTGGAACAAACCTAAATTCAAGTATGCAGCACAGTAAAAAAGAGGAAGTGTGTCAGGTCAAATGTGCTATTATACAACAGAAAAAGATTGATTAATATGTTGTTAGTCTAACCATTCTAATAAAAAATAAAAACACAAAAGTAATAAAAGAAAATTCCTTTGTTCCTGCACAAGATAGACTTATACCCACATATACATTTTTAACATCTTGGCCAAGTACTAAAAAATTTAAGCAGTGGCCTCTGGTGTATTTGCGGAAACCAAAACAAACAAACAAAAAAAACAAAAAAAAAACATACTTCCTGGGGTGTATTTGGCGCTCTCCAAAAATGTATTTAGCGGTAAGACTGCTTCTTAGAGCTGAATGAAAGAATTGCACCATCAAAAAGTGTGACATCTTTTCTTAAGTCTTGTTGCATCTTGTAACCATCAGATCATCACATGTGCAAACACATCCGTTCTGTTTACGGCTTGACGATATTCTAATTGAACAGAACATTCATACAGTAATCAAGCTACATTTGCTGCCATTAATCAAAACCGTCCTGTGACATTTAGCTAATTGGATGGAAATTTGTGTGCACTATATGCAGAGAATGAGCAAAAAGACAGAGAACAAATTACTGGTGAAGTTCGTGGTTTAACATTTGAGGGCCTTAGCATTTGACTGGATGATGGATGGAGTTCGATTCCAGAGCTCACTGAAGTGTCTGTTTAAATAAGTGTGGGGATGTAAGTAGTTTTTAATAATGCCAAGTGATGTGGGATTAAGTGTACATCTATAGCGATAGGTGAACATGCGTGTGTAGGCTATGTGTGTGACTAATCAGTGACGTGTTTCTGTAACACGGTTTTCTTGAAACAAATGCATGCAGGACTTTATGGCTTTAGGGAGACTCAGGGGTGGAACTGAATTGAATCTTTTATTGCTTTTCATTTAACACCCGTTTCTAAACCAAATTTACACTGCAGATTTCAACAGGGGAAATCCCACTTGAGTTACCTGGGGTTAAGTGCTTTGCTCAAGGGCACAATGGTGGCGGTTCATGAATCCCCGTTTCGGGATTTGAACCTTCTTTTTGGATTACTATAGCACAGATCATTAACCACTTAGCCACACCACCTTTAAAAAACACTTACAATTCTCTCCTCAGGAGAAAAAAGTCTTTTAGACCAAGATATTTTCAGTTTTTGGATGGAAATACCCTTCTTGTGAAACATACATTCTGGTCTTCTCTCCAGAATTTCCTAATCAGCAAACTTCACCATGCAGAGATAAAGCAATAAGCAGACCTGAATTTGGAGAGGGGTCTGGATGCAGACCAAGTGCAGTGCAATCTGAGCTGCATCCAATGCTTTTTAATGTGCTCACCTAATCCCACCCCTAACCCTAGACGTCACAGTGACATCACTCACTCCATTGAGTGCATTGTATCTGACATTGCATCGCCAAGTGATGCATTCTCAGCTTGTATCATAAAGGCTGCATCCAGATACTATTGTGAATTTGACACCATTTTGGCTAGATTTACATTAGCATACATTATCATAGGTATTCTTGTACATTCTTGGATAAAATGTATGTGGGGAAATATTCTTTTTTTTCTAGTTGTTGAACTGCAGACAGAATTTTATTAGATTAATTTAGGATAATACATTAGTACTAACATAGAAATTATAGTAAAGAGGGATGTCAAACTCTAATTTATCATTTGTGGCCTCAACATTTTTAATGGAACAACAGTGCATTACTTAATTAAGAAAATAGGGAAACACATCTACCTCTTTTGCAATGGGTTTCCTTTGTTGACAACGGATTTAAAAACTAATCATACTTGGGAAGATATTTGTCATATGTTGCAGTTTTAAATGCACATTATGAGCAAGTTTGTGTGGATCAGCATTTAACGCAAACAGAGCCACTATCAGACACAATATTACTATGAGATGCTTATATAAATGTACAAATTGCTGTGCATCAGAATGTATATTTATATAATTATAATGCAGTATTTGATATTTATGCTACATCATATCACATTCTAAAGCTGATTTATACTTCTCATCAAGCGTACGCATATGCTACGGTGCAGCCTACGCGTGGACGAATAGCCCCTCGCCATGGCCGTCAGCGACGTTGACCCGCACATCTTTGAAAAAATGTAAAGTGTACGCGTAGCACAAGCTCTGTGATTGGACGGCTTGGTATCGCTGACTAGAGTGGGCGGAGGTCAGAACCGCGCGAGCGTGATGCAGTGGGTGTTTACAAGTGTGGAGTCTTATAGGTGCAGTAGGCGTTTATGTTCCTCTGTGTTGAGTTTCTTTGTTGGTGTTTTGTTTTCTCTGAACGCTTCCTTAATGTACAAGTAGCTTAAATTCGCTAATTTTGAGGCAAAAACCGGCGGACGTGCCACTTTTTTAATCATAAGGTAAACACAAAACAACAGTCTCCATCTGAAGCTCCTTCACAAGATTTCACACTTGTAAACACTCACTGCATCAGGCTCACACGGGTCTTTCCTCCGCCCAAACTCATCAGCGATACCAAGCTGACCAATCACAGAGCTTCAGCTACATGTATGCCTTATAATTTTTGAGAGGTGCAGGTCAACATCGCCGACGGCCATGGCGAGGGCTTTGTGTGATATTGAACTTCTTGAGCTAATAAAAATAACGTGCGTGTGATTATTGAAGTCCTTCTGACACCTGGAACGTGAGAGTAAGGTGTGAAAAAACAAAGGAGCAAAGGATTCTTTCAGCAGCCTAAAACATGAACAAACTGCCACATTTAACTGTTATCATTACTTTTGGACTTTTATGAACTCTGAACGATGGAATTAGTTTATAACAAGAGCCTGTTGGTCTCTTGTCATAATGGGCCAAAAATGAGCTGCAGAGCAAACTGACCATGCTAGAAAAGATGCTTATATGAAGGTGGACAGGTGAAGAAAACATATTTGATAGCAAATATGTGCATTCATTTGTTTTTTTATTGTATTCTTTTTGTTTTTGTTCAAAGAACTGAACAGAAATAATCATTTATTTGTCAAAACTGTGTCAAACCTGTGTCACACAAGCCCTTACCATTTAGTTTTAATTCTAGAAACTGCAATCAAACATATGTTGAAGTACGTTTTTGCATTTTCCCAAAAATGCAGACTAAAGATACTATTTCCTATAGGAGCCAACGTTGAACATAAATTCAGACCAAGATGTTATAATAATAGTGTTACTGTACATCTAACAATAGACTTTTAATTTAGTTTTAATG
The DNA here is from genome assembly GCF_052040795.2 of Danio rerio. NCBI lineage: Eukaryota > Metazoa > Chordata > Actinopteri > Cypriniformes > Danionidae > Danio > Danio rerio. Next base: position 18,274,558 of record NC_141021.1, read on the forward strand.
CATTTTCAGCCTAAACCCCAGCAACTTTTACATCTGAATAATATTTGTCATTCCAACAGAAGCAGACACAGATAATGGCTGTGCTGCACACCTCAGCCAGACACACCAAAGATTGTTGACTCCTCTATACACTTCACTTCCCTGACAAGAATAAGATGATATTCTGGACAAAATCAGAAGGTGAGTTCAATCCATCAGTCTTTTCCCTACGGCCCTGCTGCTCACTCACACACACAAACACTTGAACTGACATGCACTGACACCAATGGGCAACATGCACACCGAAATCATACGAATTCTGAAATCATATTCATGCAACATGCTCTCGGGTGCTGCAAGCATGACCTCACAGAGGGTCAACAACATCCCAAACAGTAGTCAAGGTGTTCAGTAATTCATCACTGTCTCTGTGTGATAGACTCTGAACTCTTGTCTCTGCAGCTGGTCTGAGCAAAACAATCCTTGGTGAAGTATGGGGTCTCAATGCGAAGATACTCTTGAATAATTGGTCTATCAGGGGAGCGGGGACGTTTCTGAATTCAGTGGATAACAGAATCTTGGAGTCGATTGTTTGTCTTGGTTTGTGGTGACCTCCAGTTGTCCCTTAAAAAAAGCCTATCAGTATAAGGACTACGAAGTAGCAGAATGGTGGAGATCTGTTTTGGGACCTGCACTGCTTTGAATTAGAATTAGAGGATGGGTTGAGTCCTGTCAGAGAATGTATGTGTGTGTGTGTATTTATGGAAGGGCACTACAGGGAAGACAGAAGGGGTGATTAAGAGATTTTCCCTTCTCTTGCTTTCTTTTATGGTGAACTCAATATACTCTTTGCATCAACACTGGGAGAATTTCCTAATTACCTTTCTTACTGGAAATACTGTTGGATTACCATCTCTAGTGGGATCTAAATCTGAATCATCCCTTTCACATTGGGGGAAATGTCAATTTTTTTGTTTTAGTAGGTAAATTGTACACCAAGGTAAATATTCAAATGTGATATTTTCCTGCAGAAGTGTGTAAAGAATAATTAGATTAAATGAGGAAAACATACTTTAAGCTAACTATTGTTCAGCATGTGCATTAGGCAACACATGAGCATTGGGCCTGGAGGACCAATTTGTGTAATGTGCAAAGAAACATAATAGTGAAAGAAAATCTGAATATAATTCAAGTCTGGACGTAATTATTTTGAATATAATTAGGAAATACAGTTTTTAAATATGCACATATTAAATACTCTTCCTCCGGGTGCTCCGGATTCCCCCACACTCCAAAGACATGCAGTTCAGGTCAATTGGGTAAGCTAAAATTGTCCGTAGAGTATGTGTGTGAATGAGAGTGTATGAGTGTTTCCCAGTGATGGGTTACAGCTGGAAGGGCATCCGCTGTGTAAAACATATGGTGGATAAGTTGGCGGATCATTCCGCTGTGGCAACCTCTGATAAATAAAGGGACTAAGCCGACAACAAAATAAATAAATGAATAAGTATAATGCTAAATATTTTTCCCACCACATTCAGATAGAAAATAACATTAACCACATACATTTGATCCCATTTTCAATTCAAAACGGCAACATTTAAGAGAAAAGGGCTATTAGTTTGCATTATTGTAGATTACTATTTACCTGATTTTTCATGTATGAGTGGTTGCAGCCATTTAAATCTTTTTGGCATGAGACTTTCGGTCTTATGGCCCGTTTCCACTGAGTTGTACGGTACGGTTCGGTTTGGTACGCTTTTATGGCCGTTTCCACTGTCCAAAGGTGTACCGAACCAAACCGTACCGTACCACTTTTTTGGCACCCTTTCGAAAGGGTACCAAAAGGCGGAGCTAGACGCGCAGCTGAGTGCTATTGATTTACAGAGATACGTCATTCGCTTATGCAACAAGCCAGAATGTAAACAAAGGACCCGCCATGTTTGAAATACACAGCAAGAGATTACTTGCGCTCGCCACGCGTCTAACAGTATATCTGAAATAACAAACTTCTTGAGCTGATCTGCTTGATTATTGACAAGCTTTGGAAACCCGATCCTGTGAGAAGCTGACAAACGCGAGATTGACACATTTAGAAAGAAAAGGACAAACGCGAGAGTGGAGCGCGAAAAAAATGGAAAGCCAAGGAGGAGCCATGTTATTTCATCAGCAAACGTGAACAAACTGCCTTGTTTTAATTTTTATCATCACCTTTTGGACTATTATGAACTGGGAACGATGGAATGACTTTCTAACAGAGGCTACATGTGCTGCTGAAGATTACAGACACAGATGAGAGGTTTTCACTGACTGTAGGCTATACTTTGTTTTGTTTTGAACCTAAATAAGGACGAAAATGTATGCTGTGTGTACTTTTTCTGTAGTTGGTAACATATCGAGGACTGTAAGTGTATGTATGTGTTCATATATGTTCATTTATTTATTTATTTATTTAAAATAATTAAAGACGTTACAGTAGGCTATTTCTCACTGTCATTGATCTGCAGTTATAATCAACTCATGTTCATAGAAAAGTTAGTAATAAACATTTACACTTAAGTATTTATGTGTGCAAAGTGTCTGTTTTGTGAGAAGTGCTTTTCATATGATATGTAAGCGACCTGTAGCTTTATTGTAGACATTTTTTCGAGCGAGCAAGTAGTTTGTTTGTAGAGCAAGTAGTTTCACCATTTTCTGCTGTTTATTATTCCTAGTCATTTCTCTCGTAGGCAACTGAATTGGAAGTTCTAAAACAATTGCAAAAATGAACACGCTTCTACATTGAAGTATAAAGTCAATAGGCTGTTTAACAATTTTATAGTAAAACATTTTTAACTATATAAATTAACACAGGCTCATTCTGAAATTTAGCCCTATATACATTTTTTGAGATTGCAAATTATGTAGCCAGAAGTACGTATGGCTGCATTTCGTCTTTAAAACAAATGATATGGGGTGATATAATGCCATTTCTATTCGTGCTTACCAGCTTACCGCGTACCTCCATGTGAACGGCTTTCCCGCTGTTACCAGTTTGTTCAGTGGCTTGCTGTTACCACGACTGGGGTGAAGTGACAGGAGACCACAGGAGGTAAGATCCACTATGCAGTTTATTCAATAGTAAGGCAAGCAATGGTCATCAGGTGCAAACAGGTATATGAAGGCAGTCCAGAATCATAAACGTTAAACAGGCAAATGGTCAAAAGGCAGGCAGCTAAACAGGAAGACAAGGTACAAGGCTAAGATCGAAACACGGAGAAACAAGACAGGGAAACGCGTTGTAATGTTAGGAAAACAAGACTCGGCAAACTGGTAGCGTGAGAGGGTGGCTTATGAATGGGATGTAATCAGTCTGTGAACAAGGCTCAGCTGGTGCTTGCAATCAGGATACATGAGTGAGCAGGCATGCGTGTTTGGGAGCAGTGCATGTATGAATGTGTAGTCCTGGGGAATGCGGAAATGAAGTCCTGAGTTCGTGTGAGAACCAGCGATCCTCTGGGGAGCGATCGCTGGTTGTGACACTTGCTGTGTATGTCAGCAGACTTGAGACGCAGAGAGGAGTTGGTCACAATGACAGGGTTAAAGTCTGGTGAACAATGGTTACAGAAAGCAGGTAAGACAAAAACAAAAGCCAAAAAATTAAATAGGTAATTAAATAATAGTTTACAAATGTCGTAAAATCTGAAAATGTCAACATGGTTCATTCTGAAAACGTAGTCCTAGATACGTTTCTGGACACTGTGAATTTATGTATGTATGGCTGCATTTCATTTTTTAAACCAACGCTACAGGGTGGTATGACGCTGTTCCATTTCGCACTTACCAGCTGACCGCTTACCTCTGTGTGGACGGCTTTTCTCTGCAACCAGTATGTCTAGTTAACTAACCATACAAGTCCGCGGACTTAAAATGCAGAGAAGAATTGTCCACGATGATGGGGTTTGAGTCCGGGAAAGAACAGTTCCAAAAAACAGGTAAGAGAAAAAAAGAATCCAAAAATAGAATAAACAAGTAAATAACAGGGTAAGAATGTGGTAAAATCCAAAAACGTGGTAGGACGAGGGCTTTTCTTTTTCTGCATTGCATTTGTAAATCGCTGGCTGGGTTAAGGGAAGTGGGTGGGCGGGCCAATTGATAAAATTAGTTGGGTTTAGGGAAGGCAAAGTTTGGGTCAGTCGATTGGTCAGTCGGTCAGTCAGTAAGACAACAGCGACCTCTGCTGGGTTTAAATGAGAACAGCCGGCGCGAATGGCACTCGCAGGAGAAATTTGAGATATGACAAAGAGCACACAGCGGCCTCTCGTGGATTCGCAAAAACAAAAACTGAAAAAATAGGTTCATCCTGGGATGTATTTCGTAATCCCCAGAAACGTGCTACGTTTTCAGAATGAGCCTGGGTTGGAAAATGTGATAAAAATCTAAGAGGACTTCTATGAGGACATTTCTTTTCCTGAATTTCTTTTTCAAGCATTCGATTGGGTTAAGAGAAGTGGGTGGGCGGGTCAATCAGTGCTTTTGAAAAAACTTTTGGTTGGGTTTAAGGAAAGAGTAGGGTGGGTCAGTCAGTCAACAGCGCTAAAACAAAAACTGCAAAAACATGTGTGTATTTGGCACTCTCCAGAAATGTATATATGGGTGCGTATTCAGAATGAGCCTGGGTTGATATAAATGTTGCTTCGGTCTGGAATTTGTGCTTTGCTTCTGTGAATAATATCTCTCGCACCACAAACACACAACCCCAGCTTCAAAAGCAAGGTCAAAACAAGCCCGATATCATTAGTATCATAGTAGGTTAATGAGGACAATATAAATAAGCTCACATAAGGGATATAAGTTTAATACATTCACATGAGAAGGTAAATCCACAAAATAAGGTAATCCACAACCAAGGATCTGAAGGCTCTTAAGAACTAATGCCCTGTCCACATGAACAACTGTTTTTTGCTACATTGTATGGCTGTTTGTCCATTAAAAAATGCAGCATTCAGGTGACTGAAACAAAAATTTCTGAAAACTTCAGCTTGAGTAAAGAGTTTCAGAAACTTGACAGTACATTACATGAATTTTCATGTGAAGATTTTATTTCAAGCAAAAGTAGGGACAAACTCTGTTTACAACAATATCTGTGTACGTGTGAACATGGCCTAAAATACACAGAGACTGACAATTAAATGACAGACAAGTGAAACAAATGACCTCAAATGATGGGGAGAAACAGAACATAAGAACACTAAACAAAACATAATTCCTGAACTGACATTTTACAATTAGATTTTTAACATCATTAATAGTGTGTAATTTTACTAATGCATCATCAAAAATTAGTAACATTTTAATTTGAAACCATTATAAGGTTGAAAAGCGGGAGAGAAGATTAATTATTAAATGCTGCCCACACCCCTAGTTTTTTATGCAACATAGCTGAAAAAAGAATCCTAAATCAGATATCATAAGTAGACTTTGCAACTCTGTATGTGAATTGTAAACCCCAGCTCCTTTGATTTGATTGTCCATCTCAATCATGTTGACTATGACAAGCGCTGTAGACGGCTGAAGCAAATCAGCCTAAATGTTACGACCCTGCTGTTAACAGCACATACAGCACAAATATGAGCAATATGGCAGTGTGTGAGAAATTTCAATATAATCTGGTTGGGGATTTCATCTTTCTAACAGCAGGGAAAGACTTTCAATTCCAGTTCTGCAAGTCTACAGTATCCTATATGTCCAAAAGTGTTTAACAAACTCCAAATAAACACTCAGTATTACAATCTTTCATTAAAGCCATTTTACAATTTTCTTAAAAGAGTGGTCCAGAGTTTATTTTTAATGCTTGGTTGTGCTTATAAGAGGCAAAGCAATGTGTGGTTAGGCAATTAATTATTTAATGCTTAATTTGTAAAAAAAAAAAAAAAAAAAAAAAAAAAAATCTTATTTTTTTATATATCTTACTTTATTCACATAGAGCTACTTTGTTGATGAAAATGACTGTCATATTTCTTATTACCTCCGAAGGCCCACCCTAATGAGGCTCTGATTGGTCAGCTAACATAATGTGCTGTGATTCGCGGATCAGCTCCATGTCCCTTGGAAAAGCATCATGCCACTACAAGCATGCGCTTTGCCTCTGCTCTGTAAGTAATCAGTGTAACCGTATTAGAATCAGACAGAAAATGACAAAGAGCACACAGCTTAACCTCATGCCTGCAGTTTAAAATAAAACCTGACACGTGTCTTTCACATATATTCAGAATAGGCATGCGTAAGAAATATGAAATGATCACAAATCTTTTGCGAGTTGGTTATTTGATATGTAGAATGCAGGGAAAGTGGCAGCATAGAGGGACACTGCAGCTCTGGTCAAGATTGTGGGTCTTTACAGGGGTTTGACGGATAAATATGAATTTGTAGCTAAATTTTTAACAATGCCAAACAGCATTTTCCATTGTCTACATCCTTGTTTACGTACTTGCTAGAACATACCATTAATTCTAGAAACTATGCATACAAAAGATCAATTTTAACAGATAAAAATACTTACAGGTTGTGGCACACAATCCACAGGTTTATCTATTTTGATTGGAGCTGATCCTTCTATGAGGAGTTTTTAGCTGAATCCAGCACTGAACTGGGAGAGATTTTTGAAGCTGTACTTTGTCAAATGCTATCTATATATATTTTTTTATAATTCTCTGGTACATAATTAAAATTAAATTATAAGCACTTCTGTTTTTGTCACGTTCTTTGGAAGCCAAATACAGTAACAGAGCAAGCTCTATGGAAATAGCAGCATTTGGATGGCATTTTAGCTTTCTCTGCTTTAACATTACAGCGCCTCTGGTCATGCCCGTTCGCTGCACAGGTTGTTTGTGTTTGGTGTATGCGCATAACCTGAAGGCTTTAATTAACACGGATGTATTTTTTTGTAGTCCCCAAACTTCATTCACTGTAGGCTTTGCTAAGCTAACTCTGTAAAAGCCAATGTCTCTGTTTGCATTGACCGTGCATTCAGAAATGTTGTTTATGTTCACACATCTATGCTACACACAAACTAAAGTTTAAAATATGAAATCACAGTGGGCCACCCCTTTAAAGAAATCGAAACGATGAAGGAATGAAAAGTGCATATGAAGTGGCTATTAATTTGCTTAAATAATGTTTTTAACTGATTAGTGTGATTTATAAACAAATCTTTAAAGTTGACAACTACAGTACTCCTTAGTTCCATCCCATGCATGATTACGCAACTGCCAACTCAAGCTCAATAGCCAATACAATACACTCTACCTACATTTCTGCAAGCCTGATACTTGTACATACAATCAATTGGGGTTTTGAGGTGAAATAAACATTAGAGAAAAAAAAAAAAGTCCCATTTTACACAAATTGTAATTACAGGGGCAGATCATCAATGTATAAATGTTTATTTGTTCACGATTCTTTGCACAACACCAAATAACTCAAAACACTATTTTGTGGCATTGAGCATCTCTAATAAACCATAAGCAATATAAAAACAAGCCAGACATTTAAAAACTTGCTTAAAATTTACACAACCAACCTACAATGCTGCTACAGTTGCATTTGACATTTTGAGGAAAATAAAAGCTGTTGTTTAGCGCCACGTGAACCACTGATTTGAAACTGTTGTGAAATGTGAAATCAATCTTTCTACCCTCAGGATTTTTTTTTAATGATATGGTGCAGTTAAATAAATCTGCATCTGCAATGGAGAAATAAATAGCTTTTAACACCCATTGTGGACATATGATCATCTGAAAAATGCAAAGAAATGTATCTAAAGCAGAGTTGATTTTGCAACAGTGTAAGCAGAGTCATGTATTTCAAATGAGCCTGGCTTCCCAGATGTCGGAGACTGGCAACATAATTGTTACTGACATTTGTTAAATGTTAAATTCAGGTTGGGCGGCATGGTGGCGCAGTGGGTAGCGCTGTCACCTCACAGCAAGAAGGTTGCTGATTCGAGCCTCGGCTGGGTCAGTTGGCATTTCTGGGTAAAGTTTGAATGTTCTCACCTGTGTTCGCGTGGCTTTTCTCTTGGTGCTCTGGTTTCCCCCACAAGTCCAAAGACATGTGCCATAGATGAATTGGGTAAGCATAACTGGCTGTAGTGTATGAGTGTGAATGAGTGTGTATGGATGTTTCCCAGTGATGGGTTGAAGCTGGAAGGGCATCCGCTGCATAAAACATATGCTGGATAAGTTGGCGGTTCATTCTGCTGTGGCGACCCCTGATTAATAAAGGGACTAAGCTGAAAATAAAATAAATGAATTAAGGTTTTTAATAAAAATGGTGCATAAAGGGCTGTATCACAACCTCTGCTCTGTCTACAGTTTTGGGTACACTCTCTGGTTACACAAAATTTTAATGGGTACCATATCAAAAGGTAACTAAAAGTACAGAAGTGAATCACAGTAACAGCTTTTGTAGCCTTATTTTTAGAGAATATACTAGACTATGACTTTAATGATCTGATAAAATCATATAGTTCACATTACATTCACAAATATGTCAAGTAAATTTTCAGTTGGAAAATTCTTAGTTAATTTAAATATAGCAAGGTCCTAAAAATGCACTTCATTTATACTTGACACTTAAAAAAAATAGTAATTAATTAATTATTTTATTTATTTATTTTTATTATTATTGTTGTTGTTTTAAATAATTTATTTATTTATTTTTATTTATTTAATTTTTATTTATTTACTTGCTTGCTTATTTATATAATACATTTTTTTTTTGGTTGTCCCAGAATTATACCATATATACTAGAAAGTGCGCAAAATTTTTTGTTAACAAAGTTCTTCAAAAAAAATTTTTTTAAAATTTTAAATTAGTGTAAATTATGCTTAAATTAAGTTGTTTTGGTGAGCTATTTCTAATTAATGGACTAAATGAACAAAATAATCAAATCAATAAGCCTAAACAGAAAAGAAAACATGCTTAGGAATGAAATATGTTGGAATGTCATTCAATGTTGCATCAATAATCATTTTAATATTTCATGATAATGTAAAAAAAAAAAATCAAGCTCCTTTTGCACTCACATATTCATACAGCAACTGTGTCTTATAGATTGTAAGAACGTTTACTATTAATCAACTTGCTTAGCACTCGGATGGTGTATAAACTATAAGAGAGCATTAACAATTTAATTACTTCAGCATTGTCCCTTTAATTATGCTCAAATTTTAACTACAAAATTAAACTCTCTTTAAACAATACAACAATCAATTTGTTATTTCTACCTTCAGATATAATTACAGTCTAAAGCCAAAAATCACTTTGACCTTGTAGAATTAAAGCTAATTTAGAGCATGCTAATGGATTTCATTCGTCCAGTCTGTATTTAAGTACTACCCAGAGCAAAATTCAATGCACAGAAATGTATTTTGATAAGCTAAGAGCGAGATGTCATCTGTGTGATCCTAAAATAAATTGTTATGATGCATACGCTCAGCATTTAACCTTTAGAAATTATAGTGGTGCAGACATCCACCTGTGCTTTGAATGACAAAGATTAAAAACTCAGCACACACACTCAAATGCAGTGTGATGGGAGCCCATAAGAACACATTTTTTCAAGTAATCCTCTTGTTCCTCATGGGCAGTGACGAGCATCACAGAAATTAATAAGTTTGTGTGATGGAGATTAACTCAAAACATGGGAAAATCCATCAGAAAATAGTATTTGCAATACAACAAATGTAAACCCACAGGTTTGCAGTCATTTTGTTTATTCTCTTCTCTTTCTCCCATACAAATACAACTGCTATCGCTTCATAAACAATATAAAGGAAATAAACGTGACATTTTACTACATTCCAACCTGTAATTGACCACAGAGGAAATGCCTCCTACGCTTTACATTTATATTCTTAGCAGAACATATCAGAAGTGAGTAGTAATTTCTCACTGCTTGAGCTATAACTGTAATGTTTGTGTTTTCAATCAGTTTACAGTTATTTTTCTCCACTTCCAGAGCACACGGAGAATAAAAATGGGAACTGAAAAATGTAGGAGTGAGATGTTGCTCATGATAAAAAAATAATCAACAAGTAAAATAAAACATCAACGTTTTAACAACTGCCACAAGAGAAATTGGATATTGCGCTCAAACATTTTCGGAGTACTCAGCGGACACACTCCATGTGGGATTAGTTCATGGAAATGTGTATGTTCATATGCAAATTTGCAAATAGCTAACCGCTAAAGCTGAAGTGAATGGATATCACACATTTATATTATGACCTCGTGGACAATTAGCTAAATATACCTGATTTTACCAAGCAGGATATGTTCTAGGATTAACAGCTATGTTGATCCGGGAACAACATTTTAATCAGCCAATCAGAGGTTAGAGAAACATTTGCCATTTATGTTAAGTTTAAGCTTACAGTTATTCACCTTTGATTTTGGGAATAATTAAAGATGTGTTTCAGGATCAACAGATGTTAAAGAGTGCCTATTTTATCCCTTTTACAAGATGTAAGACAAGCCTTTGGTGTCTCCAGAATGTGTCTGTAAAGTTTCAGCTAATATTACCCTTCAGATAAATTATTATGGCATCCAGATTACACCCATTTTGGTGTCTGAATACATGGTAGCTGTTTTTGTAGCCTGTGACTTTAAATGCAAATAAGCTGCTTCGCCCTGCCCACCGTTCCCATGTGCGTCTGCTTCTTATCACATGCTACATCAGATAATCAGCACAGTGACAGAGACTCGGATGAAGCTGAAATACAGCTCATAAGTCAAAAATACAAATTTTGCGATTTGTCTTTATTACAAACATACTCTATTTTAAAGACTTTTAAAAAATCACAGAGAGTTGTAATACATTTTTTTTTAATCCCAGTTTAATTGCAAAAAGAAATGATTTGTGGACATGTGTATACATGTGATTATAGAAATATTGTACCTGTAAATCAATTCGGTGGGCGGGGACAACCGCACTTATACGTCACATTGCAGTGGGCTTCAAAATCACTGGGATCTGGCTCCTATTTTACGTCAGGGACTTAAAAAAAAGACTTGTAGGCTTCATATGACTCCAATATGACTGTGGACACACTATAATTACACAGTTCTGTCCAAAGAGCTTACAAAAGTTGATTTTCATCATAGGTGCCTTTTAATTCAGGATTGCATTGTACTTAGCAAAATCATGATGCACAGCAAAATAGCAAGATATGTGAAATTAGTTATGAGATAAAATCTAGCAGTAAGTTGTTAAGAGTAGATATGTCATCATGATTGGGCATTAAATGGAATCTGGTTAACGTGTCAGAGCACAAACCACAATTTTAAACACATCTTGGGATTTCTGTGCCTCTGGAGTAATCTGCAAGTTCAACAATGACAAAGGGAAAGATATTTTTAACGTTTTTTTTAAGTGTTTTTCTAGTAATCTTGTTCCTGAATGAGTTACAGTTGATCAAAAACAAATTTAAAGAGCCCGTATTATGGGTTTTTCAAAATGACCTTTCATGCAGTGTGTAATACAGCACTAAGTAAATGAAAACATCCAGCTGAGGTTCAAATCTGATAGTGCACTATGCTTAAAACTATTGATACATTAACAAAATAGCCGACATAGAGTCAAACAAATGAATTGTGTTGGGTTCAGATCTTTTGCCTAAACACATCTACGTCAATACAGCACATCATCAAATATGAAATGTCGGATCCGATAAAACGTGAATGCACCTTTACCTTCAGACACTAGCGGAGATCGGGGGATCATGGGACTGATCATGACCCGAAGATGACGATTACTGACAGATGAAGATTCAGGAATAACGGGTTAAAGTTCCTTTCCACAACTATACCACAGCATTTAAATATGTTTCTGAACTCACAATCCTCAACAGTTTGTCTATGCTATGGCCAATATCAGCTGTTCCTACACATGCACAGTATAATTTTCAAAATTTTTCAAATTTGCCACTGTGTGGATTAATACTGATTGTGTGGCATTGTTATTACCTGGGGTTAGGTTTAAGAGCAGAGTAATATGCTGATGTTTAATTGCATTGCTTTGCTTGGGCTCTCACATACTCTGTGCTACTTCATAACCATAGTGGGCGTTTCTCTTGCTCTGAACCCAGTCAACCAATCACAACAGACTGAGTCATCATACCAATCAGCGCTAATTAGCCTCACGCAAAGGAGTGGTTTGGGAACAAATCAATTGCTGAACAAATAATATAGGAGCCACTGGGATAATTAGGTAAAAATAAATGCATATCATAAGACAATGAAAGTGTTTTTTCACCTTGCATGCAAATTAACCTGTTGTTGGAAACCCCTAAAACCAAAATATGACAATTTATGATGCATAACAGAGGCTCTTTAACAAACATGGTCGATTGAGTGGGCGATTGTAAAGATTATTATTATTATTATTTAGATATGTGTAATAAAATGACAGCAGCATGCACAGTACCTATGCTGCTGACCTATGCTGTCAATATGACTCAAACTACAAAACAAAAGCAGAAAATCACTCACTGTTCTTGACTGAGTAACAGTAGTAGCTTAATAAGAATGTGGTAGTTCTTACTTATCTGTGCTAATAGGGTATCAATAAGGCATCAGTGCTAATCATCATTAGTTTGTATAATACTTAAAACAAACATTCCACTTCAGTCTTGTATTATAGCATGCTTTAGTATAGTGTTTTCTGTCGCATTTCTTTTTCATCAGAAAAGTGTATAAGCGAGGAGCAATACTTGAGCATGTCTGTTTTATAAAGCCAGAGAATTTATAGCTTGAAGGCCGAATATCCTTCTTCTCTACAATGATCCTTAAAGACAGATTGGCTATTAAAAGATGAATTGTGTGTGTATAAATCAGAGCAGTGGCCATATTTCCACATACGGGCTGTGCGGAGAGAATATATTTGGGTCTGTATAACTCAGAGGTTGTCAAATGATTGATAATTGGGTTGGAGGTTTGCTCTGATGAAAATGATAAGTGCATGTATTAAAAAGCAGCTAACCGCATAATCATGCTACAAATGCATTAAAAATTAAGATCATTTGTGCTGACCACACAGCAAATACACTGTTGAATAATACAGAGAAGAGTATTTTAGTCAAGCATTTGCAATCTAGTCTTAGACAATATTGTTTTAAAATGACTTTAATTGTGTAATGGATGCTGTCTAGTAAGAACTGTGTAAACCTCATTTGCATGATCTAAAGAGGTGAAGTAGACACTAGAGGCACAGTTTTTATCTAGAGAATGGATGCTAGAGAATCTAGTACAAATCCTACTGAGGCTCCGTTTACACTAATATGTTTTTGTTTAAAAAGCATAAGTTTTGTTACGGTTATGCCTTCTGTACACAATACTCCAGAGTTTTCAATCTCTGAATATTGATTATTTTGGAAACGCTAAAGAGGTGCTCCATGTCAGTGTGAATTGGGGAAATCTGAAAACTGAGGCATGGCTGCAGACATTCGCCTAGCTGATTGGGGCTTTTTCTTAAAATTAAGTTCAGTCTTGCATCCTTTGCTTGTAAGTTCAGACTTCGCAAGTTGGATATGGAAAACAAACTCCCAAGGAATCGTCACTAAAGCTTTCAAAGGAAACAGTACTTTATAATGTCATTCACATTAAATTAGCTACATTGTATTACTATCTTAACAATAAAAGGAAAACAATATTTGATATTAGCAACTTAACAGACACCAAAAAGGTGAGGTGTTGTGTAGCTACATGTTTATTTCACTGTATGCATATTTATAACAAAACAGAGCCTATAACATAACTGCCTCCTTTCATTTTCTTTAAAAATTATTAAGATTAGTTTTAATAATCAACAATGGCCAATATAAAAGTATAAAGAACAATAAGTTTATGCATTATGGTAAATAAAGGCGGACAATCAGTCAAATGTGCAGAATCAGTGTGGTGACATAAATTAATATATTAACTTATCTTTGAGCTCAGCCAAAACTCGTTACCTGAGAACAAGTAATAGATTCAAAAGACCAGAGTAAATATCACATTTAACATAGTGAGATGAGATCCAGCAGTATATCCATGAAGAACTGTCTGACATGCGCTGCTCTCACCTGGGAAAGTGTGCTCAAAGCACCCACTGACTGCCTGGAGCTCAGACCTCTGCATACGCTGTGGCACATGCCAGATTGTGTGTGTGGTCATGTGATGTGCGTTTTTATCGGTGTAGTGTGAACGGAAATCTTTTCTGAAAGGCTAGGTGAAATTCCGGTGTGGACGTGGATTGCTTTTAATCTAAACACCATTTTAAAACTAAATCGTATTAGTGTATAAGAGCTAAGAGCTGGAGGAGTAGAATTGTAGGGACAACACTGGTGTCTTGAACAGGTGTGGGTAACTGTGACAAAGTTTAGCTTCTAAGAACTGTGGAGGCAAATTGGTAATTATGTATAAGTGTGCTGTAAGTGTGCCAATTGGTAAAGTTTTTTCCTTGCCGCTGTCGCCACTGACTTGCATGGTTCGAGACTTGTAGAGCTGCGCATTGATGGATATACTCTTTAGTGTTTGGACGCTCAGTAGTAAATATTAAAACACTGAACTCAACTAAACTGAACTGAACTTAAACTCTAAAAACTGAACTGACACTGTGTCAGTTCACAATAATTTTCTATGTATAATCTTCAATGTATCTTCTATAAGCTGCCTTGACAGTCTAGATTGTAAAAGGGCTATACAAATAAAAATGAATTGATGTGAATTGAATTAAATTATACTAATGCTGTGACCTGCATGGGAGTGAGGTTAAGAGGAGTAAGTGTAACAAACACTAGTTAGTAAGAACAGGAAACTTACTTGCATAATTTGAAGAAGCACCCTATTACTAGTGTCTGTAAGGGCACTAAGTGTACACTATAGCATTATCTACTGGAGCTGAGCATTTGTTTGATGTTGTTGTCATTGGAAGCACCACGTTTAAAAACAGCATTAGCGTAGTGAGGCATGCTGAACATGTGTTTTAAAGAGCGATTACTATGGGTTTTTGAAAATTACCTTTCATGTAGTGCGTAACATGGCTCTAAGTGAAATGAAATATCTACACAGCAAATTTTAGATAGTAGATTTAACTACCTTGGAGTTAAAATTAACACTCCCTCAGAGTTTATATGGGAACCACTATAAGTGTTAAAAATAACACTTTTGAAAGTGTTAACATTGTCAACACCAAGAGAGTGTTAATTAGCAAACTCTTATTGTGTAAAATATCTGTTAAATTTCCGAAAAAATACCAGCAGCTGTGGTTGCCAGAATCTTTCTGTGAAAAACATGGAAGTTTTATATAACTGTATAAATTTACAAAAAATAACCATATTTCATGAACTAATACATTGTTCATTTTACAAAATTATAGCTTAGTGCAAAAAAATGTAAAGTCTTTAGATGCAATAATGTTTTCATGTGTGATGGCAAGTAGCAAACTGATTTTGACAGCATTAGTAACTACACAGTTACCTTTAAACAAAAGAAGATGCAGCCTAACATCAAATTTTCTCAGTTCATCTTGGACTTGAACAGAGACGCTATTATCCTCCGCAATGGTGACACAAAAACCGTTTTGCTATTTTTCTTTCTTTTTTTTCATTTTTAGATTTTACGGAAAAATACCAGCAGCTGTGGTTGCCAGTAATCTGCTGTTTTTCACATTCATAAATTCAGTTTACAGAATATTTCTGTTAAAAGCACATTCAACAGTCTGTATTTTTTATCGATCTCACACTGCAAATTTTAGATTTGGTAGATTTAACTACCTTAGAGTTAAAATTAACACTCCCTCAGTGTTTATATGGGAACCACTATAAGTGTTAAAATAACATTTTTGAAAGTGTTAAATTTTTTAACACCCAGAGTGTTAATTAGCAAACTCTTATTGTGTAAAATATCTGTTAAATGTATGTCAAAATACTGGCAGCAGTGGTTGCCAGTAATCTGCTGTTTTCAACATTTTAGATTCGTAAATTCAGTTTCCAGAATATTTCTGTTAAAAACAAATCCCATTGTCTGTATTTTTCATTCGAACACACGTAAGCCTTAAATTCCAGAGCAAAATCCTCACTAGTGTCCTCACTACAGAGGGCTGAACACTCACAATTAGACACAATTAAGTGTCTAAATAAAGGAGGATTGAGAATTGTTGATGAACAACTGTTAACAAGCAGAATCACTGAAGGACAGAAAAACACAAGCCAAAACCAAAGATGAAATCAACTGAGAAAAAAAAACTCTAAATAAAATAATAATCAATAAAAATAAAACAAATTACACAATAAAAAATGTTATTTTTCAACATCTTTAAAAAAAACTCATCACATTAAACAACTTATCATGGAGCTTCACGGTCCGTGTACGTTTTGTTCATCTGTTTTCCATTTTCAAACGGAATAAAGGAAATGGAGAAAACGGCCGTTTTTCCGTTTTTCTTTTGCTCACGAGAAAACGAAAAAACGAGATTTTGGCTGGATTTTCGTTTTTTGGTTTAGGGTAGGAAAACGGATAAACGACTTTAAAATTCATTTTACACATGTAGGCGGTGCTGAAACGCCCACTTTCCTCTAATTGGTCAACCAAATCTGCGCTCGTGACGTCACCCTCAAAATAAAAGCCTTACACGCAGGCTTTTAATTATTATTATTTAATTATATATTAACTAAGTTTACATATTCTATCATTTGAACCACACACAGTTAGCAGGCTTACATTCATTGCGTATGTATAAATTAAATAAAAACGTAAATCAGCAGTATTCTTAGACATTTGTCATTAAAATAAGGTCATAGTTCACTGCCAAGCTTCTTGCTGCTGTGCACCTGATGCTGAGCAAAGATAGCCATTTCCGAGCAGCACCTGGTTTACATGATTGTTTCAGAGCTATTGTAGGCCTAAATAATAGCCTACTCTGTATAAAATAATAATTTATTATTATTATTATTATTATTATTATTATTATTATTATTATTATTATTATTATTATTATTATTATTATTATTATTATTATTATTAGGCCTATTATTATTAGTATTGTTATTATTATTATTATTTACTTAGTTATTCAATGGTTGTAAGAACACATTGGACCCTGCATGGGGCTATAATAAATGGTACCATTTGTTTCTATTGGATTTTCTCCTATTTTAATTTAATATATGCCTTTAGCCTATTGTAAATATTTATTTGATAATTAATACTTTTTTATTGCATCGTCAAAGTAGGCCTGTCTTATTATTATTATTTTTTGTTATTATTTTGTCGTTGTTGTTGTTATTATTATTGTAGCAGGGACATAGCCACAGGTGTGGCAGAGTGTGCTGATGTCACCCAAAGTGGCATCTTGCACCTGAAAATAGATACCTTCGCGCTCAAACGCACGCAAAAAACTTGCACAGGCAAAAGTAATGATGAATGTGTTGAAGGAAAAAAAACATTCTAATTATTTGTTAATAAAATAGTGCAACATTATTCTCAGTCAGTGTAGGCTGAAAAAATTAAGATCGCCAGCATTTCAAGGGTGGTTTTATTTTTAGTTCATTGCTGTGACGCGCTATTTCACTAAGGCTGCATGAGACTGCGCATCTTGCTTATTTTCTCTATTTTACATACAGAACATATCATACAGTCCAGGTTCTACCGTTCTAGTGAGTGTGGGACATTGCTTTACAGTGGTAAAGTGGATTATTTCTTGGCAAATTCATAATGATTCACTTTGTTTAGTAATACATTTCATAGTTATAAAATAACTACATTTCAAGAATATGTTAACACTTTCAACTATTTAGGATTATTTATTGCATCAAAAGTAATTTCAAAGTAACATTAAATGTACGTATAAACTGCTTAATTTGTGTGTGTAAACACCCTAGATGCAAAAGGCTTATTCAGACCAGAATAGGCCTACTAAATGCAACGGTCAATGTATGTAAACTTATGACCTAAAATGTCTTAAATGACTAAATTTAAGTCTTTTTAAGTTTTTAAATAATTTAAGTTTAACATAAATGATTTAAACTTTAAACTTCAAATTAACAGAGTATGGCAAATAATTTTTTTATTAAATGGAGGTCAGGTGTCTATCTTAATTATAATTATTAAATATTATGACACTATAATTCAGTGGTGTATTGGAGAGTACGCACCTTTTAATTAATTAATTTTAAATAAGTGGTTTATCCTAAATAAAATGCAATGGGATCGGTGTGCAATGAATAGTTTGAAAACCCCTGGTTCAGACTAGACGAGCTAGCTGTCTGTGCTCTGCGCTAATAACTTGGCATTTGCTCTTTTCGGTGCTGCCAGATGCATTTATAGTGCATAAAAAATAAAAAAGGTAATTCGGTAAAGCGCGCGATGCGCGCAGAAATAAGCGCACTATATGCATATGTCGAATTAAGTTCTCTTTTTCTTTAATCAAGACTTTTCCATTCGAGGAATTACAGTTATTAATAGCTTAGTCCTTATAAACGATCAGTTTATAAAATACACAATTTACGGATCAAGCCTAATGAAGAATAA
This sequence comes from Danio rerio, assembly GCF_052040795.2. NCBI lineage: Eukaryota > Metazoa > Chordata > Actinopteri > Cypriniformes > Danionidae > Danio > Danio rerio. The sequence continues at coordinate 18,293,089 of NC_141021.1, forward strand.
GAAGAATATGCAACGCATTATGATCCTTGAATGATCAGAGCGCATTTATATAAACTATATATTTTATCTAATTCATAAACATTAAAAAACATTACACATTTAAAATAATGGAACATTATATGTTATAAAATCTAAACTATTATTTAGGCTACAGGCTAAATAAAGGCGCCTTTTCGGGGCTGTTCATCGCGTGCGTCAAAGAAAAGACATGACACAATCTCTATAAAAACTTGTTGTTTATTTACAATATCTAAAGGGATATAAAACATCTAACATGCATCTCCATTCTCAACGAGTTTCTGTGTTCTGCATCCTTCACAGACCGAGGTCTCATTCCGAGGTAATCTGTAAATATTCTCGTTTGGTTCTGGCACATTCTTGATTAAAGGTGAAACTGACCGGCGCAACGGATGATTTGTCATCTAGGGTGACTAAAGTTATAATACAGGTTATGGAACTATTTTACTTTAATTTCATATTATTATTTTATTAAACAAACAAACCAGTTTTTGTTTTGGCTCTGCATGCAGCGTATTGGATCTTTGAAGCATTGCACTTCAAATGTTATTCCTTTTTTTTTTTTTATTGTATTTTTAATATTTTTAATTATACAACACAAAATTGGTTCTAAACAGATACATTTTCCTATAGGCTATGATGAAGTATATTTTTGTTCACACAGGTCCTATTTAAAACTGTGTGGATGGATGATTTGTTTCTCCGTGAAAATCACTCATTTAATAAGCAAAACAGGCCAAAATGTTGTTTAGCTTGCGTCAAACTGGATGGACAATTTACAAACATACTGAATACAAAGGCTGGTTATTTTATGCAATGAGGGACAATAGGCCTATTACAAATTAAAGAAAATTATTTGCATATTAAAACGAAAATATATAATACAACAACAGATCCTACCTCATAAGAAATGACTTTAGATAATGTAAATAAGCATCAAGTTTTTTTTTTTGAGATTGTGTGTCTAATTCAGTAGTGTAGTGCGTTCGCGTGGGTTTCCTCCGGGTGCTCCGGTTTTCCCCACAGTCCAAAGACATGCGGTACAGGTGAATTGGGTAGGCTAAATTGTCCGTACTGTATAAGTGTGTTTGTATGTGTGGATGTTTCCCAGAGATGGGTTGCAGCTGGAAGGGCATCCGCTGCGTAAAAACTTGCTAAATAAGTTGGCGGTTCATTCCGCTGTGGCGACCCCAGATTAATAAAGGGACTAAGCCGACAAGAAAATGAATGAATAATGTGCAATACTAATTTAAAATACGTATCACTAACCTTATATGTGAAATAGCAGGGCCCGCTGTAGCACTTTCTCAAGAAGAGCAAATGTCAAATTATTAGCGCAACGCACATGTAGCGAGCTCATCTGTTTGTCGGAACTACTAGACACAATTTTTTTATCAACTATAATGTGTTTAATTAGTTATTTTGAAATTTATTTCATTATTCCAGCAATAATTGTTGAGTGAAAGAATGCGCTAGAAATATGCATTGCGGCTCCCTTTATTGTACAGGCTTATTGCACTTAAACTTTTTTAGGTTCGGCTCTCGAATTAGTAAGGTTATGAGTAAATGTTATTTAAAATATTTAAAGCCTGCCATCTAGCCTACAATAACAGCAAATTTAATAATAAAAAAAAAAATAAGACAGGCCTACTTTGGCTTTGCAATAAAATAGTATTAATTATCAAATAAATAATTACAATATATAATTAAAATAGGAAGAAATAAATGAAAACAAATGGTACCCTTTGTTTTTATAGCAGGGCCCAAAGTGTTCTTATTCTGGTTCTGCTAACAACTGTTAAAAAGAAGAAGAAAAAACACCAAACAATAATAACACTAGTAACTGATAATAATAATAATAATAATAATAATAATAATAATAATAATAATAATAATAATAATAGCAATTATTATTATTATTATTATAAAGCCCTTGCTCTGAAATAATCATGCAAACCAGGTGCTCCTCGGAAATGGCTATCTTTGCTCTGCATCAGGTGCACAGCAGCAAGAAGCTTGGCAGTGAACTATGACCTTATTTTAATGACAAATGTCTAAGAATACTGCTTTACGTTTTTATTTAATTTATACATACGCAATGAATGTAAGCCTGCTAATTGTGTGTGGTTCAAATGATAGAATATGTAAACTTAGTTAAAATATAATTAAATAATAATAATTAAAAGCCTGCGTGTAAGGCTTTTATTTTGTGGGTGACGTCACGAGCGCAGATTTGGTTGACCAATTAGAGGAAAGTGGGCGTTTCAGCACCGCCTACATGTGTAAAATGAAATTTAAAGTCGTTTATCCGTTTTCCTACCCTAAACCAAAAAACGAAAATCCAGCCAAAATCTCGTTTTTTCGTTTTCTCGTGAGCAAAAGAAAAACGGAAAAACGGCCGTTTTCTCCATTTCCTTTATTCCGTTTGAAAATGGAAAACAAATGAACAAAACGTACACGGACCCTTCACCTATTACTGACCAGTGACTTTATTTCTGTCATGTGAACAAAAGCTCTTAATGAAATTTCCGTTGTTCATTTGAAGTCACCATGATAGAGGACAGAGTCTGCTTTAGTCAGGCTCTTCAACTTCTTACTATAAATGTCTTTTATTTTGGCTGCTATAGATAGTGTTAATTACACTATTTAAACATATAGCATGGAAAACCGAAAGAAAATTAAAGTGTCAGTCTGAAGAGTTTATTTATGATATCACAGCCATCCTTTCCTGCTTGTTTTCTAATTCAATATCATATTAGTTATGTGTGAGAAATAAATAATATACATAAATTAAACCACTGAAGCTCCAATAAAATAAAAACAATATTTACAATGGGAATGTTTGATCTATGGCAGAACTCAAAAACACACAGACATCAATATTTAGTCTTTGAATCTCAATCATGGTGACAAACAAAAAAATAAAATCAAGTAAAAAAAAAAAAAAAACACTGCTGAAATATCACCTCCCAAAAACAACACAAAATAAAGGAAAAGAAAGATTATAAGAACATAAAGCTGCATAATTTATTCATGCTGCAATGCATGCTGGGAGCTTTGTACTATGCTGGCACCCAGCATGCATTGCGGCATGAACTATGCAGCTTTTTTTTTTTTTTGTTCATATGTTGATTCTTGATGTCTGTGTGTCATAAAGAGCAAGCTGGAGCTTGAATGTTTAGTGCATGACACTCTAATTATTAATTGCATCCTAATTGTTTGTTGGATTTTCTATGAAGAGCAGCAGACTGCCAGTAGTATTGTCCCATGCAGCTTTAATATAACTATATTTGCATATCTTTATGAATCAACTTAACAAACACCTGAAATTAAATCTATAATAATTAAGCATAAAGAGTATAGTTTCTCTTGACCTTTCTTGCTATAGCTAATGAGTTTTAGAAACATGGCTATAGCAGTCAGAGAAATATTATATTATAACATTATAAGAGTAAAACTTCAAGAGCTCAAATAAGCAGCCTCTGATCTCTATGATGGTGAGGTCAAATGAAATATTTTTAATAAAAAAATCTAAACCTCTGTTCATTGTCAAATATTCTTACAGAAATTAAGTCAAACTGTAATCAGTGAAGCTGCTTATACTATTATTTAATGGAGTTGTTTAATCCTCTGTTTTAATTCAGTTGGTTTGGTGTGAGGCTGTGTCTGTAGTTTTATTTCTTCCTTCAATTTCTTATTCCTTCAGTGATTGTGCTTGTTAACAGCAGGTGTTCAACAGCAGGTGTCTGAATTCACTTATTTGTGGTCATTCACTCTGTCTAGTGGGCTAAACTAATTGATCAATTTAAGGGCCAGGTGAATGAGGGTGTGGCGTGATTTCAGACACTCTGATTAGTTTCTCAAATACAAGGCTTTTCTACAAAGGTAGATACATGTTACTCTGTATGACAAGGAGGCAAATCAGCTTCTAACGCCGAGAGGGTTATTTTACCTTTATCTAACTCTAGAATTTTAACACTTTACTCTGAATTACCACAACACTTGAAATTTAACACCAATGAATTTGCTGTGTAGCTAAGGCTTAAATCTGAAAGTATGCCACGTTTAAAACTATTGATTCATCTATAAAAGAGTCAACTCATAGTGCTTCAAATGAATGAACAACGAGTCTTTAGCCGTGCCGGCGTGACATCGATACGGAAGTCAAGCTCCACCCATTTGTTGCACGTGCAAACCTGGGAAAATTGAAACCTTCGGCCCCGCCAACAAACACACTAGCAAGAAGAAGAAGAACACTGTAGCACACCCTGGTTGAATCATGTCGAGAAGACGCTGTGCTCAGCTGGATATTATTTGAAGTGTGAGGGAAAGTTAGTGTCATTTTCCCTACCCAAAGATGAAACTGTGAAGAGTCAATGGTTGAGGTTTATTTTTGCAGAAATACCTCAGCATTATAGCCCCAGCCTTGCGCTGTTTTCCTGTCATTTTTCTGACAAGTGCTTCAGCAGTCTGCACGCTTACAATGAGGCCGTTGGCGGTTCGTTAAAGGAAGGATCAGAAAAGACTATATGGGACTTTGTCAGAGCTTGACAGGAGCTTTACAGTACACAGTTCATAGATCAGTTTCTTCCTCCATTTCACAAGTGTAAATAAGTGCGATTAAAATCATTACCTCCTTGTTTTCTCTAGCTTTCAAATTATGTATTTAATTGTGTTTTGTTACTTGTAACCACCCCACGCGGCTTGTACTGTATCTGGTTAATTCTTTATATTCTCATATCGCGTCTAAAACCATTTACAAAGAAATACCAAAACGGGAGGGTAGCGGTAGATGGGTCTGAAACACGGTAGACTCCCTAGAAAAAATGGGAGTGTTGGCAGATATGCTCACATACACTCTGCACTCTGACTACTTCATATATATTGTCGATAAGCCGTGGTGGGCATTTCTCTTTGAACGCTGTCAGCCAATCACAACAGTCTGTCATCGGTCCAATCAGTGCAGATTAGCCTCACGCAAAGGAGGGGTTTGGGAACAAATGAATCGCTGAACGAATCGTATGGGAATCGCTGCATAATTAGGTAAAAAATAAATGCATATTATAAGACAAGGAATGCGTTTTTTAACCTTGCATGCATATCAGCCTGGCATGCATATCAGCCAGTTGTTGGAGACCCCCAAAACCAAAATAAGCTACTTTTTAATGCATAATAGGGGCTCTCTATTTTTTAAAAGTGCCGACAGTTTTAGATGCGGTCGCAAAAATGATTAGGAGAACACTCACCCTTAGTGTGACCATTCTCATTCCTGAGATGTCAGTTTAAATCCTGTTAAGAATAGGCAATTACACTGACAACAATGCTAAATTGGTGCTGTGATCAAAGTGAAAATTATGGAAAAATAAAATAAAAACAAGTATTGAAGGACAAGAACACTCATGGCTACAGTGAAGTTAAAAATGCAATGAAAAGATAATGCAATAATTAAAAGATGTCATGTCTCAGATGCACCCATCTCAATAATGGGCAAAACACATACTGTATAGTCCATTTTCATTAGTAAAAAACCTTGTAACTTCATTTGAGCTTGATTTTAGGGAGATGTTAATAATACAGTGACACATAGAAGTGTCTAAACATAACTTTGATGAATTATTTAATAAATAAAGATTTTTGAACCCATTTTGTTTTCTTTTGTATTATAAACAGTTTGGACCATCATTCAATATTTCAAATTTTGGTGCTGATGCAAAACCAGTGAAGAGCAATAGTTTAGTGCATTTGTGTAGGGATTATTTAAACTGTCAGTGAGATACAATTGTACACTCTTTAAGTGTTTACTGAGTGGGCTGATTCTTCACCGTGTTTGAAATGCCTCTGTTGATTTCATCTCGGGGAGGGATATAAAGCAAACAAGCCCATTTGATAGAAGTTTAGGACTCTACATCACAGATGTTCATTACTGCACACATTTGTCCACTCTCATATAAACGCATTTATTAATTAAAATACATCTGTATGTGCAGTGTAAATGATTAAAAAGCAGAGCATATGGTTCAGTAATTAAGATATGTGGTCTCTCTCTCTCTCAGTACTGCCAAACTATCAGGTGCAAATGGGAGTGATTTGAAAGCCAGGTGTCCACTGGTACGGTGGTCTAAAACATTGCATTACATTTGAAAGTTTCTCCATGTTCACATGCTGTATTGCAGTTTGTTGATCCCAAATGAGCTTGTGATTTCTCTAATTTAATTTGCAGATCATAAGTTTACTTTCTGTGTGTGGTATATCAAACAAGCATTTTAGAGATTTAAATGAGAAAGCTGGGCAAAAGAGCATGCGTTCAAGTGCATAATGGGTTTTGGAGTGCACGGTTGAATATGTTTATATTAGCAGGGCAGTCTTTGAAAGGGGTTTAGGACAGACTGTACATTCATAGCCTGCTGGTGGAAAGGAAGTTTCGGTTGATGCTATTAGAGAAGAATTGCTGCATTGTTTTAATGACCCTTCTACTGGCTAATGTTAAATTGATTTTGAGTGCTAATTATGTAGGAAATGTTCTAATTCTTGAAAGCAAAAGAATGAGCGATTATAAACTAATTATATAAATAGGAAAAACAAATAAATTAGCATAATAACTAAAAATCAATGACATACTAATTTACAGTACGTCTATGCTATAGGCGTGTAATTCTACATGGATTTTAAATCATGTTAAGTTCTGTCTGTTTAAGTGTACCATGAAGAGTGAAACCATTATAATAAAATGCAGATAGCTGTATATTCATGCTAGAAATGTCACAAGTTTAATAGTATTGAAATGACTATATAGTTTACTAATAGTAAATATTATTTTGTTTCAGGTCAGAATTCGATTTTACAAACAACATATTACCATGCAAAAATTGTTACTCATAAAAAAGTTTAAACCAGCAGGCACAAGACGTCCACATGTTGTTGTACCTCACTGTCGTGGGGACATTGCATTTTGTTTGGAAATGGAAATCTGGTTGACGTCAGAACCCATCTTCAGGCCAATGTCAATGTCCAACCTAAAATCAACCAAATATCAACAGCTAATGATGTTACAGCTTTTGTGTGGAAGTTACCACTATAACTCTATCAGACGTTGGATTTTGTTTTCCATACTTGATGAATAAATGTCAGTATTAGTATCAAAATAGTCTGGGTTTAAGATGTTGGATTTCAATCACTTTCCAACACAACCTAAAATCCACCAAATATCAACGTCGTTTGACGTCATTATTCGACATCAAAATAACGTTGTCACCTGACATCACAACCTAAATCTAACCTAATATTAATGTCTTATGGCATTGTGTGCCTGCTGGGATAATGCTGTAAAAGTAAAATATACAAGATATTCTCAAATAAATGCCACTCAATGTCCACAGTTAAACAAATAAATTAGCTCAAAGAAGTCTTCTTTTTTTTTTCCTCTCAAAAAAAAAAAAAAAAAAAAGGAAGTCATTTAACATTTGACTAGAAAATAAGGAATACAGGGCTAACAGAAAATACATAAAAGGTATAATTCAATCTTCAGATCCAGAACTATCATTTCAGAAAATAGTGTGTCATCTTATTCCATTTTCAGACAAAAGAAAAAGTATCTGAAAGGCATGAAGAACAGACTTGTTTGCTTCTTTCATGATTTACTCACACTTATCTTGTTTTCCTTTGAAACACCAAGAAAGTTAGCAAATACACTACTTTTTTATTCAATGAAACACAGTTTACAATGTGAGATAGATAGATAGATAGATAGATAGATAGATAGATAGATAGATAGATAGATAGATAGATATTTGTCAATTTGTCCCATATTCTTTCATTGAATGAATGTGGTTTTGCCTTGTCCCACACACTGCTCAGCCAAATTCAGTCGAAAAAGTAGGTAAATTAGATAAAATGAAAAAGATTCTGAAATATTCTGATGTATTTAACAAGTTTTTTGATAAAATAGGTAATTTTGATAACTTTTATTTTGTTTTCATAATAGTAATAAACAGTTTGCACATGTCCTTGAGATTACTGTCCACCCTGTGATGATGTGATAAATACCGCTTTAAGAAACCCTCTGATGTACTCATTGGCATCCCCATGCCCATTTTGCCTATCTTCAGAGGAAGACATCTGCTGTGCACACAGTAAATATCTACACTTAAGTTTTCTATTTGTCCTCATATTGTGTTTGAAACTGAATGTTGTCAACTTTAACATGTCCACTCTGTCATAGTGAAATATTAACTAACATTTAAAAAAATAATAATAAATAAATAAATAAGAATGTCTCCAGAGCACCCGGAGGAAACCCACATGAACATGGGGAGAACATGCAAACTCCACACAGAAATGCCAACTGACCCAGACAAAACTCGAACCAGTGACCTTCGTGCTGTGAGGTGAACGAGCTAATTACTGCACCAACGTGTCACCCAGGTTGGACATATGCATTGTTATTTATTTATTTATTTTGTATTAGTCATTTAATTGTTAATTTGTAAATGTTTTATGTTACAACATTTATACACACATACTACACCAATAGATGCAATACATGAGTGGACAATACACAACTTTTGGCAATATCTGCCTCAGTCTGTATTAAAGATATCCTTTAAAAGTATATATAATGAAGCTCATTGACTGTTTGAAATAAAAAATAAATGCCAATGTTCCTCCTGTCATCTTGTTTTCCACCGTCATGTTAAAATTATTTATGAACTTAGCAAAAAATTGTATGTGAATTCTTAATTAACAAAAAAGGGCCAGTTAATATTGTTTGAGCGTTTGACAAAATATTTTAGATCTTGGATTTTATTTTGAAAGGAACGTGCAACGACTGCATATTTTATTGTGAAATAATTGTTTTGTTCATTATTTCATCATTATCAGTATACTTTTTCCATAATCTAAAAAGTTGTGTTGGTAAAGGGACACATTACCTTTGTAAAAAAAATAAAATAAATAATAATTAAAATCACACTGCAATGATAATTTAACTACACTACTTTGAACTTGTCCATGACAGGGTTGGGACAATTTAAGATTTGTTTACTGTTTGTCTGCTTGCAGATTATTTATAAAAAGTGCAGAAGCCTGACCAACATTAATTTCTTACAGCCTAAAGGCCTGTGGACACCGAGACGTTTTTTTGCTCGCGTTTTCTGTCTATGTTTAACGCCTCATGACTAAATAAAGGGCGTCAATGTGATCGTGCACACCAACATGCAAAACGCCAGGCGCAAAAGCGTCATTAAAAAAAAAAAAAGCCTCATGCTCGTTTTTTTGTTTTGCGTCAAAACCAATCAGATCGGCACTTTAGTTCTTGTGCGCAGAGCTGCTGAAGTTACCGTAAACAGCACTTGGAGGCGCTCAAGCGCAAAACTGTCAATGCAAACGCACATAGAAGAAGATGCCAAGAGCCGATATGAATGTTTAGCTGCTTTTTGCTCTTGTGAACAATAATAATTTCTTCATTGCTAGAGCTGAAGCTGCTACTTGAACCATCCATGCTTGTTCGAGTCACCAGTAACTATAACAACAAGGGTGTGAACTTCCTCTCCTCCTCTTCTTGTGTTATAAACGGGTGTCAGAAGCTTAAAGTTGTGTAGCACCATCTAACGTCAAAGAGTGATTTTGCGTACTCTTCATATTGACGCCAGTGAAAAGCGATTGAGTTTGAATATGGAAAAACGCTGACCATAAACGCAAACGAAGCGTCCCGGTGTGTAGAAACCTTAATTAGTTTTTCTCATTGGCTTTGGTGAATTTCTCACAACACTATTTACATTTGCACAACAGTTAATGCATTTCTCAAAACAATTAGTACAAACTGCAAAACCTAGTTGATAACCTGCAATTGCGTGTCTCTTGCTCAAAATGGATAGCTCATTCCTCAAAAGGAAGTATTCACTTTGTCATGTTTTCATTATGAGAGTTTACTCTGTACATTTTTTCAAATGCAAAAAAGTTAGATTTTAGTGACGTTTCCGAAAATACTCAAGACAGCACTATATACTATTTGCACAGCCATTTGAAAACTACAGTAAAGTTAGACATCTCTGCATTTAGTGAGGTATCCGAGTACAAGACACTGAATATGTATGTTGCACATATTTACATCATATGCTCTTTGCAATTCTAATTTATTCACAGCATTGTGCAAAAGAATATATGCACCTTTATTTACAACAAACATAAACTTTCTTTGGGTAGAGCTGTGTACAACAACTATATTGCAGTACATATCGGAACTGAATTTTCAACACATATTGTACATCTGTAAATCATTCATTAAAGTGTTCAAATTAAACAGACAGGAAAATAATTTTTTTTTTTTTTTTAATAAAGCTTGCTTGACAGATTTTGACAAGTTGTTCTACAGTTGTATGTAATGTTCAAGTATTGAAATGAGAACTATTACTTGTATATGGAATGACTATTCAGCAATCACAAGTTTAGTTAAGAAACTGCTACTATGTTGTGCACAAATGACTAATTGTTTTGAGAAATGCATTACCTGTTGTGTAAATGTTAATAATGTTGTGAGAAATGCACCAAAGCGACTGAGAAAAACTGTAATACAATGTGTAAAACTATTTGGTGAAACATTTTTTTTTACTAGTGTTACCGGTTACTTCCGCTTTTCGTCTAGGGTTGGGTAAGGTAAATAACTAAGAAAATTAAAATTTAAGGAAAAGTCCAAATTAATGAATTGTGTAAAGCTTAAATAAACCAAAATTGAGGGAACACTTCTATCCTCTGCCTCAGAAATGTGAAAAACCACAAGAGTAAACTTAAAACTTTTATTCTTTTGTTCTCATTCAATAATCAATAAATGAAGCAGAAGTCTTAAGGAGAAGGATTAACCAAAACAACAAACAAAACAGATCTAGCTTAGGAGTTCTAAATAACCTAGTTTGAGGTAAAAAAAAAAGAAACAAAACAAAAAAGGCTTTCCTTAACTCCCTTACTATGAACAAACAGTCAAACAAATACAAAAATGAAAATGGCACCTTCTCTCTATAGTTTCATTTTGTAAATCAAAAAGTCAGATAAAGAAACAATACAATTACCTTTTAAATACCAGACAAAAAGTATATTTAAATCATACAACTAAGAAAGCAGACACACTGCCTGTAGAGTTCCACAACACAAGAGAAACACCAAGTTTCCTCAAAGACAAAAGTTAAATTGAACCCAATAGCTTAATAAACTTCTCTCAATATACAAAAGGATCAATACCGACAAAGTATGCAACAACCACAAGTCTGGATCAGGGGTTGGGTTGTCAAGTCTCCTTGGGTTGAGGCACACTGTTCTATTGTAGCAGCGTGATACTGCCACATGCTCCAATGATGAGCACCACCTGGGCCCAATCAGCTCTACCTAGTGAGCAGGCAGAGAGACACATTGGCTGTTTCTCAATTCCAAGAACGCAGAGAATGGACTTGCGTTCTTGTGGAGACCGGTCTTGCCAAGTGTCCTCGGAAGAACGAACTCAGGAGACCGCGAGGGCAGAGAATGCGTCCTTTGAGAAATGGGATGCTGCGTTCTTCCTGATGGTCATGTGACCTTCACGTGTTTTAAATGGAAATTATTTAAACATTACAGCACTCATACAACGATTTATTGTTTCCCCCCTCTTCAAAATATATACTTTGCATAAAAAATTATAAATATACTCTGCACAATATAAATAAAACACATTTTAATACGAATTTCAGCAAACAAACATCCTTAATGTGTTTATTCCTTTATTAAGATATTCATGTTAATGTTTACTTTCACCGTTTCATTTAGGGAAACTCCTGAGGTAAATAAGTGATAACTCAGAACTTTAATAATAAATCTAAATAAAATGCTGCACTTCCCACCTCCAGTCACAATGACTTCTGGGACTTCCAGAGTGAGTTCTGTGCTCAAGTCTGCATCAGTGCGTCCTCGATATCAAGATCACATCCAGGAAGTTTCACGCGTCCTCCCTACTTGCGGTCTTGAGTATTGGAACTGAACTTAGGCAGCTGATGATGACATTGCACGAGAACACGAGGACGCAAGACCGCTGAAGAACGCATATTGAGTAACAGCCATTGAAAGAGTAAAAGAGAAACACACAACATAACCACTCCCAATGGGCAGTAAACACACAAATAAACAATAATAATAATAAATACATCCAAGGGATGTAACACTAGCAATTTGCTCTATTCCAGTAGTGGGACATGTAGAGATGTAGGCCTACAGTATGTGTTTGAATTTGATCAGGTTTGCTAGTGTGTGTATGTGTATTAGGTTTCTGACCCTATAACCTCCAGGCCAGAATCTCCTCACTCGGCTCCACAAGTCTGCAAGATTGCTCTTTAAACACACATATTCTTCAATCCAGATCTTGCATTTTGAATGTACAATACGTGAAAGAGTTGTTGCAAAAAGACCCCTGAGTACCTGAGTGGAAATGCAAGTATTATAGAAAGAACATGCATTACATGCTTGAAAATATACATTACACGCATGCATTAGTGCACATCACTGAATTTCTGCACATATTGCAGCTAAGGTCAAAATGACAATTGACCTTTGATCCGATCATATGAGCCGAAGGCTGGTCTGCAATCATTCAATTCTCTTCCAAGAACAGATGATGGGGATGATGACGGTCTAAGGCACTAAAGCAAGGCAATGGAGGCTTTCAAAACTTGTACCTTTTGTGCCTTGGACATGAATGATACCTCAAAATTGTGACGTAGGAGAGGTTAGCTATTAGACTTTGACCTGGCAGAAGATGTCTTACATTCAATGAGAAATCTGAGCCAAAATCTAGAGACTAGGATATCATAAAGACTTGACAGCGGCCTCCTTTGAAGCAGGAAAACACTTAGCAACTGCACAGCAATGCAATAACAAGCACTCAGCACACATTTGCAACCCCATACCAATGCACTGGCAGCCATCCAGAACACTAGCAGTGCAGGTTTTGCAGGGGTAAGCACTGCTCACAATTTCTGCACGAAATGTAAAAAGTTAAATATTCCATGTGTGCAGGTTTCCATTTGAACTAAACGTCCAGCATTATTTGTGATGCTACATAAATTGCGTCATGCCCTTTTTATTGTAAATCTTGCTGGCTTCTGTGGATGTATTGCTTAACTTAAAAACAGTAATAATGTGCAGAAGAGAGACTCCCAAAGAGCTTGTTACACTTGTAGGGTCCAGCCAGTTGGTCCAATGACGGTATCCACTGGTGGATGAAGGTTCACTGCATGTTCGGTCTTTCCAGTGCACAATGTTGATTTATATTAAACTTAACTCATATCTGACTCCAATTTTAGTATGAGATGGTTTAAAATATTAATATATTTATCCTCGTTTTATCTGACTCCAATTATAAAACATTGAGAAGGTTATTTTGTTTCCTTTCACATTATTTTAGATTATGATTGAATATTCTCTTCGGTTCATCATTTTATGTTATTCTCGTTCATTGGGATCTCTATAACATCCTGAATCTTGTACCGGCCGAGTATACAATTTCTTAAGCACAAGCATGTCAGTCTTGGTCACTAAACAGGGGCGATTGACCGCTATCCTAAAAAGGCAGAACCCTACTTACTCAGATTAGGATATTTTTTATGCGGTCCCCATAGGTCTGCTACCTCCTAAATCAGACAGAGCTATTTAGTCATATAACGATCATTACTATAGAATTAAGCAGACCAGTCGTACTCAAACTAGTAGTAACTTTGAATAATCACTATACTATCTAAATAGTATTAAAAGTTTATCGGGTGAAGGACTATCCCCTTAGATATCCTTTTACAGCCTAAGTATACATGAATAAATGCCAATTTGTTAGTCGGAGCTCTAGAGACATCGTGTAACGTGCCGCAATGCTCCGTCTACCGTGTTCTAGTCCGCTACTAACCTGAACAGGGGCTTGTGGTGCTATGAAATTACCACAATCTACTAAAGATAATAACACGAACTCTGTTTGAATCATTCAAAACATAACAATTTATTAGTCAGGTAAATGTATTATGCCAATTCAATCAGTCAATTCATAAACGATCAATACAAAACATCAAATTATCAAAGATAAATCCAAGATGAAAAAGATGCATTCCTGACTTTGAAATATACATAACATGGAACAAGCCATGTTATGGGCTGATCTGGTTAGGCAGAATCGCCTTGAGCTTTTCTTAGCCCTTACCTTAAATAATCCGAGAATTCCCTCAAGAAAGGGGGTGTGAATGTATAACAAAAGGCATTCACACTTAGTGTCACACCCCTCACAGTGGTTCAAAAGATGCCTGAAGTTATATATTTATTGTTCTGATTATGTCTATTTCTGAGAGAATGAGACCATTGTACCAATCGCACTGAGACATTTCAAATGATATCAAACATGATAGTTAAAGTCAGTTTGGTTAATTCTAGAACATTCAAACATTGAAATGACCATATGTGTGAGTTAGGGGGATGAAGCAGACTCAGATGCAAATGCAGCAGGAACTGGTTTTTCCCGCATTCCTCCCTGGTGGGTTGTGAAGTCACCAGTCTCTGTTTTCAGCTCATGTTTTGAATTGTCAAAGATATCAGAATATTTGCAATATTTCAATTCTTACAGATAACCCCCATTTGATCCCGTGGGTCAGATATAAATGTGTCCATGGGGTCACTATGTATCCTTGTTGAGGTCGTTCAGGGGCAATTCAAGACAGTCTCTGCAGCATTATCAGTTGTAAGTCGTGTTCAGCAGGTAGCTAAACAGGTCCAGGCTCGTTTTCACCTCTTTTGATGAGCCTGACCCGAATGCACTGCTCATTCAGTCCATACAGGCCTTCATAGCTTCCACTGTGTCCTTCCCCTGACAAAAGTGTCCACGTCGTGTGGGCTTCTCATAGTCTGCTTCTTCTGATGAATCTGGTCATCTCCAGATATGCAGACATCGGCATGTGGGGGTCTACAGTGTGTATACACTGCCTTCTCTCGGACACCTAAACAGCAACTTGATGGCTCAGCGATTGAACAGTTATGAACTTGTGTCATTCTGCATTGGAGAAAGTCATGAGGTTAAGCATAAAATATATGATCAAAACATAAAAGTCAGCAAGTGCGAGTCGTACAACTGGTCTCAGGTCTCTTTCAATCTGTTTAAATGGTCCAATCAAAAACAGATAAGTCTTTGTCACCACTGAGATAGGGTATAATGATAGGGAGAATATTAAATATTCTTGGTTTGAATTACTCAAGGTAAAGCTATCAAAAGGTCAGTGCAACTTATTAAAACAGTATAACAGGCAGTATGCATCATAAAACATATCATCATGACAATACATTCAAATAAATGACATTCATTTTCAAAATGAAAAAAAAAAAAACTTGAAGATATTTGTCATACATGATAGTAATCACATTATTTAACCATATTTATGAAGGTATATCTATAATAATGTGTGTGTTTGTGTGTGTATGTTGTGTGTGTGTGTGTGTGTGTGTGTGTGTGTGTGTGTGTGTGTGTGTGTTTGTGTGTGTGTGTGTGTTTGTGTGTGTGTGTGTGTGTTTATGTGCGTGTGGGGGGGCTTGAACACAATTGATGGTATTTGTCAAATTTAAATGTCCTAGTGATTATTAGAAGTGTCCTCACTTCGGTTTAATTTTAATCACTTTAGCACTTATACCTGTTATTGGTGATAGATTGGAAAACCAGGGGCCCTCTGGTTTGTCAACCATCCCCACAACAGTCAGTGTATCTATGGCAAGTTCGCCTCTATTGAAGTTTTATACCATCAATTTGTTGTCAAAGCCATGCAAATGTGTAATTTCTTTTCAGCTGACAGAGGGTGTCAGAGGGTGTTTGTTGTCTCGTCTGTCATCAGATTAATTATTCTGTTCTATGTGTGTGAGGCTAATGTGTTTTGTTCGTATAAACATGGACAAAAGATCTTAACTAAAGAGATTTGACTCCTGGGTCTTTGAAGACTAAGGTGTTATCTATGTGCCTGGGTTTACCTGTGGCTATGTGTCAGTGTAATGCTCCGAACAATGGTAATCAACTTTTATAATTGTGTTGCAAAATTTTAGTCCTGTTTAACAGGGAGCCAGCATAAGAATGTGAACATGAGGTGTGTTCCGGCTCAAATTGATTCCATATAATATCTTTTACGGAGCATTTTAAGGTGCAATGTTCAACGCTGGATCCTGTAAAAAATGCATTTTCATGGTTAATTTAATTATCACACTCTATACTCCTGTTTGTGGTTCAAACTGCAGCTATACAGGGGATAGCAGAGTTTTCTACTTTTGGAGATCAAAGCATGAATTTCAACATAGTTAATTCCATTTTCATACAGGACATGTGGTTTAACATGTGTATAGTATAAAAACAAATTTAAAAATGCCACCAGGATTCGTGACAATAGAGTCTGTTGCTATTGGTCTTTGCAGGAACAATGCAGTAAAGTTCTTTATCGCCTCTAGGTAACCAAGGTTTTAGTCCCATTGCTATTAAGCAATTTGGGAAGATTTTAACTATGAGATCTTTTTGTGTCTCTGTTTCATTTAACATGTAAATTTACATCTTTGTTGAAGAAAGATGTTTTGCGAAATCACATAGCCTCCTAGAATGCTGAATCCATTGATAAGATCAGCTGTGGATAATTGTTATTCTGATGACTGATCAAAGACTTTTTTCAGAGGACTCACTGCAGGTGAGGTGTTAGCACCACAGGGGTTCTTGCTTTGAGATGCAAGATGGGAGACTTTTGGCCTCAGGCTATGGCTTAACCTTTTGTTGCCCTCATTTGTATTTGTTTGATGTGGACCGGATCTGGAGTGTTCTTTGTTATTGGTCCGCCTAAGATGAGAACAAAAGCAGAGAGAACCATTTTTAGAATTTTCATCAGTTTCAAATTCAATCATGTGGAATTAATGTTAATGCATCATCTTGCAATATTAATTCTGGAAGCCACATGATGTTGCTGGTCAGATGTGAATTGCTGTTGTTGATTTCAGCATATTGTGAGTGTGTAACACCTGTTTACACAGTCTGCTGTATTCTGAGCATTATCTCCCAGTTCCGCTGGGGACATTTTTCTGAATCAATCAATGATTTTTCATTAATTTCAGTTCACAATCTAATGGGCCGATACCCATAGTTCATTTTTTGCTCTCATTAACAGTCAGATCTGTTGGCAGAAATCATTTCACCCTTTTGGTGTTCTCTGCTTAACGGTTGTCATTTTATGGTGTGACTCACAGGTTAGATCTTTTGACCCATAAAAACTTTGGTAACTCTGAATGTTATCATATCCATCCCCCTTTCATTATTTTTCTGGTGAGTTTAATTCTCTGATCAAATTTTAATTGTAGGTGGTGTTTTTCAGCGAGGATTTTATTGGTTTACAATCAGTTATGCTATAGTAGTTCTGTCAGTGTTTTCATTAAGCATAAAGAAAGCAAACCTCCTCAAGGTGAATGTTTCACCCTTGGTCTTTAGTGCCATGATTGGCGATTATAATATAATGTTCATTATTGTTTATTCCTAATGTAATTATATTATATTAAAATAGTAAATATTAAAATTTAATTATATCTGGTCTCTGGAGAGTGTTTTTAGAACAACAGTGCATTTTAGCTTAATGCTTTTATCTTGTGATCAGGGTTGTGTTTGCTTGTAAGTTGCATGGAGAACAAAAGGGTCAGCAAAGGCTTATGGCCAAATGGAAGAATGTAATTGTTTTATGCAAATACAGCAAACACATTCTGAGCATCTTATTATCACTGAGGTGAGATTTCTCTGCTCTCTGTCAGGACATTTGAATATGAAAAGGTTTGAGCAATTAGGAGGTCTAAGGGCTGATTTAAAGTTAAAATCTTAGAATTTCTTTTATATTTAGTCTGTTTTGAGATTAAATTAAAGTATAGTGGATATTTTACACTGTAAACCCTAATGCTGTAACTAAATAATTGAATTGAGCTCTATTAACTTAAATCCTTAAAATTTGTTTATCTTAATTAACCTTAATGATTATTTAGAACTTTTTCTTATTTTTGAAAATACTGTTGGACATTTTTTTTTTTCTTTAAAAATAAATGTCTAAAATGGTATTGTCTGTGTGTTTTGTAAATTACAGATTTATTTTGATAAGTTTATGGGGTTTAGAGATTAAAATAATGGCTAATTTCATTTGTGAAACTGAAGATGGAGAAGTTAATTTAAAAAAATGCTATCAAAATGTATGAGCTGGGTGACTAAGCATGTAAAGGTGAGATAAATAATTAAAAATAAGTTAATTGCTATAAAATGTATAAGTTGAGTAACTTGGGTATTTTAAGTTAGTTGAAGTGTCTTGCATGAGTATAACAAGCTTAAAACTTAATGTTTCTGTTAACTTAAAATAGATAATTTTATAACTTAACTGATTGCCTCAAATTTTTTTTGAGTTTTGTCAACTTATTCAGGATTACAGTGTAGTTGATCAGCATCATATTTGAATTTATCACCATTAAATTTAAATGGCAAATTTCTGATTTGTAAAAGCAGAGTTTTCATTAGAGCTTATTTGTCTTTTTTGCAATCAAATCATTCTGTTCTGCTCACCTTTATTTTTCACATGCAAATGCCTTTAAACAGACTGTTGTTATTAATCCAATTTAAAAGTTTACAATTGTTTTTAAATCTTAAACCATTTTTTCCTGTTTTCCTTTTTTCCATTTTTCTCTTTTTTATAAAACAGTAGATTTAAAAACAATGGATATTTTTGATTCAAACTTTTAGGATCTAATTTGTGACTCTCCACTGAGTTCCAGAATATAATTTGGATGATGTTATTCCAATTTAAGCTTCAACTCTTGCTGCCTAGCAGACAAAGAGATATTTCAGAGCAAGGGATGGCATTTATCTATACTGCTGTTATCATGTCCCTGATAATCAAAGTGGTTTTGTCTAATTCTCAACCCCACCGGATAACGCATTCCGGTCTAACATTTTTGAGCATTTCCGACTCATTCTATCAATGTGTTTATATAGGGTGCGTCCAGCTTTCCCTCAACATTTCTAATAGGCAAAGAAGAATTGACTTACCACAGCAGCTGAAGATAGAATAGAAGATCCAAACCTCTTGGTTGATATAAATCCATTTTGTGCTGGAAAGACGTAACTCGCCTGAGTTGGGAGATCACGGAGATGGGTCACCATTTTGTAGGGTCCAGCCAGTTGGTCCAATGACGATATCCACTGGTGGATGAAGGTTCACTGCATGTTCGGTCTTTCCAGTGCACAATGTTGATTTATATTAAACTTAACTCATATCTGACTCCAATTTTAGTATGAGATGGTTTAAAATATTAATATATTTATCCTCGTTTTATCTGACTCCAATTATAAAACATTGAGAAGGTTATTTTGTTTCCTTTCACATTATTTTAGATTATGATTGAATATTCTCTTCGGTTCATCATTTTATGTTATTCTCGTTCATTGGGATCTCTATAACATCCTGAATCTTGTACCGGCCGAGTATACAATTTCTTAAGCACAAGCATGTCAGTCTTGGTCACTAAACAGGGGCGATTGACCGCTATCCTAAAAAGGCAGAACCCTACTTACTCAGATTAGGATATTTTTTATGCGGTCCCCATAGGTCTGCTACCTCCTAAATCAGACAGAGCTATTTAGTCATATAACGATCATTACTATAGAATTAAGCAGACCAGTCGTACTCAAACTAGTAGTAACTTTGAATAATCACTATACTATCTAAATAGTATTAAAAGTTTATCGGGTGAAGGACTATCCCCTTAGATATCCTTTTACAGCCTAAGTATACATGAATAAATGCCAATTTGTTAGTCGGAGCTCTAGAGACATCGTGTAACGTGCCGCAATGCTCCGTCTACCGTGTTCTAGTCCGCTACTAACCTGAACAGGGGCTTGTGGTGCTATGAAATTACCACAATCTACTAAAGATAATAACACGAACTCTGTTTGAATCATTCAAAACATAACAATTTATTAGTCAGGTAAATGTATTATGCCAATTCAATCAGTCAATTCATAAACGATCAATACAAAACATCAAATTATCAAAGATAAATCCAAGATGAAAAAGATGCATTCCTGACTTTGAAATATACATAACATGGAACAAGCCATGTTATGGGCTGATCTGGTTAGGCAGAATCGCCTTGAGCTTTTCTTAGCCCTTACCTTAAATAATCCGAGAATTCCCTCAAGAAAGGGGGTGTGAATGTATAACAAAAGGCATTCACACTTAGTGTCACACCCCTCACAGTGGTTCAAAAGATGCCTGAAGTTATATATTTATTGTTCTGATTATGTCTATTTCTGAGAGAATGAGACCATTGTACCAATCGCACTGAGACATTTCAAATGATATCAAACATGATAGTTAAAGTCAGTTTGGTTAATTCTAGAACATTCAAACATTGAAATGACCATATGTGTGAGTTAGGGGGATGAAGCAGACTCAGATGCAAATGCAGCAGGAACTGGTTTTTCCCGCATTCCTCCCTGGTGGGTTGTGAAGTCACCAGTCTCTGTTTTCAGCTCATGTTTTGAATTGTCAAAGATATCAGAATATTTGCAATATTTCAATTCTTACACACTCGACCAGTAAAGTCCTCACAACGAAACAGCCTGACAGCTACAGAATAAAAGGAGGTAATGAGACCACTTTAACCAGCCCCTGGTACCACTTAGAGAGGTCTGTGAATAATGGACATATATACAAAATCATACTAACTAAAGTAGGAGCACAAATAAAGCTGCACTCAGGCTTTCTTGCATCATCTCTTTCCTCCTTCTCTTTTTAGTCACTTTCTTTCTCTTGTGGTCCTTACTCACATACAGACAAGCATGCACATGCGCACGCATACACAATTACCCTGTTTGGAGGAGCCTTGATAGCTGCCAACTCCTGAATTATTACTGTAGGTCATTCTATAAACAGCTTTAAGATGTCTCTAGTCTGTTCTCTGTTTGTGTGTTTGACTGTTCAAAGTAAAAAGGGGGTGTTTTTGTGTTACATACAGCTAGTGAGGTATAACTATGCAGTACAGAACTTAAAGTTTCACATCTTTACTAAACTCCAACATAAAGTTTAAAAAAACGTTTGTATTTTCATTTGAGAACCAATCTGGCTTCCCCTGGACCTGGGCCTGACCTTCCAATTTTCATTTTTAGTCTAATGGCCTGTTTCCACTGATTGGTACAGTACGGTTCGGTTCAGTACGGTAAGCTTTTATGCACATTTCCATTGTTAAAAGGCATACCGAATCGAACCGTACCACCTTTTCAGCACCATTTCGAAAGTGTACCAAACATGAGAAAGGCTACCAAAAGATGGAGCTAGACGCGCAGCTGAACGCTTTTGGTTTACAGCAGGGGTGCCCAAACTCTGTTTCTCAATTCCAAGAACGCAGAGAACGGACTTGTGTTCTTGTGGAGACCGGTCTTGCCAGGAGTCCTCGGAAGAACGAACTCAGGAGACCGCGAGGGCAGAGAACGCGTCCTTTGAGAATTGAGATGCTGCGTTCTTCCTGATGGTCACATGACCTTCACGTGTTTTAAATGGTAAATTATTTAAACATTACAGCCTTATACAACGATTTATTGTTTTTCCCCTTTTCAAAATATATACTTTGCATAAAAAATTATAAATATATGTTGCACAATATAAATAAAACAGATTTTAATACAAATTTCAGCAAACAAAGACCCTTAATGTGTTTATTCCTTTATTAAGATGTCCATGGTAATGTTTATTTTCACCATTTCATTTAGGGAAACTCCTGAGGTAAATATCTATGAACTTT
Source organism: Danio rerio (assembly GCF_052040795.2). Taxonomy (NCBI): domain Eukaryota; kingdom Metazoa; phylum Chordata; class Actinopteri; order Cypriniformes; family Danionidae; genus Danio; species Danio rerio. Next base: position 18,314,932 of record NC_141021.1, read on the forward strand.
AATTAGTAATCTAGATGAAATGCTGCGCTTCCCACCTTCAGTCGCAATGACTTCTGGGACTTCCAGAGCGAGTTCGGTGCTCAAGTCAGCATCGTTGAGTCCTCGATATCAAGAACACATCCAGGAAGTTTCACGCGTCCTCCGTACTTGCGTTCTTGAGTATTGGAATTGAACTTAAGCAGCTGATGATGACTTTTCACGAGAACACGAGGACGCAAGACCGCTGAAGAACGCATATTGAGAAACAGCCCTAGTCTTGAAGGGCCGGTGTCCTGCACTGTTTAGTTCCAACCCCAATCAGACACACCTGGTCTAGCTAATCAAGCTCTTACTAGGCTGTCTAAAAACATCCTTGCAGGTGTGTTGAGGAAAGTTGGAGCTAAAAACAAAGGTGAAAGGTTAGATGTACAAAACAAATTATTGAAAATGATTTTAGCTTCAGATACTCTAGAAATAAATAGTAGTGATTTTTAGATGTGATTTCATAATTATTTCCATAGAGGGTTAAATGAACCTTTTTGGTGAATTGGAAAAGTTTTATGTACCTCTATGGCCTCGCAACTTGAGAGAAAAGAGGGGTGCAGGGCCCAGAGGCTTGGAGAGATCTAAAATTAAGTGTGGTTTTGTACAGAGGAGAAACTCCCATTCAGTTTCTTGTATAATTCAGCTGTTTAACTTCATTGGACCTCAAAGGATTGTCAGGAGCCACATGCATCAATTTTGGTTTCCCTGTTGTTGTTAATCTCTATATGTCAGTAGCCATTGACTTGGTATGAATCACCAAGGACCACAGTTTCTGCTAAAAGTCTTTAATGTTACCTAAGGAAAAAAAACACTCTCCTTTAAGTGAAAGCTAACTTTACCATAAAAATACAGCTTATTTTACTGTTTCAGTAGTCTGACTTGACCAAGTAATTCAGTAGTGTTTTGACCAAGTAGTTTAATTGCTGTATTTTCAGTCATATTTGATCATCAACAAGCTTCCCAGCAGAGGAGAGGGATCTGAGTTCAAAATTACCCCAGTGAGAGAGAGAGATAGAGAGAGACGTTTGAGTGCAATGTCTAGCCCAGACTCAGAAAAAACAGTATGCTCCTGCACAACAGGAGATACTTAAAAGCATTTCTAGAACTGCATTTCTAGGACCCTAGTTTTACCCCTGTTGTTCCTGATTTGTCCAGTTGGGGGTGAAAGATATAAAGAAAATATTTGAAGGTATCACTTACTTTTAACATTCATACTTAACAGTGTGATTTGGTAATGAAAGTTTGTCTCGTTTCCTGTGAGGGTTGGGTTTAGGTTTAGGAGTAGGGCCATATAATAAGGGTTCCTAAAACTTAAGCCTCCCAGGTCTCGCAGATATTCAGGTAGGGATTGGGTTTGAAGAATTGTAGTTGGGGTGGCAATATGGATGCTGTAAGTCCAGAGATAACGGAGGTTTTTTATTATTTGATTATTTATTGTAGATCATTATTTCTGCTAACTGGATAATGGTTCAATGGGTATGACTGTGGGGCGTCACGGTGGTGCAGTGGGTAACACAATCGCCTCAAAGCAAGAAGGTTGCTGGTTCGAGACTCGATTGGGTCAGTTGGCATTTTCGTGTGGACTTTGCATGTTCTCCCCATGTTCGTGTGGGTTTCCTCCAGGTGCTCCAGTTTCCCCCACAAGTCCAAAGACATGCGCTATAGGTCAATTGGGTAAGCTAAATTGTCTGTAGTGTATGTGTGTATGGATGTTTGCAATTTGCAAATGAATCGATTGTTTTATTCGGATCTTCTAAGTGAACCGGTCAAACCGAGTCGGCGTGAAATGGTTGCGTCTTCATTAGGCTTTATTACTTACTTTTTAACATGCCATATACCCCCCTCTGACTCAACATAAACCAATATCCTGAGTTATTCAGTTACTGAGTATTCAGTTTACAGATGAGTAAACTGACGCATCTGCTGTGAAAAAGAGACCTGATGATGAGTGCGAGCCGAATGTCTGTTCCCTCGCAGCACGCCCTTTCATGAGTGTGTGAATCAACCTGACTAAGGTCATTGTTATTATGCAGCATCTTTTGTAAAAGCCAGTTAAGCAAGGTAAAAAGTATCTCGTGTTACATTTTTTAAAAAAGTAGCTCAAATAATATTATTTAATAATTAAATAATATTATTATTATTTGAATATTATTTTTATTGTTACTTTAGAAAAGTAATATTTTTACGTAACATGTTACTTACAACGCGTTACCCCCAATACTATTTATACTTAAAATGTTATCAACCACATGATTTTACATGTGGTGGAAATACACCATTGTGAGAGTTTTATGTTTTGAATATATGAACAAACAAACAAACAAACAACTGAATTAACAAACACGTGAACACAAAAGCAATTACAAGAAACACCTATAATGGACAATTTTATAACTTAAGTTACATAACATTAGTTTACCTTGTAATAATTTACATTTTATGTTGTAAACTTTAATAGTAGCTTGGAAAGTATTGCACTATGAAATGCAAAGACATGTTTTGCGAAAATTATGTTCTTTCACTGACCTGTATAGTATCTTCAAGTCTTATCTAGTGAAACAACAATCAGATTTCCATTTCCAGTTCTTTGCCTTTAAAGTTCATACTGTCACTGTTCATCAGAAATCAGAGATTTCATCAGAAGGTTACATTAGTCTTTAATTGGTTGGTAGGTGGTTCCTGCCAAGGGCTGACATAAAAATGACAGTTACATTACTCTTATTTATAAGTAATTGGTTGAATAAGAAAGATGTCTTGACTGATGATGTGAGAAATAGAAAGAAAGAGATAAACAAACATAAAAGAGAGAGGATGCAGAACAAAGCAACACCTGCTGCTTGTGCATGGTCATCCTATCAGCATGCGGGCTGAGTGAAAGTGAGAAAAGGAAATCTGTATGAAATAAATTGAATGACCTTTATACCAACTCCATCTAATATAGCAACTCTGTCCGCTGCTTCTGCGGTCCAGCTCCGTAAACCAAAATGGTATCGACTTCTGTGGGAAGTGAAATAATAACAGTCTGCAGGGTTGCTCATGATCGCGCCGAGCTAATTTACCTCAGAAGGACACCCAGCTTCAAGAATCAATATCTTATGTCAACGGAAGAAATAATAAGCAATTTAAAGAAATTCCTGTGATGCTACAGCAAGTCCAATGGGCCATGAACCTTGTCGGCACCGATGGAAACTAAACGGCTGCGCTCGTGAATCAGAAATCATATCAGGCCAGTAAGACAGACGAGGGGGGATGTGACTGTTTTGTTTATGAAGAAAATCATAGATGTTTTAAAATGGAAAGTGATTCCGGGAACACAGAATAGAGGTGCTTTTCTGAGAAGAGGGGAATGAGCGAATATGCAGTGTGTCTCTCCACATGCGTTTGTCCATCCTTCATCCTCACAAAATCACAATTACCCAGAGCTTATCCTTCAGTACGACACTACAATCAGCAAGACACCTCACTCTCTCTCTCACTGTACAATCAAGGGCTTGTTTGTCTCGTCGCACTAGAAAATCTCTTAAAAGCAAAGAGCCGGAGAAGCACCTCTCTTCGCTAAGTCCGCAATTACATATTTTTTCTCACTGTCAAAGGTACATCGACTGTGCAATCAATGCTTTTATTTAAACTTTTCTAAAACAAACTGTTGTGAGGAGTGCAAGAAGTGCGTTTGCTGAGAGGGCAAGACTTTTTCAGATATAACACATCTTGCTCTTTAGCTACAGAACTACAGAGAACTTCCCAATCAATAAGGATAGAGCTGTACTTAGGTGTGCCATACAAATTTTCAAGATTTTTCACAACAGACATGTTGTGTTTTATAGATTATGCATTACCAAACTTATGCTAATTGCTTTGAACAGTTAATAAATTAAATAATAAGTGTATAATGCTTGTTTACAGGTTCCATTATACATTTGATTATATTATTTATCTCAGTTTGTTGACTCTAAAATATCATGCTAAAATATCATAGATAGCGTTATGTTTCCAATATGAATAATTAACTTAACCCTCCTGTCGTGTTCACATCCTTCCCCTTACTTTAGTGTTTTCAGTCAAAATTGACCGGTCTGTTTTAACTGCTCTTATATTAGCACAAAAATAGATTTTCCCCAGCAAATTTGTATTCAACATTCTTTAGCTGCACAATTTCTCAAAGTAGTGTTTAACAAGAATTTACAGAATTAGGCATACAATAACTGCAATGAAAATTAAAAATAGGCGCTAAAAATATATTACAAAATGAACAATAAATGACAGAAATCAAAATACTTTCATTACTAATAGACAGCTCGCTAAAATAACTATCACAGGGTCTGAACAAAGAAATTTAAATTTTAACCCATCTGAATGATTTATCAACCATCAAAGCACCAACAAAATGCCATCCTTTCCTGTGTTCTGAGTGATAGATTTCAGTCCTTCAAGTGTACTAACATAGGGAATTGTGACTGAGGGTATATACGGTAAGCATGGACACAGAACTATAGCACTAGTTATACTTTTGTCATTTTTGAGCGAGATAATGATCATAAAATGATTGTTGCTAAGCTCAGCTAAAAGTACTCCTGCTAGACTCCTCCACCAATGATGATTGGGTGTAGGGGTGGGGTTGGGTGCCACGCCTCCTTTTAAAAATCATACAATTTTGTACGACTGAACTTGAATTAGCCACTAAACTGACAAAACGTAAAATCGTTATGTTTCCTTGTGAGATCAGGCTGGAGGATTAGCACATAAGCACAGAAAAGTGACGTGTACCTGCAAAAGACATTGTTCAGTCGTGAGTGAGTGAGTGGGTGAGCTGGGGTGGTGTGTATGGGATGTTTTCTGTCTGATGATTGAATATAGTCTGGAGACCCCTTCATTTCCTATGACGTTCACTTTTGGTCGGGAACACCACAGGTGTAACAAGATTGATTAAAACACTCAAAATTCAATGAAAGAGATGATCATCACTTTCATATGTTTAAATGCACTGTGTGGAGGATATCATAAGTCATGAGGAAATCAGATGTAAAATACAATATTTATGAGTAATTTAAGTTGTAAATCGGTCAGATTTGACCCAAACACGACAGGAAGGTTAATGGGCGTCACGGTGACGCAGTGGGTAGCACGATCGCTTCACAGCATTTCTGTGTGGATTTTGCATGTTCTCCCCATATTTACAGGTTTCCTCTAGGTGCTCTGGTTTCCCCCTGCCAATCCAAAGACGTGGTATAGGTGAATTGGGTAAGCTAAATTGTCCTTAGTGTATGTGTAAATGAGTGTTCATGGATGTTTCCCAGTGATGGGTTGCAGCTCGAAGGGCATTCGTTGCATAAAACATATGCTGGATAAATTGGCAGTTCATTTAATCCCCAGATTAATAAAGGGACTATGCCGAAAAGGAAATAAATGAATGAATAATTAATTTATTATTGTCACTATAGAGTGCAAAGTATCATCGAGCAAATTAGATCAAGGGTGCTTTCACACCTAGACCTGTTTTGGAGCTGGCACATTTCTCCAGTTAGCACAGTTCGTTTGGCATACGTGAATCCAGTATTGCCTAAATGAGGTGGTCTCAGCTCGACCAACTCTGGAGTAGATTGAATGTAGTGAGAAAGCAAAATGAAGTAACAAACCAGGCTATATCACAGTGTAGTATGTATATGCATACGGCTATATGATGAGTAGGGCGGGATGTCATTCTTACCACTAAATATGCGTTTCATGTTAAATTCGAAAGTGATTATTAACAAAGAACTGTTTATCTTTTAGAAAAATTAACTGAACTGCTGTATTGGTTTATCTGTTATTTTCTATATATAATGTAAAGTAGGGCTGTGCAGCTAATCGAAATCGTATCGCAATATGAAACGTTGCGATTAGCAAAGCCATAGTATGATTCATAATTCTAGCCAACGACTATGAGAAAGTTTTACCTCTAATTTATATTTGGTGGTGATGTCTGTGGGTGTCACCATTCAAAACTAAAGTGCAGCTTTTCACTTATAATGTCTTATTGGTCATCGTCATAAATTAAATAAGGACGCATGACAGCTGAGCGGGACAGCTGGGATGGGAAATCGTGGAACTCTGACCAACGTGAGAACATACTCATGCCTGACTTGTTTTAGCTATTTTGGTCCATTTAGAAACTTTGCCATGTGAAATCGAACTGCAACATTGTAACATTTTTAATCCCTGTTTCGGAACAAAACAATCAATCTACAGGTGTGAAAGCACCCTAAAATATTAACATGAAAATATACATTTTTGTGCAGTTTTGCTTGGCTGTGCACACACATCTAGTCAAACAAGTTACCTCTTTCTTACAGATATACACAAAGTCAAAACAAACCTCAATGTTAAAATCTGTTTTCTTAGTAAAAAAAAAAAAAAAATTGTCAACATCAAATTCTGCACAAATTTAGCAAAATCTTTGTTAAATTAACAATTCTCAGTGTTTTCCTAAATTTTTCCTTAACAATTCTTAAAATAAAAAAATAAAAAATAAAATAAATAAATTAATAAATAAAACACTGTTAACAGTATTCCATAATATTTCCATTATACACAATATAACCGGAAAAGGTGTATAGGATTTTTAGTGAAGAATTACAGAGCAATTTACCCATGCAGCCAAACAAAACTTTTGATGTTACTTGATAGTGGTGAATAAGCTTTCTGTAAACAAATACTGATTTTGAAGAATTTTGAGAATCTGATGGCAATTGTAAATATGAGCCAGATGCTGAATGTACTGTACTTTGGAAGTGCACTCTTACAATGACAGCTAACAATGATCTGCTCACACTGAACCCTTCCCAGTTTCAGTTGCTAGTCACTAAAAACACTGTTTTCTTTCATTCCTTTGTTCCTAGTTATGTTATTTTAAGATTCAGATTGATACAGTATGTTATCAGCATGGTGAGACAGAATCAGCTGAATTGTTTTGCTGTTTCTGCTCAGACTTTTATAATAAATCTGTGGATTTATGCAGAATAATTTTGGGAGCATAGTAACTTAAAAACTTAAAACATGAAATAAAAACTAATAACTGCTTCTAAACTTTTAAGGTTTACAATGCAAATCTGATTAGATCCACTAACAACCCAAGTCTCTCTCATGGACTAAAACCATGTGAACCTGGGGTTCATTCTTCGTACTATGTGGATTACTCATTTAGCTGGATTTGGTATTGAAGTTTTGACACGATCTAGGATCGTTTCATTATTTAAAACTCATCCGAGAGTTGTTGTCATAGCAACAGTTCTGGTAGCTCAAACCTGCTCAGGGGCAGGCTTGTTTCATATAAGCATGATTAGATCGGGTCATTTCAAGCAAAGGTAATACTGAACTTTTGCAATCTGCACTCTGAATTAAAATTACAAAGACTGTCTTGACGTGATTCTCCCCAAGGGTATTTATTAATGCATACTATTTTATGGTACTAGCTTTAGTATAATTTGTGTATGATAATAGACATGCACAATATTCAACAGTTTTATTTTTCAAGGAATATAAACTTATGCCGTCATGCACATGTTTTGACAGCTAATGTGACAGTGATTTTATGCTTCGCAAAAGTCAAAATGCTTTGATGTAAAATTAAATTAAACAGCAAGTTATTCCTTACGCTGATTAAGAAACCTGAATTGTCCTGGGGTACTAGAAAATCCACTCCATATGTAAAACTAAATAGCCTAAATTGCTAAAAACTCTTGACACATGCGGCCCATAAAAAAGATGGAAAGTTATTGCGTATCATATTTAACATACCGTCTATTATGATTTTTATGTAATTTTGCTCCCATGGATAACTTAATGTTTTTTTTTGCTCACATTGTGAAACTTGAGTAAATCATAAAATGTGTTGGTATTTTCTAATGGGAATATGGCAAATGCATATATGTATGTATATATAAATATATATATATATATATATATATATATATATATATATATATATATATATATATATATATATATATATATATATATATAAATGTGGTATAATAACATACAGTATATATGTTTTTTTTTTTGTTGTTGTTGAAAACAATTTTTCCCAGAGATGGGTTGCAGCCAATAGGGCATCCGCTTTGTAAAAACGTGCTGGATAAGTTGGCCGTTCATTCCGCTGTAGCGACCCCGGATTAATACAGTAAAGGCACTAAGCCGAAAAGAAAATGATTGAATGTATTGAACAATTTGATCTCTGTGTGTGTAAGGATGAAATCTATTGCATTTGTTAAAGGTTATTAAGGCCTTTTTCATAAAATTTAAAAAAAGAAAAGCAGATATACTGCTGATTTAAAGAAACCATTAATCTCCACCAATTCCAAGAACTCCCGAGAAAGACATGCACTATCCTTAAATTAAGAATGAAAAACTTTTATTTTACTTTCCAGATTATAATAGACCCCCTATAGACCCCCAGACCACACTTTAAAACCCTCTGGGCTAAAATAGCAGACAAAAGGCAGAATATATGATCAAAAGAAAATAAAGCCAGAGGCATCACACAGAAACTTTCTAATGCTCCAGACATGGACACACTGGTAAGTAGCCAAGATAAGTGATGAAATAATTCATAAAATGATCATTTTCCTGAATGCAACACAAAATCAAACTGTCCAAACATTTACCTTGATTTAAGAAAAATCACTATGCTGCGGTGCAAACATTGAATTACAAATATATTATAACTACGGTACTTGTGCTTTTCTTTTCTTTCTTTTTTTATTACTTTTACTGTTTTAAAACAGATTTTATTGTTCTATAAATTGTATTATCATTTGCATTTTTGTATTATTTTTCTATATTAGAATTCTTTACTTTTTCTATACTTACATTTGTGAAATGGAGGAAAGAACTGGTCGATGAACTGTGTACTGTAAAATTTCTGTCAAGCTCTGTCAAAGTCTGGGTTCATAATGCTGAGGTATTTTTGTGTAGCCAGGGCCGGTCTTAACGGCTGGGCTACCCCTTTGCGTTGTGTTGTGTGAAGTTAAGAACTGGAGTCTGTCTGCACGTTAAGCGGTCTCATTTATTCAAGTGCTGCACAAACAGAGAACATGCAGTTATGATTCTTCACTTATAATTCCTCTTATGCCTAGTTCAGACTGCATGATTTTAGCCCAGATTTTGGCTCGCCGACAGGTTTTGAGAAATCGCCGACAAATGCCTGAAATCACAGGCAAATCGCTGCTCGTGCATGTGACTGACAATCACACAGTATGAACTTTCAAAGACGCGATCTGAGAGAATCGCCGATGAGTCGCCGATGCCTGCGAGATATTTGGCATGCTAAATATCTAGAGCTGTCGGCGATTCAAATCATGCCGTGTGAATTGAGTTTTGACTGAAAATAACATCAGCGATCGTCTACAGCCAATGAGAGAGCAGCATTCACTGGTGTGTGCGTGTGTGTACCTGCTGCAGATCAGCGGGAAGCTGGGGGAGAAGTTAAAAGCGCTCTTTTTCGGTTTATTCGGACCCACGAAATGGAGGAAAAACTAGTGGAGGTTTGACAGGACTCAGGAGCAACCGTGTCTGTTTGACGTTTCATTCAGAAAGAAATTAGTCTATTATCAACGTTAAGGAGAAATGGCTAATTCCCTTTAAACCCAGGTGAGCAAATATGTACATGTTCTATCCTATTAAAGGCTTCTTTGTCATTATGTAGTTAATAACAAAAGACATACTACGTGTTTTTGGCTGTGAGATGTAGTTTGGACGAACTTGTCGGCGATTCTTCCTATAGTAAAGTCATGCAATGTGAAAGTCCTTGTCACCGATCCATCTTGCAGTGTAAACAAAGCAGCGACGAAACGCTAGCCCAGATAGTCATGCAGTGTGAAAACATCTGTGACAAGACTACTTTGAAAATCATGCAGTCTGAACTCGGCATTACGCCTGCGAGGCTGCGACAGACTGAAGTAAAGCGCGCGCTGTCACTGACGTCATCGCGCCGACGTGTCAAAAAAAAAATCCCTTTCATTTTACACATATTAATTACCAACAAACAAAGAGTTTGCATGAATTTATAAGGAAAACATAATTATTTAATACCTGTTACATTTGCAAAAAGAAACTTCAACGTCTCTTCACGTACTGCCTCATCTTTGGGTAGGGAAAATAACACTAACTTTTCCCCCACACTCCAGAGCTCAGCATCTTTACAACATGTTTCAACCGGGACCTGCTGCAGTGTTCCTCTTTTTCTTTCTACAGTGTTTGTGGGTGGGGCCTGGGGTTTCAATTTTCCCGGGTCTGAGCACGCAACAAATGGCAGGGCTTGAGTTCCAAGGCTAAGGATTTATCGATTCATTTGAACCACTGTGAGTCAACTATTTTATAGGTGAATTAATAGTTTTAAACACGGTACACTTTCAGATTTAAGCCTTAGCTGGATATTTCACTTCACTAAGAGCTGCTTGGAAGGTCATTTTCAAAAACCCATAATAAGGGCTCTTTAAGACATAAAAAGGCAATGCTTTTCTTTAAAATAGTCAACAATAGCAGTAAATGACTGTTGATTCCCTCATTATTTTAATTTGATCTCATTTTTAATGTAATGGGATTGCTTTCAAAACAACCAAACATAAAATAACCCATCAGGCTGCATCTTTTTGCAGTGTAGAACATTCTCATCAAAGGAAGGAGATAAGAATACAGCACTATTTCTGATTCTAAATGAAGAGATGGAAATATCTGAAGAGAGTGCATCTTAACAACGTCAAATAACCACTGTGCGCCATTGCAAGTGCTGGATAAATTGCCTCTTTAGCTTTTCTTCAGCCCACCTATGGCGGCCCCAGAACTTTCTCTAACATGCACACATTCGTAATAAGCACAAATCAATAAAAGCACTAGCAAACAAAAGCTCACTTAGACCTCAAATGCAGCCTTCTCTCCTGGAGCATGCGGTCCTTCAGATGCTATTACTGGCATTGATGTGTGTCTTAAATGAGCTGGGACTCTATCAGTCTGCTCTCAAAGAGAGATACGAGCCACATTTGGACAGCTTTTTGCTCGCCTTCAACACCAATGAGGCTTATGAAATACCACCTTTATGGCTCGCTCTGGACATGTGATTAGATTAGTGTAACATCACAAAATGCTTTCCTGCTGACGGTTCCTGGCATGGTACATTGATTTTGTTGTAAACACAAGGCCATGAGCTTAGACAGCATTTGGAGTGGATTGGTAGGGACAGCATGCTGAGATGTAGGTGGTAGTTTGGGATGAGCCTTGGTGGTTGCAAATGCTGATTTTGGATTTTATTTGTAAGTGTGTGTATGTGTGTGTAACCCTCCTACTGTCTGGTCAGAGGCCAGAGTCATTATAAAATGTTGATGGGGAGTTGCCCAGCTGGAGAGCTGCTTACTCATCGTTCTTCTCGCTGTGTGGCAGAGGAAGAGACTTACAGGCAGGAAGTTGAGGGTGTGCGGATTTGTGTTTATGTGGAGGAGTAAAGGAAAACATTCCTTACCATGAAGGTAATGGTAAAATGGTTCTGGTCTGAAACATTTTTATACCAGACAAAATAAAGTACTTTAAACAGTGGTCTAACAAGTCCAAGTTTATAAAATGGCCACACGTGGTAGCAACACAAGTAGTTTCAAACCAGTGAACCAGAATGCATATCCATCTGACGAAGTTGGATGTTTTGAAATTTCGATGGTTTCCTACTAAGGCTGCATTTACATGCAACCCATGCTCATAGGAGTTTTGTTCCCAGGGATACATTTTTGAGAACCAAAATATTTGTAGCAAGACCATGTCTTGTTGCAGTTTTTGTTTTCACATATCGACTACAGGCCACCATGTACATTTTTGACAATCTTAAATATGTTACTGGGGCTTGTTTTCTCATATGCGCCATTTCTCGCAAATCCACCCGAGTCTGCTGTATACATTTCTGCCCACCTCAACGTCCTTGTTGTGCACGTCCATGAGAGAAAGGCTTATTGTCAAACATAATAAATCAGGTTGATATCGACTGACCCACACACCCCTTCCCTAAACCCAACTCATAGTGTTTTTTTTTCTTTTCTAAAGCAAACTACAAGAGAAAAGCCATAGCAACCACATGCTTTTACAATTGTATCACACTGTGAATTTTATTTTTTTGGTTGTGGGGGTGGGGGGTATGGCGGGAGGTGGGGTGGGGGTGGGGGGTGGGGGGGCTGGGTAGGTGTCTTGTTGTCCTCCCACAGTTTATTGCAGCCTGTGATCCCTGTGCATAATAATATGCATTATTAATTTTTTTGGTGGTAAAAACAACAGCAACAACACTTTTACAACACAAATCTGCTTTTGTGCACTTCCGATTACCTTTCACATGCACTGCACGTGAGAAGACCTGTCCAATTTACTGTTTAGTATTTAAATCTGTTTTAAATTTGTTGTTGACATCACATTTCCTCATGTCGCTGTGTATAGTTTCTTTGTGTTTGGCAAGTGAAAGGTATACAGCACAAATGAGTGTTACAACAGGCACACAATGTAAATTCAGTCAGACACAAAAAAATAACTAATGCTGATAATTTTTTGTTATTGTTGCAAAGATAGCCTAGATCAGTGGTCACTAATAGGCGGATCAATGTTCTGTGTCCACACACAAAAGTGTCCCATACAGAATCGGACATACAGTTTGTGCTGGTCTGTTACTTCAGTCCCGCTCCTGCTGGGGGTTTTTCAGCACCTGACTGCTCCCACTATTCTTTCATTCTGTTTACCGGCTGTCTGTAAAGAAAAGTTTTCCTTTCGATGTACTGTTCCTGCTAAATTAAGTGGGAAGAGCCAAATGCTCACTCTCTGCTTAAGATTCATTCACTACGTAGTGCTGAAATGTGATAACAGAGCTCTCTGGAATGATTATTGATAAAAATGTCAGGGTAAGGGTTGGATCGCTGATGATCATGACAATGAGTGAGTTTGCACTCTACACTATAAGCGTACCTTGCCCAAGTGAACGGCGCTCTGGCACACCTCTTCCAACTGGGCCAGGGCCGGCCAACTGAACCTCGCCTGAGCCCGGTTCAGAGCACTCACACTACTCAAACGATCCAGGAAACCGGCCTGGGCACGGTTCGGATAGCATAGTGTGAGTGCGACCTTACTATGTGTGGTCAGATGAATTAAGCATAATGATACATTGCAATATTTATAATTTATTTACTCTATATGCAGTCAAATTAATATTTATTTATTATTATTTTTAATTAATTTATTTTCTTTTTTACATTTGTATTTATTTATTCGTTCATTTAATGTTTTAAACAAATACCAGTTTTGTATGCAATAGGAACAATTAGTATATAATAGGAATAAAATGCTTAAATGAAGAGCCTTTAGACAAGTATTAATGAAACAAATTACATGTGGGAGTTTAAAGCTCCATAATGGTGCTGACACTGAATTATTTGTGTCTTGATCAAGTATTATTCCTTTTATAATTAGCATATGGTCATTGCTAAAACTACTTTGTTTTGACATTGCTAATTAATACAACAGACTCCTATTTAATATAATAACAATAACAATATATATATTAATACCACAGCTATCACAATTATTGTCAATATTGGCTATCGCAACACTCTAGTAAAGTCTATTTTTTAACATGTCTTTATCTACATTTCACAGATAAAACCACCACGTGGGAGTATAAAAGACAATTTTGATTTTAGGTCAACTGTTCTGTAAACTAATGAATAGTGTGTAAAGGTGACCTCTTTCTTTCCATCACTCTCTTTCAGAATTTGTGCTGTGGCAGCAGTAACACGTAATGCAATGAAGCATCAATCCTGAATGGCAAACAAAGAGAAAAAAGAATAGAGGGGAAAGAGAGGATGTGGAGACACAGTCAGAGCAGAATGTTAATGCTATAGACTCTCATTCACTATGACTTCAGAGTCATTTTCAAATAAAGCAGTCAGTTTCATCAAGTTCACACCATGAAGAATATCAATGAAAGATCTCGCTTATACTGTACATCTGAATTTGACATTTTTCTGTGGATGCTCTTAGATGCTTGTGTGCTTAAGATTAAGATAATGTTTTAGGCTCAAAATTATTTTTAAGCTAATTTATGAGTGCTTTGGCTGACTTGAATCATATCTGAAAAAAAAAAAAAAAAAACCTTCATTCTGGCTAACTGAAATCCCAACAGCTGCATCATCTTGTATATAATTTTCTCCTTCTTACGAATTGGTGCAGATGAGAACAATAACAAACAGTCAGAGCCAATCACAGAGCATCTGGACCTGAGCAGTTAAGAGGCAGAACTCCCTGAATAAACATACTTTTACAGGAGGATTTTTTGTTTTACACTGGAATATACTTACAATATTCTAAATGCAAAACCAAATTAATATTTAAATACAGTAACTGTGTTGAATGAAACATGAACATGATAATGTCCAAAGTGTGATAATATAAAATTACACATTGTGTTTTTATTATTATTATTATTATTATTAGTAGTAGTAGTAGTAGAAGTAGTAGTAGTAGTAGTATTACTATCATTATCATCATCATTATTATTATTATTATTAACTTCACTGTGCTCAAATTAATTTACTCAAATAGATTAAGATTACAGTACCCATGAGGATTAGTTTCGAACTTAAATGGTTTGTTGCAATCGGTTTCCTCAAATGGTTTGAGTTACCTTAACTTTTTGAGTTTTACAGTGATTTCATTGTCTTTGTTCGATAGTAAATTACATTAGCCATGTCATAATTTATTCAAATAAAACCTTACATTTGCAAATATATACAACTCAGCATAAATGAGTACACCCCCTTTTAAAAATGAATACATATATTTTTTAATTTCTCAGTAAATTTAGCCAATTTTTATTTATTAAACAAAACAGTTTCAGTTTCGGTTTGATGCAGCGATGCAGTTTCATTTGTAAAGATATTTGCTTATTTGCGTATTGCGTATTGACATCCTGTCTGTATTAAGCCATGTGAAAGCGAGGCGCACAACTAACATGCTTTGCGCAGGACTTTAGACCAGCTTTGTCCCGGTCTATTAAACAATCTATAATAGTTTCTCAAAATAACAATGCACCTCAACAAACATCCTTTTTTAAACCAGAACGCACATATGAGCGCGAATGCATTTGCTATTTAAACAGCATGGCGCAAAATGTCAAAACGACTCTTGCACCAAGCTGAAACTAGCAAACAACAATAGCGTTGCACCTTGCGCCTCATTGCGCCGGGTGTATGATAGAGCCCAATGTGTGTAACATTTGTTTTTTAAATAAAAAGTCTTAAAATGTAAACAACTTATAAAAAACATCGTATAATGTAAATAAGTTGTCGTTTAATAAGAATACATCAATAACTCAATTTTGACAAAAATGCCAGAAAGTAACTTATAATTCTAAGGTGATGATACGTCAGCTGTACATTGGATTAATATTCTAATCTACATCAATATATGGGGAAGCAGAGTATTGCTGTCATGGCAGCAACTTTTTTTTTTTTCTTTACCACAGAGGAAGGCCACAGAAGCAACAAACCCCTTGGGAATGAGAGTTTACTTGTATCTACAGTTTTGAAGAATAAAACAATGGTGTGTGATTTTTTTTTTGAGTGCAGAAGTGCTGTCAGTTCAGATCAGTTGCGCGCTTTTAAACTTCATTGCATGTATTTAGATTATATTGAGGACAATGATGTCCTCCATTAGGGGTAGGGGATGACCTTTTTTCTTTTTAGTGATAATCACTATCAAAAAAGGAATAAAATAACTCATAAGGAAGGTAAACATAGAACATAAATGCATTTTTAGGATGGTTCACCAAGTGGATCAATGCACAAAATCACTGGTTTTGAGTTCACAAAAAAAAGGGGATACTTCTCTAGTCTAGTGCTTTTCTGTGTCTATTTCTTTTTTCTGAGCAACAGAATTGGCCAGGGCAGTTAATGAGGAGAGAAACGTTTTAAAAATGCAGCTGCACATGCTGCAGATTAATTGCTCTCATCAGCTTTGGTAATAATACGATAATGTGTTTTTCAGGAGTTAATGTAAACCACGGTAAAAACATGTAGACTAAGATGAAGAGGAAGGGGAGACAACGGGGAGCTGTTTGGCTGTCTTGATTAATGGCATTGGGAAAGTCTTTGGACTTTTGTCTGTGTTCCTGTGTGGTAAAATGGAGATGTATTGATGAGCTTACAGGATGCTGAAAATCAGATTGGAAAGAACTGCACATTCTCTTCAGGACATATTGATTGGGAAGGCAAACGCTAAACCCAAATTCACAATCAGAACCCCACTGTGTTCTGACAGCTCTTTCACAACAGCAATTCAAGGGAACATTTCACATCTTTGATTTGAGGACTGGCCGTAGGAGGGCACTTGGACAACAGCTGCCACTTCAACACAACCCTTTTCGAAGGAAAGAAAACAACATCATAATATTAACAATAAAATCTAATGTTGAGTGTTTGTTAAAAAAAAACTAATTAGGATAGACCTGCTATGTGTTCTGGTCTGGTGGCTTGTGTTATTAGTCCATTCGACTTGCAGCCTGCTGTCAGTCTTTTGATTTAATGCCAGCTCTCCACTATGGACTTAAATCACACAAGCTGAGACCTTCAGTTGAGACAATCATATTATGAGAATCGTTAAAGACGTCTGTGTGAACATATAATGAGCATTGAGTGGAAAATCTTGTTAGATTGTAAACAGTAAAAAAAATCAAACAAGCTCTAGTCTCGAAGAATTATTAAAGTGGCAGTTTAAGCTTCACATCACATTTCTTTTGTTCATTTAACTGCTACAGTCAGACTTTTTTAAGGCTGGCCAAGGCAGAATTTATTTGATGGAATAAAAAAACAGTAATATTGTGAAAAACTTTTTAAACTTAAATTAGAAGTTTTTATTGTAGTGCAGTTTAAAATGTATTTTGTTGTGCACGATTACTTCAGTTAAGACAAACATTAATTAATTAATTAATTCATTCATTCATTCATTCATTCATTCATTCATTCATTCATTCATATTCTTTTCGGCTTAATCCTATTAATCTGGGGTCGCCACAGTGGAATGAATTACCAACTTATCCAGCATATGCCCTTCCAGCTGCAACCCATCAATGGAAAAACACTCATACAATCCCATTCACACACATACTCACTAAGGACAATTTAGCTTACCTAATTCACCTATAGCGCATGTCTTTGCGCTAAACCGAAGCACCCAGAGGAAACCCATGCCAACATGTGGAGAACATACAAACTTCACAAAGAAATGCCAACTTACCCAGCCCAGGCTGGACATTGTTTCCCACTGCATCACTGCGCTGCCCTTAAGAAAAGTAAATAAGTAGAAAACAAACAAAACAAATGGATCTCTAAAATAAAAACAAATTTTACTCTTCATTTAAAACATCATGGTTTAATTGTCTGTTGTTTGATTTATTAAGAAAAAGGAAATGAAGTCATATTATGTGTTATGAAATGTGTGTATGAAATTACAGGCATTTATAGTATTACATGTTTTTATTTAAAATAAAATGTATTCTTTTGAATTTTCTAAAACAATCAACTATTTTCAACTTTGAAAATACCAAAAACACATTAATAACTTAAAAACAATACCAAGTAAATGACATATTAATAAGTACTAACGACAATAAAATTGACCATAACTGAGGACATAGACACTGAAGAAAACGGAACAATAAATTATAAGTTATAATATATCAGTTATGATCAGAGATATAAATCATAATTATATATAAAGAAAATGTATAGTTATTTATTTGACCAGTAATATATCATTAATGAATTCATTTTTCTTCAGCTTTGTCAGTATTTATTAGAGGGGTCGCAAAAGGGGAATGAACCGCCAACAACTCTGGCACATGTTTTGTAATGTAATGTGTATTTATATAGCGCATTTATTGTGTATGGCCATACACCCAAAGCCCATCACAGTCATGAGGGGGGTCTTTCCACACCACCACCAGTGTGTAGCATCCACTTGAATGATACGACAGCAGCCACAGGACAACGGCGCCGGTACGCTCACCACACACTAGCTATTGGTGGAGTGGGGAGACAGTGATAGAGCCCATTCAGTGGATGAGAATGATTGGGAGGCCATGATTGGTAAGGGCTGAAGGAGATAACTTGGCCAGGACACCAGGATTCCACCCTTCCTTTTTACAAGAAGTGCCATGGGATTTTTTAATGACCACTGAGAGTCAGGACCTTGGTTTAACATTTCATTCGAAAGACAACACTGACGATATAATGTCCCTATCACTATACTGAAGCATTAGGACTCACACAGACCAGGTTGAGTGCCCCTTGCTGGCCTCTCTAACACCACTACCAACAGCAACCTAGTTTTCCCATGTGGTCTCAGTGAGTAACTGGTCTTGGGCTGCATGCAGAGTGATATGGCTGTGGCTGTTTTGCGCAGCTCATGCCTTCTAGCTGCAACCCATTTTTCAGAAACACCCATACAATCTCGCATTCACACACACAATTATACACTACGGCCAATTTAGTTCATCCTATAGCACATGTCTTTGGGCTGTAAGGGGAAACTGGAGCACCCGGAGAAAACTCTCGCCAACACAGGGAGAACAGGTAAACTCCACACAGAAATTCTAACTTGTCTAGCTGGGACTCAGCAACCAGCAACCTTCTTGCTGTGAGGCGACAGTGCTAATCACTGAGCCATTGTGCCACCACATATTATTAATATATTATATAAAAACATACAGTCAAAATAAAAATAATAGTACAGCCTATTTCTCACCCCAAATAAACTATATTATTTTCCAAAAAATTTCAGTTGTTTTCAAATTCAAAGCGGTTGTCATCATTGGCACTAAAAACAAAAGTGGAGCATCA
Source organism: Danio rerio (assembly GCF_052040795.2). Taxonomy (NCBI): domain Eukaryota; kingdom Metazoa; phylum Chordata; class Actinopteri; order Cypriniformes; family Danionidae; genus Danio; species Danio rerio. The sequence continues at coordinate 18,333,846 of NC_141021.1, forward strand.
TAAAGGTGAGTAAATAATGATACAAATTTAATTTGTTTTCTGTCAACACAAGGTTATTAACATGAAGCAAAAGCTTAACTTCAAACTTCAAACAAGTAAAAATGTTTAATACTCTGCTCTACACTAGAACATAATCTTTTATGAATGACGTTTCTCTGCGCTCCTCCTCACATTTCCCAGTATCCCCTGCAGCTCTAGCAGAACATTACTAACCATCAGAACCAGCCAGACTGACGCCGACACAGAAAAGCCTTCACTGTACATGTCATACCTTCAGGCTTTCACATGCACACACAAAAAACAATTATCCATGACAGCATTTCACTGGCTAATTTTCACTTTAGTGTTCAGCCTCATGAGCTTGCGTGAAGGGCTATCAGAGTGAAATAGGGTGTTTTAATTTGCTCTTCAGTCGTCATAAATTTGCTAAGACTGTGCAGTGGGAGAAGCTCGTGTAATAGAAATAATTCTGCAGTGTAATATACCCACTGTTTTTCATGCAGCTCAATTGTAAGGTAATCATTCAAACTTGTCAGTCAGTTTATATTAGGTTTCTCAACATGAAATTGGCTGCTTGTGACATCTATTGACCTGATTCAATGCATAATGGAAAGCATGTTATTTCCTTCTGCGACAAATGAATTTATATTCAATCAATGTACTGATAATATAAATATATATATGGGTGAAACTGAAATGTGTCCATTTGAAGTATTCCTAAGCTATGGTTAACCTCAGACAAGGTCATTTATTTCAGCTGCCTATTGTAGGAGTGTTTACCCATTTCAAGGCTGTTGCAGTGATGTATTGGTTTTGGGAATCCTATCAGCTTCGCTATTATGGGCAAACTTTCTAATTTTGCTCAGTTAGAGATGGCATATGGGGGTATGACCAAGCAGGATTTACTAGAAGGAAGTAAAATGTGTAAAATGCCGAAAGGTCAGGGTGAGTGGAAGATCAGTAATTCATGAGTTTAGTCAAGGCTTTTACTTATACTTGACCATTTATAGCACCAAATCATCTAAAATAATGAATGAGTCATTTTGAAATAATCATAAGCTCTGTTATTTCACAGCTTATTAAGTGCTTTCTTTTAAAGCAAGAAATGTCAGTATGACTGATATGAATCTGCACTAAATGTGTAGCAGTTTGACAACCAAAGCTGTGCTTTGACAAGTTTGAGTGGCGGTTTATTAATTAGTTAATTAATTATTCACATTTATCAATTGGCATAACAATTCAGCAGCGTTCTCTGTAATGCCATTTAAGGAACGTTTGAAACTCATTAAATAAAAATCAATTAATGCACATGAAAACAAACAACTTAATGAAATTCAAACATTGATGCTTAGTGCTACTTAAATGTTCAAACTTGATTCACTCCTTTATGACATTTAGTAAAGTTAAAACCTTAGTGATTGTAAGCTGATGTTCTTATTATACTGGGCATTTTGTTTAGATTGTTTGACTCCTCAATTCAAATATGTCTAAAAAAGTGTGTTATTTGTAATAATATGTCTGTAGTAGACAAAGAACTAAATACAAATCCAAGTGTACATTAAACAATAGGACTGTGCAGATTGGCCTTAATAAACATAGACCAAACCTACTGAATATATGGGAGATTGAGAGTTAGTATAGTATATTTTGTGTATTATTTAGTATATAAAATAAATAAAAAAATCATCAACATACCCTAGAGGTAGACAAAAAAAACAAGATTTACAACCGGTTTTTATGTGTACTGAGGAGGTGATTGAGACTAAACATAGGGGCTCCATCTAATTATGCTTATTTTAATTTGGTCACCTTTCATTTGGGAGAGCCCAATATTTTTTACAATGTTTACTGGGCATTTGCCACATGGTTAAGGGATATATGATCATAATACATAATAAACATAAGGGAGCAACTAAATCATTTATTTTGGTGAGTAATTCTGAACAAAAATCTTTCACTGAGCCAATTCATTTAAAGTTCGACCTAAAGTGTGTTGTGTAATGGCTCTGCTGTGAAGTTCAGTTTTTTTTTCAGATTAAAAACAAAAAATAATAATCTCAGCATTGAATTCCAGTTTATTAACTGCATCATAAAAGCAAGATCACACCTACAGTCCTGTTTTCTAGGTTGCAGTGTTATTTCCAAATATTCAACAGCACACATAGCAGAAATACCTCACATTATGAATTCTCACAAAATGTGTTGAAACATGAAGGCTGTATAAGCTTTTGGAAAAAGTAGTATATTAAATACTTACACTAAAGGCTTAATTTTAGAAGCTCTGCTTTTTTTAAAAATGATTTTTTTTTCATTTATTAGGTATTGAAAATACCGTGTGAAGATAATATTGTTCAAAAATGTGCAGTTAAACTTTTGCCATCAGTGTCACGATTACCAGCGATCGTCTTTCATAAGATCGCTGGATTGCACTAACAATAACCATGGACTACAAATCCGCCATTTATGGACTACATTTTCATACATGCACTCCGGTCACACTCACACATGCTTCCTCATCTAGACTACTCACACCACCTGAGGATTGTCAGAGACTGATTGCACACACTATGTAAGCAGCACACTCACTCCCTCCCATTGCCGAGTCATGTTATCAGTATAGTAACACTACAACGTGTTTTCCTTGTCTTGTTTCTCCGTGTTTTGACCTTAGCACAGCTTATCCTTATGTCCTTGTTTGCCGCCTGCCTTTTGACCTCTCGCTTGTTATATTGACTACGATTCTGGATTTGCCTGTACATATCTGTTTGCACCTGTGCTGACCTTTGTTTGCCTGACTTTGAATAAACCTGCATGTGGATCCAAGCCTCAGTTGTTTGTGTCACTCCCCATTGTTACAATCAGCATTATGTACAGTTGAAGTCAGAATTATTAGCCTCCTTTTGATTTTTTTTTATCTATAGAGGTATCTTGAAAAAATATCTAGTAAAATGTTATTTACTGTCATCATGGCAGAGATAAAATAAATCAGTTATTATAAATTGGTTATTAAAACTATAATGTTTAGAAATATGTTGAAAAAGTCTGCTCTCTGTTAAACAGAAATTGGGGGAAAAATAAACAGGGGGGCTAATAATTCTGACTTCAAATATATCATTAGACTATATATTGGGCTGCACGGTGGCGCAGTGGGTAGCATGATTGCCTCACAGCAAGAAGATCACTGGTTCGAGCATCAACTGGATCAGTGGCATTTCTGTGTGGAGTTTGCATGTTCTCCTCGTGTTAGCATGGGTTTCCTCCGGGTGCTCCGGCTTCCCCCACAAGTCCAAAAAACATGCACTTTAGGTAAATTGGATAAGCTAAAATTGTAGTATTTGTGTGCGTAGTGTGTGAATGAGTGTGTATGGATGTTTCCCAGTGATGGGTTACAGCTGGAAGGGCATCCACTACTTAAAACATATGCTGAATAAGTTGGTGGTTCATTCCGCTGTGGCGACCCCAGATTAATAAAGCACCCCTGTTCATTTTTCTTCATTTTTTTCACCAAATTTCTGTTTAACGGAGAGACGAATTTGGCTCAGATATTTTTTAAGACACTTCCATACAGCTTAAAGTGACATGTAAAGGGTTAACTATGGTAATTAGGTTAACAAGGCAGGTTTGAGTAATTAGGCAAGTTATTGTATAATGAGGGTTTTGAAGACTATTGCTTAAAGAGGCTAATAATTTTAACCTTAAAATGGTTTAAAATTTTAAAAAAAATTTTTTGATCTAGCTGAAATAAAACAAATAAGACTTTCTCCAGAGGAAAAAAATATTATCAGACATACTGTGAACATTTCCTCGCTCTATTAAACAAATATTTAATAAAGGTGACTTCAACAATAATTCTGACTTCAACTGTAAATATATAAATTTATTTATTTATTAGAATCAGTGCATATTAAAGTTACAGAAAGCTTAGTGATGAGTTAGGTGGGGATGCAGTCTGCTTTGCATTGCTCTTGCACAGCATTTTTGTTGCCATAACAACTAGCAAAGATTGGGATTTTCACATGACGCTCACTCTTGGATTTGACCAACATATGACCTGTGAATCATTTTCCGCTAGTACATTTATATTAACATTTGGTGGCAATAATAATAATGATTATCTTAATAATATTCCACAATATACTGTAGCAGCAGATGAAATCACATCACTTCACAGGGTTTCATTTCAGATCAATTGCATTTGTTCAGAATGGCAGAGAAAAGCTTTAACCCTTAAAGGAATAGTCCACCCACACATAAACAATTCTGTCATCATTTACTCACAGTAAAATTGTTACAAACTAGGTCGAGCATTTTATTTTATTTCTGTTGAACACAAAAGATCATTTGAACAATGTAGAAAAAAATGTTAGTCATTGGCTTTTTTCCTATTGGATGTCTGTGGCTTTCTAATTTCCAATTCAGAACTTTAGTTTCCTAAAATTTGCATTGTTCAAAATACTTAATTTTGTGTTAAAAGTAAAAACATGAGTAAATACTCATTTTTTGATTAAAATTTTCAATTAAAATGTTATATCTTGTTAAATTAAAATTTGTCACCAACTCCAGTATCAAATCACATTGACAATTACTAGTGCACTCAGAGTCCAAGTGGTTCAGGGGCATCAACATACCAGAAGTATTTTGACACAAAGTGGATCATTTTAGAAGTAGCCCAAGGGTCTAAAATAAAAATATGCTCAGTAATTGGACTTCAGCTCGTAAATCTGTTCTAATCTGTGCAGATAGGCTGCTACAGTGTTGTGCTTCATTAGGATGCTCTTCTCCACCAGTCAGTTTCTCAGTCACCAAACCACACCACTGGAATAATGATTTGGATGTATTTACTGACAGTGAAATGGAGAGGAAACTAGCTGTTCTTGCTATACTCGCTGGGAAATGATTGCGGGAGCTGCTGGAATTTGAAAATTTTGGAATTAAACCCCAGTAAATGAATCAATGGCAGTGCAGCTAATGAGACTCTTGAATTTTCTCGGGCAGGCTTTTGTCTATGCGATTACAATGCAGCAACGAATGCATATATGCATCTTCTTTCTTTTGTCCTCCCAAGGGGACAGTCATTTATTCTGTTCATGTTTAGCTTGCGGAGTGACAAGATAACAACAGCATCATCACTCACACAGCTCAAGAAGATCGCAAGTGCCAGGTACAAAAGCACAGGTTCTGGCGGCACTTGAAGGCAACCTGGACAGATTGAATAAGAAGGACAGTCAGCCCACAGACAGCTAACCTTTCCCTAAGTGACGTGCTTGCTTTTAAAAGCATTTCAAATCTTAGTATAATATGAAGCTTTCTGCGTCTCATTCATGAGCCAGGGATTCACAGAACTCCTAATTTACAAAAGCAGCAAATTAAATCTCCTCAAGAGCACTCTTAATGTATTAAGTGGGAAAAATGTGAATGAAAATGTACGACAACATAAAATGGAGAGATCTTAAGAGTCATTATCATAGCTGTAAAATATTGGCAGATCTGTTAGTGTAAAGATGATTCATCACCTCCTAGAGGGAATAATAGTGCAATGTTTGGCTTCATCTCTTTGCCAGAAAAAGAGCCATGCTAATGTTTCCTACACAGAAGTAAGTTTGCTGGGGAGAACGGATTCCTCAATGAAAAAAAAAAGAGCTAGGGACATTTTTAATGCTACTTAGACTCAATCCTACTCTAACTACAGTATATGTCAGCTGTAAAAATACGACAAATAGTTGTTGTGACCATTCATACTTTAAAACACTTATGTAATTTGATGCATTGTGGTGATTTAACTCTCATATTATTTTCAAATTCAGGTAAAAAAATTTTTGTTGCAGGTCAAACTGGATTCAGCACGATTCACCACAAATCTGCTGGCCATTTAACAGCTGGCCATGTTGGCTCGAAACATAATGTATGGGTTACATAAAGTACAATAGCGTTTTACATTTACAACTAATCATTTGGTAGACACCATTATGCACAGCAACTAATGAATTACGGCAATAAAATTAAAGCATCTGGCAAAGATCTTATCAAAGCCGAAAACCAGTTCAACATATACAAAAGAAATTGTGAAATATTACAGTAAAATTGAGACCACTTTACCAATCTCACAGAGACATTTAAAAATGATTCCAAACATGAATATAGAGCCACAAGATACATCATATTAAAAACTTGGATATTCTGTGTGTGATCTGCTTGGGTGAAGAAGGTAAAGATCAGGAAGGGGGGTTCAGGGTAGATGAAATAGAAAGGTTGAACAACTGATTTCCTGGTTGAACAACTGGTTTCCTGATATTCTTCTCAGATCAGAAAGTTTATTGTTTTAGTGTCTGACAATTAGCAGTGGCGCAGTAGGTAGTGCTGTCGCCTCACAGCAAGAAGGTCACTGGGTTGCTGATTCGAGCCTCGGCTTAGTTGGCGTTTCTGTGTGGAGTTTGCATGTTCTCCCTGCGTTCGCGTGGGTTTCCTCCGGGTGCTCCGGTTTCCCCCACAGTCCAAAGACATGCTGTACAGGTGGATTGAGTAGGCTAAATTGTCCGTAGTGTATGTATGAGTGTGAATGTGTGTGTGGATGTTTCCCAAAGATGGGTTGTGGCTGGAAGGGCATCTGCTGTGTAAAAACTTGCCAGATAAGTTGGCGGTTCAATCCGCTGTGGCGACCCGTATTAATAAAGGGACTGAGCCGACAAGAAAATGAATGAATGTCTGACAATTATTGTGGTCTAGTCTCGTGGAATTCCACAGCAGTTATCAGGGTTTGAAATCTGGATAAGGCAAAGTTGGTGTGTTTAAAGAACTTAATTTGAATGTGCCTACAATTGGAGGAGGACTGAACCAGTGTAAAGACTTCAGGGCTGGTGTGATGTGTTCTAATTTTCTGGTTCTGGTCAGAATCCTGGAAGAAGCATTCTGGATGAGCTACAACTGTTCGCCTGTCATTATGGGAAGGCCAGCAAGGAGTTTATTACAATAATCCACCCTGCCTATGATAACAGTGTGTATAAAATTCTCGGAGTCCTCACTGAAAACAAAACATCTAATCAATGCAATGTTTTTAAGATGATAATATTGATTTAGCCTAGTGGTTAAGTGTGCAGATATTTAGTGCCATGCTGCTCAAGATGACCTGAGTTCGATTCCTGGCTTGAGGTCCTTTTCCAACCCTCCCTCTCTCTCTCTGCTCCCAATACTTTCCTGTCTGTAACCTCCACTGTCCTATACCAAATAAAGGTGAAACTCCCCTACAAAATAATTATAAAAAAATATTGTTTTGACATGACTGCTAAACTAATATCAAGCCCCAGAACTCACCCAATTATTTACCCCAACATATGCATTCACATTGGGAACTACATGTTTCCAAAGGCTTTCAGTTTTCACTTCCTTTAGCTAAAGAGTATTTTGGCAAATCCAACTGATATATCATAAAGCAGAGGTCTTATATAGGGCTTTATTCATTGGAATGTCACCTGCTGTGGAAAGCAATTTGGTTCTTTCTAATTATTTGGCTCAGTAGGATCATTTAAAGGTTGAACACGACTGGTGCAAGAGTCCACCTTTATTGGATGTCCACCTCAACCTATGTCTAACTTTAATCCATTCATAAGTTATATTTGTATTATGTGTAGATTGAGAAGAAAATGTCCAAGTATTGAGCCCTGAGGCACAACAGTAGCAAGATCTTTTCCAAAACTTTGAGTAATGTTTCAAAACAAATCCTCTGAACAAACACTTGGTGTGGTGTGCATAGTATAAGCTGAATAACTCAATCCTGTTTGTTGAATTACTTTGAAATAAAGCACACCGGATGTGTAACAGCTGCATCATATGGTGGTTGTAGTGACATTTCTAAGAATACAATCACCACAAAATGTTTTAATTGGTAACAGGCTTGTTCTTATGCAAACAAACAAACAAAAAAAGTTACTGAGGACACCTTACTTTTTAGAGAACTTAACATGTTCTGTTCTCTTAATTTTCAACTTTATTTTTCATTTTTGTTAAAAGCTAAAATCTCAGTTGTGTAAGGGATTTCAAAAGTTGAGGAAATGTCAAAAGGTCTGAAAGGTCTAAAATCTGTAGCATCATGTTGGCATGATATTTTCAGCTCCCTCAATTTTTGTACAGTGCATAATCAATGCCATGCTATTGATTTGGAGCAAAGGGTTGCTTCAAAATAAACTTTGAAGAGGATAAAACGAAGATAACCAAGAAATCCAACCCCCCCAAAACCAGTACAAGACATCTAATGTTTTAACCAAATACGTTTCTTGCAGATTTTCCATCTCACTCATTCCAGTCAGGCATTTTTGCCGGCAGCTGCTCTGTTGATTCTCCACAGTGATTCCCTGAAAGCACTGGAGGGGTGAATGTGCCCGGGAAAGACAAGCAGCCCTGTCTCTCGAGGCCCTGCATCCTCACCCGCTATGGGTTGGAGGTTGTCTCTCTGTGTCCCTTGAGCATGCATGGCCAGTGGCTGTTTAACTTTCCTGGTATGATTCAGGAGCAGAAATTGGTGGAAAAAGAAAATTCTGCTATAAATTGAGTGCCGTTTGAGTGTGTGTGGTACAAATAGAATAAATAGATTCATCGCAGTACACTTTCATTAGCCTGACATGACATGCATCATGTTTGTGGATGTGTTATGAGTAGCTATTATTTATTGACCTAGTGACAGAAATAGGTCAAGCAAGAAACCTCCATATTGGCAGCTCACAGTGTGAAAGCAGGCTGTGCTGCATTGACTTCAGTGCATCAAGAACACATTCGGTGTCAAAGGTTTATCTAAGAAAAGCATGACATTTCTTGTATATTAAAACTACCAATGAAATGTTCTAAAAAGTGCATCTGTCCATACAGGGCATTGTGGATAAGTGGATAATGTTGCTCTAATCTTAAAGAAATACCTCAAAACTACCTTGAAATAGTTAGAATCCAGCATTTGAATCTATAGTGCGGTCTACTTGAAGTATATTGGAAAATGTTTTGGTATACCCCTCCATTCTCCACTTTCATTGCCATATACAATCAAGCCTGTGCTGTAAACATGATGACTGGTTCTACACACATTTGTGAGTGAAGAGGCCACTTTTAGAAGCTCAGTGAATTCAGGCATAGTACTGTGATCGGTTCCACTGTGCAAATAGTCCATTCAATACATTTCCTCACAATTAAATATTTCATGGTCAACTATTAGTGGTATTATTACAAAGTACAAGACAATAATTAAGACAATGGAAACTACAAATAAAAAAAGAAAGTAGTAATTTCTAAATTTACTTTGACTTTATTTGTGTTTTCCATACTGTCCCAACCTTTTTTTCTGATATGGGGTTGTAGAACCAATTTACCCTTCACAAATCCCACTCTACAGTACGTGTCTATGTCCAACAAACTTTCACTATCAGAAATGAAGCTCCCCTTACAATTTGTGCAATCTCCAGGGAAATAGTAAATGGCTTCTGAAAAAAAAATGGCACACTGATCTCCTACAGAAGCAGACACAAAGGTCTGCAATATGCAAAAGAGGAATAAGTCCAAGCTATGAGTGTAACTCGAATAGATTTATTTTAATTAATTTTTGATTGAAGCTAGTGATGGAAAGGTGGGATTGCTTGAATATAATTAGATTGTTACATCCCCAGCAAGAATTTTCTTGTTTTTAAAAGATGTCTAATAGACATCTAAACATAGACCTTTTGGCTAAAACAGGGTTAAATTTGGGCTGTCAGTGAAAATCTAATAGATGTCAACTAAACAAAAATTTAAACCCCAAAACTCACCCAATTATTTACCCCAAGATATGCATTAACATTGGGAACTTCATCTATGTTTCCAGCTGTCTTCAGTTTTCTCTTTCTTTCAAGAGTTCACACTTAGCTGATGATTGATTATAAAGCTTGTTTGGCATGCTGTCCCGAGAGAGAGCCCTGAGCTCATAAGATCCTCGAGCATGGGGCTTCCTCCCGTTTGCAAGGCGAGAGGGGAGTTTGAGCTCTCTTCCTGTAGTAGCTACTGAACAGATGATTGAAACAAATCATCTGAACAAACACTTGGTGTGGTGTCCACAGTATAAGCTGAATAACTGACTCCTATTTGTTGAATTATTAGGAAATAAAGCACTCCGGATGTGTAACAGCTGCATCATATGGTGGTTGTATTGTCACTTCAAGTAAAAGTTTCTAAGAATTCAATCACCACAGAATGTTTTAATTGTTAACAGGCTAATTTTTATGAAGGACTGCAAACAAACAAACAAACAAACAAACAAACAAACAAACAAACAAACAAACAAATACATTTACTGAGGACACCTTCCTTTAAGGGAACTTAACGCATTCTGTTCTCTTAATTTTCAACTTTATTTTTCATCTTTGTTCAAAGCTAAAATCTCAGTTGTGTAAGGGATTTCAAAAGTTGAGAGAACGTGAAAAGTTGGGTGCCATGCTAAGAAGACCCACAACTAGACTAGTCATCAAATAAACAGAAATGAATGACTACACATATAAAGTGTGTCTAATCTGTCTATTTGATCACAAATCTAGTTGTGGGCTATTGTATCTATTAGATTTTCACTGACAGCCCAAGTTTTACCTTGCTTTAGAAAAGCTTAGATGTCTATTAGACATCTATTAAACACAAAATTGTTTTCTGGCTAATGAATCTCTAACACATATTCACAAACACAGACAAACAGTGGCATCTTGATCAAGGCAATTATATAATGGATCTAGTAAATTATAAGAGAGAGTAAATATTGTTTTTTTTTAGGTCTACAGTATGTAGTTTAATGTAAGCTCATCTCACCTTCACTGGTTATTTTGCCATCTCCATAAAGTAAAGTTATGCTGGCTATGCAAGTCCAATAACAGAAAAGATTATTTCATCAGTCTCGAGTCCTTGGGTTGCAAGTTGTTCGTTCAGAAACTGACAGCACCATTGATTGACAGTTGATGGTTATCCATCCACACTAATGTATTCACATACTGCTCTAAGTTTCAGGAAAGGATGGAATTTTATATTGGCAAGTCTAAGCTCTCTGCGTTGCAAGTTCCATGTGAGCACATTTTCACCATTTTTCATGTTAATCTACTATGACTACTGTAAGACAAAATGGTGGAAAGTGATGGGGCACAGAATATTGGCATTAGCATTGGCC